>NW_006408531.1:25449627-25482275 GCF_000296735.1 Chrysochloris asiatica
GAGTAGAAAGCCTCATCTTTCTCCCGCGGAGCGGCTGGTAGTTTCGAACCGCTGACCTTAAGGTTCGCAGCCCGATTCGTAACCACTACGCTACCAGATTACTTATCTGTTAAAATCTAAGTGTACATCCTTTAGGTAATTCACTTAACATTTTTACTGATACTATTTTGAACTCAATTTAAGAAAAAGTGTTCTTAATTACTTTAAAATGCATCAACTGGCTACTTTGGAGTAAATTTTACTTAATCAGAATAGACTTCTGAGTTCAAACATTAGGGCTAGATAGCTTTACCTGCCAGACTACAATAACTGATGTATTAATACTTGTTTATAGTCTAATGAATACAGTGAACATTTATTATTTCATAATCATTATCATCTTACTTTTTCATAATCATGTTGTCAGCTCTATTACTTAGATTTTATATTCCTATTTTAAAGATGGGAGATTAAGCTATTTCCCCATGGCCATATATCTGGTAAACAGAGAACCTGGGACATGAATATATATCTATTTGATTCAAAAGAAATATGGAATAAGGGCTATTTAACTTGAGAACTGGAAATACAAACCTAAATAGCATACATTTTGTCCTCAATTGTGTCAGGTGCATCATATGCATGTGAAAGTTGGGTCATGAATAAAGAAGACCATACAAGAATCAGTGCATTTGAAGTATGGTGTTAGCAAAGAATATTGAAAGAGCCATGGATTGCCAGAAGAACAAACAACTCTGACTTGGAAGAAATACAGCCTGAACATTCCTTAGAAGCGATGATGGTGAGAGTTTGTCTCTCATACTCTGACCATGTTGTTAGGATGGACCAGTCCATGGAGAAGGAGGACATCATGTTTGGTAAAGTGGAGAGTTAGCCAAAAAAAAAAAAAAAAAAGGAAAACCACTAATGAGATGGAGTGACAGAGTGACAGCAACAATGTGCTCAAACATAACAATTGTGAGGATGGTGCATGAAGGGGTGTATTTCATTCTATTGCACATAGGGTCACTATGAGTCAGAATGGCACCTAACAATATATTTAAGATGCTGCTGACCATGTCTTTATTCATGTAATTTGTTTTCTTAACTTTAAAAAGTAGACTTGGTTTTTCTCCTACATTAGTAGGTACATCTTGTTATTGTTGCTGTTTTTGTGAGTTCTACATGGTAGCATAGTGGTTACGAATCGGGCTGCGAGCCGCAAGGTCAGCAGTTCGAAACTACCAGCCGTTCCGCGGGAGAAAGATGAGGCTTTCTACTCCCGTAAAGATTTACACCCTCGGAAACCCTGTACAGGGTCGCTATGGGTCTGAACCGACTCGATGGCACTTAACAACAACAACAACACCCAGTAAATTTTGCCTCATGAAAGCCTCATGTGTGCCGATTAGACCCACTTAATAGGGTTTGCAAGGCATTAACCATTTCAAATCAGATCACCAGGACTGCCTTCTGAAGAGACTTTGTTTGGGTTTGAACCACCAGCTTTTCAGTTAGTTGAACATTTAACTACTTGAGCCACAGGTACATCTTAGTATTGTCATTTGTTGTTTATTTCTCCTTCACTAGAAAATTAGACAAGGGTGGAAGTCCCCCAGGGTTCTCCATCCACTCATCACCTCAGTGACATTATCTCCTTCCTGTGGCTTTACATACCAGCTAAATACCAACATCTTCCAAATCTATTTCTGTAGCACCCATCTTTTTCTAGAAAGGCAAGTATATATATCTAAACACAAAGTCAACAACTCTACTTACGATATCTAAAAGGAAAATGCTTCATTTCTTAACTTTCCCTCTCTGAAAAAGCTTCAAATATATTCTGTAATATTCGTTGAAATCTCCGTACACACATTGCTCAGGACCAAAACCTACACTCTATCCTTGAGTCTCATTCCCTAACTACATTAACTAAAGTTTCCTCTCTTTCCCCTACTTCTGACATTCAATCCATCAGCAAGTATTGATTCCACTTGCAAACACTATCCTATTTGTGTCTCCTTTCCCATCTCTAGGTAATCCACCTCATCTAAGCTATCACCGAGTATGGATTTTATTCTCCTAACTTGTCTTCCTATTTCACATTGTACACTTCAACAATGTAATATGGAAGTGCATATGTCCATATGGAAGACATAGAGATCTTTCTAAAATATACCTACTTATATAAGTAGGATAAAAGATCCTATGTCACATCTTAACTTAAAATCTACTTGACATAAAACATAAATGTATTTTCCTGGTTTGAAAGCTCTACTTCACCTGACCCCCTACTCAACTGTATTTTATCTTCTTAATTTCTCTACTGTTCACCTTCTTTATTTCAGTCACACCAAATTACTTCATATCCTACAACATGCCAGGCTAGTTTTTTCTATCAGATATCCCTGATGATCTTAATATATACCTAATCATTAGCACATTGTTGTTGTTGTTAAGTGCCATCGAGTCGATTCCGACCCAAAGCAACTATGGGTTTCCAAGGAGCAGCTGATGAGCTTGAACCACCGACCTTGCAATTCAGACGACTTTGCAGTCTGACACATTAGTTCACAACACCACAACAGGATAGGTTTCCAATATTTAAATGAAAATTTAGAGTCATACAGAAAGATTAGTATTAAGAGGCTAGTTCAAATAATATCTACATTTAATAACTTAACATTTTTCTATGTATGCTAATTTTTTTAAGTAAAGAAAGTAGATTTTATGTATTCATGGCAATAAATAATGTTTCAAGAAAAATAGAAATCCAGTCATTCTTTAAAGGATACGTGTCATGTGATTATGTTAAACATAATCTTGTACATAAATTGTGTATATGTCACTGATTCTAATATAAAAAATCCAAAATCTATATCCTCCAAACAACAGCATCAAGTTTAATCTCTTCATTGTTGTTTACTTCATTTAAGAGCTAAAATATGTCATTTTTTCAATGGAACATCTATCTAATTTGGGGGGGGGGGTTGTGTTTTTGTTTGTGTGTGGTGTGAGAGAGAAAACAGTTGTTTATTCTTATCCTTCAACGAGCAAGTATTATTTGCATAGTATCTTTCCTCTAGGATAAAATCCCATGATCTGTACTGAAACTTCAATAACTTTGAGAGTCTTATGAAAAATTATTATTGATCATTTCCAGTAAAATAGTCAAGTAAAAGGAGTATGCCAAAAAATAACCACACAAAAAAAGTCTTCTAAATATGTAAAATGTAAAATACATTTGCACTTTACAACAATAATTATAATGAAGAGGGGGAAAGGCAGCAATGAAGAAATGGGCTGAGTTCAACCACATTCCATAGACTCCCGTTTACCTAGAGATGAGAAAGAGAAGAGGAAGGGTTGGTTGGTCCAAAGTGTGGTGAGATCTGGGGACACCTTAGCCCATGGACAAGGACATAGCCATGGAGGGCTAGCATAGTTGAGAGTGAATCATCCAACTGATATGGAGTGAGGGGAGACACACAAGAACACCCATACTTGCAGATAGTACCCATATGACCTAGCCTTGATGGCTTGATAATCAGAACTCGACTAGAAGAAGATGGGGGAAAAAAAAAAAAAAAAACTTTTGATAAGGAAACGAGGGCAAAGGTAAATTGCTACAATTTGATGAACTTGACCTACACTCATGGATGTAGTAGCACAAATTACCAGCAGAGAAGGAAGGAAGGAGTCTTCACATTAAGTATCAATGCTATCCCTCTCTGTACACAGGGTAGATAGGGACGGGCAACTTAGATAGTAGCTACCTAAAATGAGGAGATGATAAAGGTAGGAAGTGACTGGCTTACACGTTTTCAAGAGGGAGTTTAGTTTAAATGTGTGTGGGGAAAGATAGTCCCCACTGAATAGTTTTCATCTTGTCTAGATGGGTCTGGTGAAAAAAGATGGGGATGAGATTCTTATTATTCAATAGGGAATAATTGTTATCATGACAAATTACAACTTTCACAATTGTAAAGGTAGAAGTTTTGTAACAAAAACGGGAAAGTAGTTAACCTTGCAGTCTAGAAACAGAGGACTCTAGGACCATAAAGAGAGAAGAGCACAAGCAGAACACGGGACCCTATCCAGAGAAGCAGCGACACCAAAGATGGAGGCAGAGATGAGGACATGAGAAAAGGAGCAGCTGAGGACACTAAATTCATGAGATTAGAGGGACTGAGAGCTGGCAGCCAGGAGGCAGGCTTGTAGAATGTGCCCTTTGGTGGTGTAAATTATTATATATGCCTGAGTGTTAAAAAAACAAAACAAAGAAAAAGAGCTAAAATGAACAGAGAGAAATGCTGTTAACTGATGGTACATGAAACAAAGTATATGATTTCTTGAATGTAAAACTTATGATCTACCCTGTAAACTTTCACTCAATTCACAATAAAAACTTTTTTAAAATTAAAATTAAAATAATTATAATAGTCTTTATAATTTTGATTCCAAATTACAGTAGTTGTTTTTTTCCTTAAACTAAGGCCGATAGCAGTATAGGAGTTTGGGATTATTTGTAGATTGAAGTAAATGGTTCTGAATAGCTTTGCAGGACATAGTTTATCACTGTATTCAAATCAGGACTGTGATTGTCATACTGGTGAATTCACAAAAATAGGTAAAATGACTAACTATATCCTGGTTAAGAATTCTGATACATGTAAAATATTGGCAAAGAAATTTTACATGTTCTTGCTGAAAAAAAAAAAAAAAAACACATTTCCTAAATGTTATGAATAGCCAAGTTTTGAACCACAATATTATCTTTGCTTTGCAGAATGACATGGTGCAGTATAGAATTTTACACAATGATGAAAATTAATCCTGGGAATTGCAACTTGGTTCAGGGCAGAAGGAAGCAGAAGGTCAAATACAAGTCATAGTCCTGGCTAATGATATATTTGTCCTTTTTAATAAATTTTCTGACTCCAATAACACAAATACTAGTCTTGTTTCTATAGTTTCGGTGTGTGTGACCAGAAAAAACTTTATGAAAAATAATTGGTATGATAGGTGAGCCTCAGTGCATTTAGAATTCTATCTATCCATTATTTCCATGATTTTATCACTTAAAATGAATTACCATGCACAAAATGAACTACCAAGAATAGCTTAAAAAATAAACCAAAGTTAAGAAAATCAAGACTCAAAAGAGAAACTAGCCCACAGGACTACAAAAACCTCATGAACCACCTACTCATTTAGCCTGAGACCAAAAGAACTAGATGGTGCCCAGATACCAGTACTGATTGTTTTGACTAACGACACAATAGAAGTTCACAGATGGCAAGAGAGAAAAATGTAGAACGAAATAAAAATTCCCCCAAAAGCTCAAACTTACACAACTGATAGACTAGAAGATCCTTCTAGACTATCAGCCTAAGATACCCTTTGCACTTGTAACTAAAGCCAGTCTCTGTGGTCACCATTCATCCAAATAATAGATTGAATTCAAAACTAAATATCAATTGTAAATACTGTGCTCCCTTAAATAATCAACTATATGAAATAAAACACTCAACATTTATTCCAAAACAAAGAGAAGCCAAGGAAGAGCAGGGAAGTTGGCTTAATGGAAAAAAAAAAAAAAACAAGAGCAAAAATGGATGGCACTTAACAACTTTAAGACACTTAGCAACAACAACTCTGGAAAGGTCATGATCGTGAGTACACTATTGAAACTATTAGTGCTTAAAAAGACTCCACCACATGTAAAAAGAACAAGGGCAAGTTTCCTCTGTCAGAGAGTGTCTAACCTAATTAGATTAATGCCTGAAAGGACAAAGGACAAGTCACAATAATTTCATAAATATTCAAAGTACATGGAAAGAGTGCAAGGCTTCTAAAAAGGACAACCGATTTCTTTTTTTCTTCACATGAGTAGTTCATAAAGCATTTGTTACCCACTGTTACTGAAAAGCCTGAGAACTTAGCATTAGAAATGACTGTGTTGGCTGCAAGGTTTGCACCAAAATGATGTATGTGGCTAATTTCAGTTACTCTTCAGAAAGAGGCCCTTGTGTGCCTTAGGAGTTGAAGTGCTCCTTTAGTGACAGGACATAAAGAGAAGGAAAAAGGTAAGAGACAAGCTAGTGATTATTATGGAAGAATAGCTAATAAAATGAATAAGGTGGGCTATTCTCCACAAAGATGAATGAGATTAAGAATAAATCTACTTTTCTCACAAATAAAACTGCATGTCTTTCCTGTGAATGTTTCCCCCTAGTTTGCCTCTATGTGAAATGTGTCATTATATTCTAGGAAAGTGAAAATTGATTTCTTCATATCCACTCTGTCTGTGAGCATTTGTCATATAAATTCTAATTACCAGAGCTGTATCCTCTATTTCACCTAAACCATTTTTTTTTTTTTAAATCAAAGAAATATTTTGAACTCCTATGTTTTTGTACATGCTTGTTAGGGAGTATTTTCACAATGCTGTATTTCTGATAAAAGAGGGTACTAGCTTCCATGCATATATGATCATTACTCAGATTATGCAGATATAAACTGGTCTCAAGATATATCTAGGTGCATTCTCATTCACCACTTAGAATTAAGATATTTGACTATAAGAATACTTTTTAAAAAATCTTTTAAACAAACCCCTTCCTTAGCCAGTTTAAATCTGATTTATTGTCATTGTCACACTATTCCTAACAAAGAAACCTGCAATAATCCTCAACAGCTGCCAACCAACAGGTGCTGCCGAATAATACTGTAACACGGAGCCATAAGCTAGAATCAATTTTGTCTCCTTCACTGTTACAATCAGGCAAGCAGAACAACTGGAGAATTTTTCATCTTACCTTTAATATCCTTCAAAAACAGAGGTGGGAAACAGAACTCCACTGCATAATCAAGAAGCACTCTATCTCGTCATGATAATTGTTCTCTAGAGCCTAGCTTTTCATGAGTTACATATAAAACTTATAGGGAAGGTCATCTTCTGAAATCAGAACACAGCTGGTAGGCAATAAGAATTGCATTATATAAAAAAACGAATTCACTCTGTGTCTGAGGTATCATATTCAAGGATTTAAATTTTTTAAGTGCACATTTGCAATCAGTGGATATATATTAAGTCTACTTAAACTGTTTTAAAAATGGCCCTGAATCTACATTAATAATCTTTTCCTTTTTACTACTTTTATCTTTTTGAACATGAACACTTTGGAAGACACAAAAAATATAATATTTGATTAATGATTCCATAACTCTTTTAAAATTTCATTTTTCTAAAGATTCATTCTCATTTCAATTTTTAACCTAGATTTTTAATTAAATCATGGCTTTTATAAATAATTAGCCTAATTAGTAGAAATTATGAAATCTATATTTAAAATTTGAGACTTTTGGGAAACTCATCACAACACTCAGTTTTTAAAGAATCTAAATCATACTTGAAATGACTTGCCAGAGAAAAGAGACTGAATTGTTAAACTTGCACTTGAGAGACTGGGGTCTGTGAGGGAAGACACTTACTTCTATAAGGTAGCTCAAGCAATTTATAAGCACTTGTGTGTTTGTTTTTTAATACTGAGGAGTTTTTGTTTTACTTCAAAAATACTCAAGGAAGAGGATCACTCCCTCATCACCACCATATGAGATCCCAATGGTCTGGCTTCCTTCCCAATGGATTAATTATATTTGTGATAGATATGAAACAATTCTATTATCTTTCAATTCCATTAACTTTGTAAAGCCCTTTGTAATATTATGTTCTATAAGAACAAAGATATATTCTCCTCTAAAAAATATTGGTTTCATAATTAGAAATGCTAAAATGAATCATTTCTACTAAGTCTTTCTATTATTCATGCCAAAAGAAAAATCACAGACCACACTGCTGTAAGCAAGCTACATGATGGGTACACTATGTATTTGTGGTCCTTAAAATGTTTTCCAGAAGATTAAACTGATGTTCTATGAATCATTTGGAAAATTCCTGGAAGTGATTCTATCCAAAAAGTTATCTCTCATCTTTCCAAATGTCCTGACGATATTTAGATCTTGACTCTACTACCATTTCAGGAATCTTTAAAGAGGTGGGGAGAAAAGATGAAAGAACTAGATGCTCTTGAATATAAAAAGATTTTTGTTGATATTTCTGTACTAGTAGAAACATGGGAGTTTTTTGCATCCTGATTTAATAAACAGCAGAGATTTAGTTGGAGTTGTACACTCTGAGAAATACTAATTAAGAACATAACCTTTGTACACATATAGATCTGGAGTCAAATAAATATATATATGACTAGTGTCTCATTTGTAAAATAGGAATAACAATATTTCCACTCTCACAGGGTTATGATTCAATTAGAAAACAGGTAGAAAGACTTAATAGGGATAAGACTACCTTCTCTTCTGTAGTCACATATGACTTCGTACTCTTAATTTTCAGTATTGGAAGAAAATGAACATCTCTTACCTTCACTCACTTTTGAGTTTCATTAAAAACTCAGCACCATTTTATTACCTTACATAGCAAAGGAATAATCTTGAGATCAAAAAGACGGACAGCAATGCTTGTGTCGGTGAGTGCACCCGGAGAGCCTGCAAGCTTTGGCTCAAAGATTAATACCAGACTCTGAGCCAGCATCAGCATCCCATCGTGCAGCTAATTGCAGCATGTACGAGAGCAAAATAAGCATGCTGTCATCGTTTTCTATGATTTCAGTCCTGAACTCGCCTGTGTTGTGTGCATTGGTTCCTTTCTTTCAAATCATACAGCTATTAAAATGGTGAAGGAAGTTTCTTTAAGATGTATTTCATTAGGTTTAAAACTGCCCATAAAATCTGACAATTGGTGTCAGTGTCGCTGCTGGGAAGCCAATAAAGCCCACATACCATAGCAGGTTGCAAGAAATGCCAGAAGTAGCTCTATCATCTGATGAATCAACTACACCCCAAAGACAAACTAATCAACATAGACCATTTAACTGACAATACGCTGGTGTTCCCATAATTCAGAAAGGCAATTTAGGTATCCTGGATTATAACAGCTCTGAGACAAAGAACGGAAGCCAAAAATGGGGAAAGCAGACTTTTAATATTAATGACTTATTTCTCACTCAGAAAACACTGACCCAAGAGGTTCCTTTTACTAAATCTCCATTAGTAAATAGAATATTAGAGCAGTTGCTTATGCACTATTTATATTTACATGGTACCTGCTTGGCTTAATCCCATTTTAATCCACACTTCTTACTCAAACCACATTGGTAAGACATTTCATTTGGTAAAGGAGTATATTTACAATAGATTCTAATTTTCAGAAAGAAGTTTAGTGTATAGCATCTAGAATCCTCTATTCATTAAAATTTATTAAGAGCTGATTTTTAGCCTCGGAAACCCTGTACAGGGCCGCTATTGGGTCAGAACCAACTCGACGGCACTTAACAACAACAACTATATACCAAGCATGCAATCTATTTGCCAACCAACCACTCTGAGATTGCAGAGGGTAAATCTGCTCCATAAGACTTCTTTAAAGTGATAAAACAAACAAACAAAGATGTTACTTTGTGAACTAAGGTGCACCTGACCCAAGTCACAGTACTTTCAAATGTCTCATACGCATGCAAAAACAATGAATAAAGAAGACTTGAAGACGAATGGATACTTGAATTATGGTATTGGTGAAGAAAACTAAAAGTACCATGAACTTCCAGAAGAATTAGCAGATCTGCCATGGAAGATAAGAAGCCAGAAAACTTCTTAGCAGCAAGGATGATGAAACTTCATCTCGTGGACATTGTAAATGTTACCAGCAAGAACCTGTCCCTGGAAAAAGACATTATGCTAGGCAAAGAAAAGCAGAAGACTCTTAATGAGATAGACTGGCATAGTGGATGCAACAATGGTCTCAAGTATAGCAACAATTGGTGAGGATGGCACAAGACTTGGCAGTATTTTAGTCTATTGTACATAATGCTACGGAATACATAGATGGAAGAAACAGTTCTTCTCTTCTAGGAGCCCACTTCACAGTAAAAAATATTAGTACCAAGGAATGCCTGGTGGTGGTGGTTATGTGCCGTTAAGAGCTCTAATGTAATCACTTCCATGGTGAGAGCTGCTATGAGCAGTCACATACTTGAATGGAAGTTTCCATGAGGATGTGACTTGCTATACCCTTGGGCAAAGTTTGATTCTTTTATGCTGGGTCTGGACCCTGTATCTGGTGCTTTATCCAACCTCCAATTCTTTGGTATAGAGCCAGTGACCTATTTATTCTCTTACCTGCTGATGATGGAAACTGTCAGCAGCCTCCCATCTCCCTGCCTGATCTGCTGATCTTTGTTCATCTGATCCACAGACTTGGGACTTGCCCACCTCTACAATTGTGTGCACCATTTCCTTGACATAAACTTATCTTAACATATAAGTTAAGTTCCATGAAGACAGAGGTCTTATCTATCTTGTTCACTTTATATTCTCAGCAAAGAAAGATTTCAAGAGCAAATTAAGTAGAGTGAGTAAAAGGGAAGTAAGAGACTATGTATCCGTCAAAACTCTAAAAATAGTAGAGAAAAATATCTGCATTTAAATTTTTTAAAAATCCATTCAAAAATCAATACATATCAAGTTTACCAATCATGCTATTGTTTTCTTTTATTTAAACAAGAGAAATTCAGCCATATTTAAAAGCATTTATGCTTAATTTACCCATTGAAAAGTTTTTATGTACATAAAACTCACTAATTAGAAAGAGAAGATGAGTCCATCAGATAAGTCACTGTAGGATAAGCACTGGGCTGCAAGTTTGATTTTAATCACCAGATCGAGGTTCAAACTCAGCAGCCGCTCTTTGGAAACCCTACATAGGGCTGCTATGAGTCAGTACTGACCCGATGGCATTTAACAACAATAACAATAATATATAATAAGCAGAATGCTATTTGAGTTCAATTTAAAAAAAAAAAGAATTCAGAGAAGCAAGAAAGATAGATCGAACCCAGAAGCTAGCCATTATACCATGCTTTCAATGAATTCTGAGATTCACAGATCATTAAGTAATTGAATGCCTCACTGTAGAGTCACAAATCTAAGGAACCATGAAATTTCTCAAGTAAATATCTGGTTCTTATCACCACCTCTAATCCTGCTCCTACAGAAATCTTCTTTCCCCACCCAGATATACATAGTACTCTGTTAACTATTATAAAATTCATGCTAAATAGGTATGTCATGTGACATAAATCATTAGAATTTTCACCCATGAAAATATCCTATTGACTGTATTATCTAATGTGATACATTATAGGCCCATAATTTTCTCTGTCCAGAAAACTATATCCATAGGCTTGTGTTTCTTTATCTTTAAATTTTCACCTGGTAGAAAATTGTATTGGACATGTGATTGCAACTTCTGGATTCAGTGCTATCTTATTAGAATCTTAATCATGATAAAATATATAGTAACATATTCATTTAATCTTGAGTTTCAAAGATGAAATCATATAGCTTCAATCAAATAAGGATAATGCAAATGAATAAAAGAAGCAAACAATTAAAACAAAATTAACCAATTAAATATTGAGCAAAACTATCCTAAGGAACTCAAAATGTATCCTACTTTAATTATATCAAATTCCATCTCTTTAGCATTCCCACATATTGATTTGTATGTGACAGAAACCTGGAGATTATAAACTCTGATATACCAACTAGGATACTGCCATGATCTCGATATCATACAATGAAAATATCCTCATTCACAAATTTGAATCATACAACTAGTTGAAAATTGGTGCAGCTCACACAAAAATGTAAACTCCAAAATAATCATCTGAGTCTTCCATAAAATAGAGAATCCTAATTGGGAAGGTTAGTTATATGTCAACTTGACTCAGTTTTTTAACCTAACACAAATCTAAGAGCTGCTGCAAAAGTATTTTGTAGACATGGCTCAGCTCTACAATCAGTTGGATTGAAGTAAGAAAGAATACACTTGATAATGTGGTGGGACTTAGCCAATGAGTTTCCTAAATGGAAAGAAATTCTGCCTCAAAAATACAACATTTAACTCTTGCCTGAGTTTCCAGCCTAACCTACAAATTTCAATTGTGTCTGAACTATGAATTTAGAATGTGCCTCCTCTCATAATTGACTGAGTGAATTCCTTGATATAAAAATAAATAATGCATATATAGATACATTAAGCTATAAACCCTATATATTCATGATTTCTATAACCATATATAGATCATATATGCTCTATGAATATATATGTGTGTGTATGTATTCTGTTTGTCTGGAGAACCCTGACTGATGTGCTAATATCACTTGCTCGTCTCATCTGTCCTTTTCACAGATGACCCACTGCCATTGAGTCCATTCCAACTACTAACGCTTTTATGGTGGTGGTTATGAGCTGTGGATTCAGTTCTGACTCTAGAGATGCTGCAGAGTTTCTGAGGCTGTAAATCTTTACGTGAGCAGAAAGCCTCATCTTCCTCCTGCAGAACGGCTGGTAGTTTCGAACTGTTGATGTTGGGGCTAGCGGCCCAACTGGTATCCACTACGTTACCAGAGCTAGAAAACTGCCCCATAGGGTTTCCAAGATTGTCATTTTTTTAATGGAAGCAGACTCCACACTTTTTCTTCCATGGAGTAGTTGGTGGATTCAAACCTCCAATGTTTCAGTTATCAGCTGAGCACTTGATCACTGCATTAGCAAGTCTCCTCACAAAATTACAGATGCATAATCATTCCACACCATGCCTAATCCATCCTTTGGGTTTCTACCACCAATTTCCACAGGTTTTAGCTGTCACAGTTCATTATACATCATTCCATACAATTCATTTTTTAATAAATATTTCATTCTTTGTCTTATGGCATTGATATAACATTTAACACTAAAATCCCTCCATTATCAAGTATAATTCTCTCATTGAAATTATTATGCCAGTAGTTTCAGAAACATCATTGTGTACTGCTTAAAAAGCCCAACATGATCAGTCTTTAATTCAAATATACATTTTTTACATATATATATATATATATATATATATAGTCTTATAAATTTGTCTACTGCATGCAACCACATAGTGTATCATAACTAATTATGGATAGTATTGCAAAGAATGGGAACTCCAAAACATTTCATTGTGCTCATAGACACCTGTACATTGACAAAACAAGGGGATACTGCATGGTTTAAAATCGGGAATGGTGTACATCAGAGTTGTATTCTTTCATCACATTTATTCAATCTGTATATTAAGCAAATAATCTGAGAAGCTGAACTACATAAAGGGACTTCAAAAAGTTTGTGGTAAAATGGAATCATTGAAAGATAAGGGAACTTTCCCAGGAACTCTTTGAAGTCCCTTTGTATAAAGAAGAATGTGACATCATCAAAATGGAAAAAGACTTACTAGCAACCTGTATTATGAAGATGACACAACCTTGTGCTTGTTGAAAGTGAAAAGGACTTGAAAGACTTACTGATGAAGAGCAAAGACTAAAATTTTTAATATAACTACACTTCAACATAAGGAAATTAAAAATCCTTACAACTGGGCCAATAAGAAACATCATGATAAATGGAGAAAATATAGAAGTTTAAAATATTTCATTTTGCATGAATTCACAATAAACACCCATAGAAGCAGAATTCAAGAAAGTAAACAGTGTAATGTATTAGGCAAATCTGTTCAACAGACCTCTTCAAAGTGTTAAAATGCAAAGAAGAAAGATGTATCTTTGAGGACTAAGGTGCCCATGACCCAAACATGGTATTTCAAATCACCTTATATGCATTTAAAAGCTGGACAATTAAGGAAGACCAAAGAAGAATTGATGCTTTTAAATGATGATGGTGGCAAAGAAAACTGAATATACCATGGAATGCCAAAGAACTACACAAATCTACCTTAAAGAAAAAACAGCAGGATGCTTCTTAGAAACAAGTATGGTGAGACTGCATCTCATCATCCCTGAAAAGGTACCCTATTTAGTAAAGTAGAGGGTCAGCAAAAAAATAGGAAGATCCTCAATGAGATGAATTGAAATAGAGGCTACAACAATGGATTCAAACACATCAATGATTTAGAAAAGGGTGCAAGACTGGGAAGTGCTTTGTTCTGTTGTACATGGGATCTCTATGGATCAGAACCAACTCAGCAGCACCTAACAATAGTAATTTTTATTCTGCTACCATTAATTATAATCAGTAAATGACAAGAACTACTAACAAGCTATTCCATTCTTTGAAAGATTTCTTGTTTTAGAAGTATTGGACACTTGTTCTCTCCTCTTTTTCACACACACACAAACACACACACACAGATGCACAGGCACACATACTGTACAGATCACAAAACAACAGCAACAACAACTATTCTTTCTTTATCAATAAACAATATCTATATATTTTCTTTCACATAGCCACAACAGTCAGCCATAACAAAGCATATCTTCTTCTTCTTGGTAAATGCTGTTGAGCCAGTTCTAACTCACAGAGACCCTATGTAGGATTTCCGACTAGCAACTGGTGAGTTTAAACCATCAAGCTTGAAGTTTGAACTAACTTTGCAGCCTAGGGCTATGTTAATCTTCAGAAAAAGAGGCAGAGATTAAGGCAGTGTCTTTCATGTATAGGCTGAGTAGCTCATACAAAAGTTAGAATAAAAATCTACAAATAATATATAATAATATGTGTAATACACTTTCAAAATAGTATGTTTAAAATCTAACATATATAAGTACATTTAGTTTAAGTTCCCAATCCCTTCTAGGTTGCCTAGCAACACAAGGGCACCGTGAACCACTGTCATGACAATGCAACTGAAATTTGTGAGAATTTGGGTCTATCTACACTATATCTAAATTTCTGATAGATATTTTTTCAGTTTCTTCTAGTCAGTAATGTCTTCATATGGAAACAAGGGTGGTCTATTGTTTTCTTTTGAGTTTTACAGTCACAGTGTTCTAAGTATGATTGGCATATGTACAAAGAAATATGGTTGTCTTTAAAAACTAATAATCCATGTTATTGCTGAGGTTAAGTAATTTTATCAACAAAAACATGTTTTAATGTATCTCAAGTATGGTTCTTTGTGAGAGATAGGGAAGTTATATAGAACCAGTGACGTGTTTGACATAAGAAACCCCAAATACTTTCAGTTAAAAAAAAAAAAAAATCCAGTTATATTCAATGAAATGCCCACTCTTCTGTTGGATACCTGTGTACATGACAAAGAATTGGGCCTTATTTTAACATTGTTTCAATATTAATGTGCATGCATATTATTCTTTTCTATTCATGCCAAGAGATTCAGTAAGATGATGCATGTGAAGAAACTACAGCAAATTCATCAATTAGAAGTGGAGACAGAAAGGCTAATGCCATGTGGGAAAGCTGAAATGTTATCACACAAAACAAATTCAAAGATCAGGTCTTTCAACCCTGACTTAGCTAATCATGAATTCTGCTCTTCATTTCCCTAATATACAATGAAGGCATTTGCATACCATACAGACAGGCATGCTATTCAATTTTAAGTGTGGAAATACTGTGTTTGTGTTCCTATATAGAGGTGGTGGTGGTGGTTATGTGCCGTGGAATCAGTTCCGCCTCATAGAGACCTTGCATAGGGTTTCGGAGGCTGTAAATCTTTACGAGAGCAGAAAGCCTCATCTTTCTCATGCAGAATAGTTGTGGAACAGCTGGCAGTTTCAAACTGCTGACCTTGAGGTTAGCAGCCCAACTCATAACCACCCTACCAGAGCTCCTCTTCTCTGGCTTCTATATCCAAGATCATGACAAGAAAAAAAGAATTTTAATCACAAAGTGCTAATTTCCAACATTTCTCACTTAAGGCAATGTCCCATCTCTACTACTGAAATGAACTAATCACAGAATAAGGAATTTCTTTAACTGCAGGAAAACTATGACATTCTTGATAGCTATATCTTGACACCTTTACTGTATATAAAAATTCTAAAGGACATTAGAGACCAGTTCCTTCTTTGAAAGAAATTTTTGATTCTTTCACTAAAGTTACTATGAGGCATCTGGCATTCCTCTGTGGCACAGTGAATGCTCTTGGCTGCTCACTGAAAGGTTGGAGATGCAAGTAAACCAAAAGGAGCCTCAAAAGAAAAGCCCAGCGATCTATTTCCAGTGGAAAAGAGTTCCACTCTGACCTTGCATGGGATTGTCATTAGTCAGAATTAACTCATTGCGCACTTCTGATAAGGCGCTGGACTGAGAACCACAAGGTCGGTAGTTCAAACCTACCAGCTGCTCCTCAGAAACCCTGTACAAGGTCACTGTGGGTCGGCATTGACTCAGGGGCACTGATCAACAAGTAACTGATTACTAATCCATGAAAAATCAAACCCACTGCCATTGAGTAGATTTCAACTGACAGTGTCCCTTTACAGGGTTTTGGAGATTGTTGTTGTTGTTGTTGTAGTTGTTATGTGCCATGGAGTCGATTCCGACTCATAGTGACCCTGTACAGGGTTTCTGAGACTGTAAATCTTTACTAGAGCAGAAAGCCTCATCTTTCTCCCATGGAACAGCTGGTAGTTTCAAACTGCTGACCTTAAGGTTCTCAGCCCGATTCCTAACCACTACGTTACCACAGTAATGAATAAAAAGTCCTATACTGCAGTTATCCCACAGTATATATTATAAAAATGTTTAAATAATTCACATATAAATGTATCCTGGCCATAAAACATAGTATCAAATCTGTTCTCTTTTTATAATCCTATGAATATAAAAGTAGATTGCATGGCTATGAATTTATTTCCCAAGATAATACTCAAATGAGACAACTTCTAGGATTTTTTGTTAACTAGGAATTCAAAACATTCACCGACACAAAAAGCTAATATGAAGTATTTGTAAAACTTTTCACTTGAAAGATCTGCTTGCTTACATATCTTCTTATTAGACACATAATTCCCATCAAATATTTGGTCCTACAACAGAATTTTATAGCAGTTAAACTTGTTTCATTTACTGAGTTCCTTTAAGAAGTTAGCAATCATGTCAGATTTTTTGTCTCCTGACTTTGAAATCATGCTTTTTGCTTCATTGTTTAATATGAGAAGCAGTCACTTTTTTTTTCTACAATTCATTGTGAAAAAAATTATAAAATGAGTTTTTCTGTGATGTTACAAACCTGACTGTATATTACTTTGAAACATTTGTACAGCAAATAGGATGTTTCTTCTTGCATAATAGATTGAAGTACTTTTGTCCATTTACATTTTTTGAGAGTACTAGCTATATTGAAAAATGGTATTTCATATTTCAGTTATGGAGAATAGTTTTGAGATCAACAATAGAAGGAAAAGAACTGTGTCAGTTGATACAAATTTCTATTTGTAAACCGCTCATCATTCTAAGGGGAAAAAAAAACTAAGCAAATCTTGGGAAATTAAAATAAGCTTCCTAGTAGGATGCTGTTGTTGGGGGAGAACATAAGCAAAAATCACAAGAGGGTGATTTTTCCTTCTGTATGAAATAGATTACACAATACCCTGAGTCTCTAGAACTTTCTCTCTGAATATCTCACTTAAATAGTCATCTCTGTGTTTAAAGTTTTCGAACTGAGTGTATCACAATTTTACAGTCAACACTAAAGGAATATCACTGAGATTCTCTTTATGCTGATTAAAAGTTAAATTTTTAAAATAACTGGGGTCTTAGCTCTATAGAGTGATTTTTTTTTCATCCTTTAAGTACAGCAAAACATGTGATTAAAAGATCCTGTTTATGCATATAAATGAAACGTACACCATCCTGAGATTCATAAACTACCAAACCATGACTTACATTTGATTTAAAAATTCCTAGCATACTTGTTCTAGGAAACACACATACACAAAATGGAAGCATTTCACATTATAGCATTTTTACAAAAACTGTATGTTGATTAGAATAAGATAATTAATAGTGAATGTGGCCTACTTGAAAACTAAACAAGAAATACAACCTAGTATTTTGCCATGTGCTTGGCTTATGGCAAAATGATAAATATTTCATCACAATACCACTTCTTCCAAGACACACAACTTTTCAGGGTGCTAGAACCTCTAGTTGTGAATCCTGAGCTTGTATTTACAGGATCTATTATGATAGGAAGTTGGAGCACAGAACAACTTGTTAGATACTCAGGCAGCAAGCCAGGCTGTAAATGCGTATTCATATTTGACGTATCCCATTTGTTGTCATTTTATTCCTATGAGTTAGAATAAAATGGTTCTCCTATTAAACCATAAATAATCAATAATTGAAATAATTGCCTCCTTCAGTAAGCCAATAAGCAATACAAAAGAGAATAAAGATTTGGGGTTTTGTTTTGTTTTATTTACCGAAACAGCACAGATGAAGGAAGGAAAACACAGAAAAGTCTACTGTATGTTCCAGGATCCTCATAAACACTCTTCTGAAATGAATCTATAGAATATATTCTGGCTGATACTATAATTGGGGGTTTCATTTTGTTTTTAACAGTGGTCACAGTAAACAATCAGCAAGAATTTGAAAATAATATATATTTATAACTCATCTTAATTCTACTGAGGGTAGTATCAACAAAACTGGCTCTTATAAATTTCAACAAAGTCTGAGGTAAAGTGGGAAAGGTAACAATTTATGAGCACCTGCTAAGTGCCTGATCCTGTCTACGTATTTTCTCTATTCCTTAATGCATCTCTGCAAGGCAGATATTATTATCTCCAGTTTACAGACACAGAACCTGAATCACTGAGAAGCAAATATCTTGCTTTCTAGTAGCCCAAGTAGAAAATGCAGATTACGAATTTCAACACAGATCCAAGTCTGTGCTTTCATAGCTATGCAGGAAATTTAGATACTATTTTGTAAGCCCATGCTTTATAAACATTATACAAACAAAAACCATTTACCTGCATTACTCCATCCTCACACCACAGATTCTTTTTCTATTTTTTGTTTGTATAAAGTCAAATGGAAGAAATGAGGAGGTAAAAGAGCTCAACAGAAAATTTCAAACTCGTCTCAAGAAGACAAACTCAACTGTTATATTGAAATGTACAAAGACCTAGAGTTAGAAAACCAAAAAGGTAGGCAAAATAGAGGAAGACCCTCAACTAAATGGATTGGCACAGTGTTAGCAGCATTGGTTGAGCTCAAAGAAAAGCACCTATTGTGAGATTGGCCCAGGCCTGGCAGTGTTTTGTTCTGTAGTGCATAAGGACCCTACAAACTGGTATTAACTCAACAAGAACAAATATTCCACATAAGTATTCTGTGCTCTAAATTCAGTTGTCAAAACTTTGCAAGGTATTTTCAATCCTTTAAAATAGTTAATACCTTACATATGTATGTATTCATTCTTTCACCATCTTTATTTAATCTGTATGCTGAACAAGTAATTCAGGAAACTGGGTTATATGAAGAAGACTGGAGGAAGACTCATTAACAATCTACCACATGCAGATGACACAACTTTGCTTGCTGAATACAAAGAGGACTTAAAATACTTACTGATGAAGATGAAAACCAGTCTTTGGTATGGGTTGCACCTCAATGTACAGAAAACAAAAATACTCACCACTGGACCAAAGAAATAACATCATGATAAATGGAGAAAAGATTGAAGTTGTCAACAATTCAATTTGCTCAAATAAACCATCAACACCCATGGAAGCAGCCATTAAGAAATCAAACAACATATTGCATTAGGCAAATCTGCTGCACAAGATCTCTTTAAAGTGTGGAAGAGCAAAGCTGTCAGTTTGAGGACTAAGGTGCATCTGACCCAAAGCATGGTATTTTCAATAGCCTCATATGCATGTGAAAGTTCGACAATGAATAAAGGAGACCATAAAGAATTGATGCATTTGAATTATAGTTTTGGAGGAGAACAATAAAGTGCCATGGTCAGCCAAAAGAAGAGGCAAATCAGTGTTGGAAGAAGTACAGTCAGAATGCTCCTTAGATGTCCAGGATGGCCAGACTTGGTCTCTCATACTTCATACATATTAGCAGGAGGGACCAGTCCTTGGTGAAGGACATCATGCTTGGTAAAGTAGAGGGTCAATGATAAAAAAGGAAGACCCCTAAGGAGATGGATTGGCCTTGACAGCTGCAATGGGCTCGAAGTGTAGCAGTGATTGTGAGGTTGGCACAGCGCCAGTGGAGTTTCATTTTGTTGTGCATAGCTCCCCCTCTGAGTAGGTGCTGACTCAAATGCACCTAACAACAACCATGATATGCATATGTATATTATATTTTCACACATAATATGCCCACATAAATAACACACAAATAATATGCCTATAACACATAGGAAACTAATGTGCGAGGGGTTTGCATAGTTTGCAAAATTCTGTAATAAGCTATTTGCATAAAAATACATATGTGCATATATGAGAGGCTTCAAAATTCCATTATCTTTTAATTCCATTTTCCAAGAACTTTTTTAAGTGCTCTCATACATAAATGCACACACACAATAAATTTGTCACTAAATATAAGAGAATTAGAGAAGCTAGTCTACAACCTGCAAGGTCAGCAGCTTGAATCTACCAGTTGCTCTGGGGAAGAAATATGAGGCTTTCTGCTCCTGCAAAGATTTACAGCCTCAGAAAATATATACAGGGTCCCTGTGAGTTGCAACCCAATTCAAGGCACACGACCACACCACCATCATATTCAAGCATAATCATAATATTTTCTTGAGAATCACTATTTTAAATATCGGGCTGCCATCCTTAAGGTCAGCGGTTTCAAACTATCAGCCGCTCCGTGGGAAAAAGATGAGGCTTTCTACTCCCGTAAAGATTTACACCCTCGGAAACCCTGTACAGGGTCGCTATGGGTCGGAACTTACTCGACGGCACTAACAACAACAACATCCACTTACCACCACCATCACAATTATTTTTAGAATGAGTTCTTGAACCCAACTAATCTTTTGGTATTTAAAATTGGTTTTGACTCACAGTGACCTTGTATAGGGTTTTGAGAAGTGGGTAGTGGGTTTGAATGGCCAACCTTGAGGTTAGCAGTCCAGTACTTATCCACTTATCTTAATTATATATTGTTGTTGTTGTTAAGTGCCATCGAGTCAGTTCCGACCCATAGCGACCCTGTATAGGGTTTCCAAGGAGCAGCTGGTGAGCTTGAACCACCAACCTTGCAATTCAAATGGCTTTGCAGTCTGACGCATTAACCCACAGCACCACACCAGAACTCTTAATTATATATATATATACATATAATTATAATAAATATACATATAATACATGTATACATATAATAATATAGATATATAGATATATAGAGAGAGACATACATATACATACACAAATATACAAATCGTGGTGTGACGCCATAGAATAAGCACTCAACTGCAAGGGGTTAAACTGCAAGATCGGCTGTTCAAACTCACCAGCCACTCCTTGGAAACTCTATACAGCATCTTTATGAACGGGAACCAACTTAATAGCACTTAACAACAGTACACATACATAAAAATATATGTATATTTTTGAAGCATATATATCTGGTATAGCAAAAAAGGTCAGTTTGAATGGCAACCCACCGGCTGCTCCACAGAAACACTATTCAGAGTGACTATGAGTCAAAACCAACTTGGTACTGAACAACAATAATATACATATGAGCTTCAAAACTTTCATAGAAAAATTTCACTATTTTTCAATGCATTTTTTGCAAACTTTTTGAAGCCCCTTCACATATACGACTTTATTAAATAATTATTTTGTCTTCTTTTTCATGTAACTGTCCAGGAAGTGATAAGTTCATTTTTTATTCCCATCCTGTTAATTTGAATTGAATTTAATAAACTTATTTAAATGAGCAATCTTAGTCTGAAGAAGTTTCTAGTATTCTAAATCAAATGCTTTGGTATGAATTTATTTGTCCCATCACTGATGAAATTCAGTCTCCAGCAAGCAGGGAAAATAAAAATGAAGAAATAAATTTCTCTCAGTCCCCTAATTCCATAGATTTCAAGTAGAAAATATTCCTATGTCAGTCAAATTCTAATAATCTGCAAGAATACCAACAACTGCGATGTGAATTGTCCAGGTAGTGCTTACTCAGACCTGGGCTTTCTCCTCTCCCACAATTCTCTTGTCAACAGTCACATCTATGCTGCACAGTATTCCAAGGTCTGACTCTGGCAGATTTCCTTCAGTGGACAATAACTAAAATCCCTTAGTAAAACAATTGCCTCCACAAACATATTTTAATCTTCTAATCAAAATTATATTGGATAGAGAAATCAAAATGTATTTAGCACTGAATCACATATTCATAGATTGTGGGTTGGTTTGACATTAGTAAGACTACTTTGTCAACAGGTGGACATTTTGACTTTTTTCATAAAATATGCACTGATCCTACCTACGCTTAAAACCCTTTCATTCTTATTTTCATAATATGCTATCTAAATAGACTAAGGGTCCAGGTACTGATTAACAGATCTATGCTCAGCACAGTATTAGAAAATCAATCAAAACCCAATGTCTCATTTAGGCACAAGGATAGCTTAAAGTGGATCATAATTATTCTTTTAAAAGACTTATGAGTATAAGGTTACATAATTACCTGAAAACATACTTTCCAGTTTCAACTGATAACTTTTATCTCTGAAATAAGATGAAGTAATAAGAATTGAAATGTTTAGGTGAAGGCTCAGCTATGTGGCCTGTGTGTAATTATCTTTCTTTACTTCCATCAAAAGGCTAACAAACCTGTATAGGATCATTTATCATGGTATGGAGTTATAGGATAAGCACAGGACTGCTAACCTCAAAGTTGGTGGCTCAAACCCACCAGATGCTCCTAGAAAACCCTATGTAACATCGCTATGAGTCAGAACAGATTCGAAGGCACTTAACAATATCATTCATTCAAAAATCATTGCTATATGGTCTATGCCTTGGAAACATTTGGACTGATAAAACATAGGAACAGTAGGCTAGCATTGAAAACAACCATCCCTTTTGAAAAGAAACCCTCCTATTTCCAGCCATGAACAGAGATCTATTTACCTACAGTTGCAGGCTGAATCCAGCGATACCTACTATAAAGATGTTAGCAATCACACCCTAGAAAGCTGGTCTTTACAATGGTCTGTAATTTAGTAAAGAAGGCTCTCCTGCCATGCATGCTGACTAACTTTAAGTAAAGCACTGCATAAATTGCTTCCAGGTAATTACTGCTTTTTATCCACAAGTAGGGTGATGTTTGAGACTCAGAGTCCAGCGAACACTGGAGCTACTTGCAATTCTACAAGGAAACTCACCAAACCCACTGCCATTGGGTCAATTTTGACTCACAGCTACCCTACAGGACAGAGTGTAACTGCTCCTATGGTTTCTGAGACTGTACATCTTGATGGGAGCAGACAGCTTCATCATGCTCAGCTTCATCATGCTCAGGCACAGATCTACATGAGACTATGAAGTGTAAACTCACACTGACTTGGGCAATCTGGAATACAGTATCAGTCACATTATTTATTATCTATAAGACAAAGAGCTTTTCTTGATTTACTGGACTGACCCTTTCTGGCCCCTAAACCCAAACACGCACACACGCACATATATACTGTCAATTTCCAATACCGACTCAACTATTTACTAACTGTGTAACCTTGGGCAAATTACTACTCCTTTGTTATCTCTGTTTCCTTATCTGTCATATGGAGAGAATGTTGTTGTTGTTAAAAGCCATCCTATATTTCATAGTGGACTCTTAATGGGGGCGATGTGTTATCAGCAATGGACTGCAAATCCTAAGGTCTGCAGTTTACACCCACCAGCTGCTTGTCAGACACCCTAAACGGGGTTGCTCTGAGTCAGGACTGACTAGACGACACTGAACAACAATACAGTTGTTGTGTTATTGTGTTAATTAAAATAATACAGGTAAAGAGGAGTCTTAGTGGTACAGTCTAAAGTTAACTATAAGATCAGAGACTAAATCCACCAGCCATTCCACAGAAACAAAAATCTGTCAATCTGCTCCCATAAAGAGTATAGTCTTGGAACCATATTGGTCCTAATGGTCACTATGAGTTGGGACTAATTAAACAGCATGGTTTAATATGTGTATTAAATATTTGATATGTTTTTCTGTGTAAACTCTACTTGTTGTTGTTGTTGTTAAGTGCCATCAAGTCAGTTCCAACCCATAGCAACCCTGCACAGGGTTTCCAAAGAGCGACTGGTGACCTTGAACTTCCGACTTTGAGGCTCAAACCGACTTTGCAGTCCAGCACATTATCCCACAGTGCCACACCAGGAGTCTGAACTCTACGTGAGAGTAAACAAATAGCTGATGAGGAAAAACTAATCTTTATATGACTATTCTAGCCAATAAATACAATTAATTCTCATTAAATGAAAGTTATGGTCTATAAAATCATCACAGGCACTAAATTAGCGAATACGGAACCACTGTTACTGGGGAAAACACAGAGTCAAGTTCCTGAGAGTCTCTGATCACAATATTTTTGTTGAGTCCACCAAGATCCTGTTGGAGAAAGAGAAGGCTTTCTACCCCATTAAGATTTACAGCCTCAGAAACCTTTACAGGGTCACTATGAGTCGGAACCAACTCCACAGCACACAGCCAGCACCACCACTCAATACATAACATAGCTTTATGTGTTTTACATACACCATATTTAATATACATTTTATTCGTTAACCCTGAACTCACCATCAACAGCACAATGACTCATGTCTGAATGAAGCTTACCTAACACATTTATGTTCTCTTTAAGACACATCACAACTTTTCTAATCTTAGGAACACTAGACAGTACATTAGCACTACAGTCAGGGACCATTTTAAACAGTTAAATCACCAAAATAAAAAGCACAGAAAATGTGAAAAATGTGGCAATCAAAATACCATGAAAAGACACTGTGTACAGTATAAAGGTTGAACCAAGAAAGCAAAGTGTCACATTATTTGACCTCAACAAGGGATGGCTAACCACAAAGTTAGTGGTTCAAACCCATTGACCACTCCTTAGAACACTTTCCAGGGTCGCTATGGGTCAGAACCAACTCGAAGGCACTTAACAACAAAAAGGAACATATGTATCTGGTGACACAAATTTTTGGCTCTCTGTGTACCTCATGAATGCAAATGACCATGAAAGTATAATAAGAATTTGTTCTTGTTGCTGTTAAAAGCCATTGAGTCGGTTCTGACCCATAACGACCTTGCATATGGTTTCCAAGGAGCAACTAGTGAGCTTGAGCCACCATATGGTTTAAATCAACTTTGCAATATAGCACATTAGTCCACAGCATCACAACAGGACTCCCTATAAGTATTAGGGTTTGCAAATATTTTTTAATAGTGAGTCTGTGAATTATGAACACCAATGTAATTTTTGTGTGGTGCTATGGATCAGCACTGGACTGCAAACCACAAGGTTGGCAGCACTGGACTGCAAACCACTGGACTGCAAACGACAAATTCAAACCCACCAGCTGCTCCTCGGAAACCCTATCCAGGGTCAGAATGAGTTAGAATCAACTCACCAGCACTTAGGTACAAAAACAACAAGTGTATGACAGTATTAGCGTATGTTTTGAAACTTAGGGAATCCTTGTCATTTATAGTGGCATGCTTAAATATGTACAGACTACAGGTCATATGATACGATACGATGCCTGGGATGTTTCAAAGAGCTTCTTTGGAGAAAAGGAGAGTGGATATAGTTACAGATGAAAAATACTGGACAAAAAACTAGGAAATTGTTGAAGCTGGTTAATGTGTACTTGAGGAGTTCATTATACTATATTTTCTATGTTTTATATGTTCAAAAATTTATATAATAAACTTTTAAAATCATTGGAAATTCAATACCAGATTCTTAAGTGGTCTGCTAATGGAATTTTGTTTGTAGTTTTTCTTTGTTATTTGGTTACCATTTCTATATCTTAAATGTGTCAAAATTCTTGTCAAAAGAAAGGCAACTCTCCCCCACCCACACTCACACAGGAAGAAACCCAATGTCTTTGTTTCTATTTTTGCTTCACCTTATAATATCTACTGTCCGAACATCAAAAGCATGAAATTTTGCCATAAGCACTAAGTGGTTTAAATTGCATGGTGGTTTGAAGTGTTGAAGCTGGTAATAGTACTGTCAACCTTGACTAATTCATATTTCAAAAGAACCCAGAAACCGATCAGTTAGTTTCTCCACAATCTGCACATGCAACCTTCAGACCCACTTTCCTTCATAGAGACCCACTCCATATTCAAAACCATGCACATCATGAACATAAATATGAAATGAGTGAGGCAGGTTATGAACAAGAGCTTTTAAAAGCGGTGCTTAAAAGACACTATGATTTATATCAAAGGAGTGAAAAGTAATGCAACCTTTGAATGCATAATAAAAACCTGGCATTTCAGACCCATCAACTAATTAATTTATAGAAGATCAACTTAGAACAACAATGAAGTGTGACTTCCTAGTAAACTGTAAAGCATAAATGCAACTTTATTTAGTACATGGATTCAATGTTGTCAAGTGATTTCCAATATATACACGTGCAATTTATGTTGTTTTGTAATTCAAACACTTAGAGTCACAAGTACTTCCCCAGGAAAACCAAGGTATAGAGTCAAATTTGACTAAACCATGTCTGACTATCCCACTGACTATCATAATTAAACTACAGAGAAATTCAAGTGGAAAACAGTAAGGCTGGTGAGAAATGCTTCCCTTACACATTGCAAAACAAATTATATTTTCTTTTCTAAAATAAAACTTTTTCCAATCCACAGAAAATTGTCTTTTAGTATGTGAAACTTGTAATTCTGAAACTATGTATAACACAATACTTTCTTTAGAGGTACACAGAAAGTTGAATTAAGGCAATGGTTTGAGCAAAGTGAGTAAGTATTTAGGTGAAAAAGAGAGTAGCTGAGGGATACGTGTCTCTAATGATCTTATGTTAAATACAAGGAACAGGGGTCCTTAAGGAAAGAGTTACGTTTCAGACAGCTGCGATCAATGAGGAGGCATTAGCCAAATGGTTACATATAGTGACTAGAATACAAGAACAGGAAAACAGTTCATCAGATGAAAGGTGAGAATTTGTGCCTATAATCTGGAATTGCCCCAGTGACACAGCAGGAAACAAAATGAAACAAAATATCCAGTGATTGACTCCTATCTGGTACCTTCTGGAAGGAGAAGGACTGAATCATAAAAGGGAAAGGGTGAAATTTATAAACATTAATATTCTCAATGCAGCTAGTCATGTATAAGTGCCCATTATATTTATTCATTTTGCATTTTCTATTTCTAGCACTGAGGATGTTTAATAAAGTCTGATTGCCTTAATTTTCAGTTTAATGAAGGAAAATAATTAATATCAGTGTTATACATTAAATAGGTGCCATCATTAACATTTACAATATATGCATATATTGCCTAACTTTATCCTTGACACAATACAAGTCATTGAAATTCAATTACACAAATGAATGGCAAGTGCATCTTCTCTCACCTTCATTTTCTCTGCTCATTTCAGATCATTACCACTGCTTGTCTAGTCTACTGCACTGTTTTTTTAAGCCATTTTCCTACTCCAATCTCCCTATTTGTTAGACTTTCAAAGCATCCTCCACAGCTCTCTCCATAAAATTCAACTTTCATCCAGTTTCTTCCCAGGTTACAGTACATAAATAAATGTCCCTCACTGGGGTACATGGGGTAAGCTTCTTAGCAAGTTAAATACAGTTTGTTATAGTGTTCTCTAAGTTTGACCCTCCAGTCTCTCTTCCTACCATGCTATCAGAAAGAGAAGGATTCCTGCTCTCATAAAGATAAACAGCCTCGGAAACCCTAGATAAAGTTACTGTGAGTTGGAATCAAGTTGATGACAGTGGGTGGGTACCATGCTACCACATCAAAGTGGGTATCACTCTCAGTGCCAGCTTATGCATTCTAGAAGACTACCATTCCCTCCAACATGTAGGCATTTACTTGTTCATTCTCTGGGGAAAAAATTAAAAGCACAAAACATGAATTTAAAGGAAATTTAAAGTCAAGAGCATCTTAACACCCAATAGAAAAATGCTCATTGTCTTTATTAATCAAATAAGTAATGGAAGGAACATTGAATATCATTATCACCCTAAATTAAAAAATAAACTTTATGTAACACTTCTCTTGACATTTTCACTTAATATCATGTTTTTGAGATTTATAAATATTGACACAATGTTGAAATAAAAAAGCAAGAGGCTCATCAAATAAAAAATAGGAGAAAATTTAGGGGCTCGAACATATGGCATAAATACACTATCAAATGTAACTGAAAAGATACAAATAGCAGAAGACAAACTAGATGGCTGTGAATCCTAAAAATTAAACACTTACATGCATCAAAAGACATCACCAAAAGAGTAAAAAGAGAACCTACAGACTGGAGGAAACAATTTTGGTTTGGCTATGACATATCAAACAAGAGACTAATCTCTAAAATTTATAGACAACTTCAACACCTCAGCAAGATAATAATAATATTATTATAAGTGTTAAAATGGGCAGGGTACATGAACAGACACTTCACCATAGAAGACATTCAAGAGATCAACAAACACATACAGAAAATCTCACAATCGTTAGCCATGAGAGACCCTGTTGGTGTTTTCAGATGCCATCTAGTTGTTTCTGACTCCTGGTAACACTATTCACCAATAAACGAAACACTGATCAGTCATATACCATGTTCACAATTGTTATGCTTGAGCCCACTGCTGCGGCTACTGTGCCAATCTATCTAGTTAGGGGGTTATCTTCTTTTTCAATGATCTTCAACTTTACCAAATGTAATGTCCTTCTCCTGGGACTGGTGCCTCCTGATAATAGTCTGAAATATGAGAGACAAAGTCTTGTCATCCTGATTTATAAAGAGCATTCCAATTGTACTTCTTCCAACACAGGTGTGTATGGTCTTCTAGTAGCCCATGGTACTTTCAATATTCTTTTCCAACACCATAACTCACACACATCAATTCTTCTATGGTCTTCCTTTTTCACTGTCTAACTTTCATATGCATGTGAGGCAAATGAAAATATTATGGCTTGGGTTATTGGCACCTTAGGTCTTAAACTAATATCTTTCCACTTGAACACATAAAAGAGATCTTATACAGCAGATTTGCCCAATATGTTGTTTAATTTTTTGACTGCTGCTTCCATGAATGTTGATTGTGGATCCAAGCAAAATAAAGTCTTTGGCAACTTCAATGTTTTCTCCATTTATCGTGATGTTATTTAGTGGTCCATTGCAAGAATTTTCAGGGTTGTTTTTTTTTTACATTGAGGTGCAATCCATCATGAAGGCTATAATCTTTGATCTCCATCAGTAAGAATATAAAGTCGTCTTTACTTTTAGCAAGCAAAGTTGTATCCTTTTGTTGTTGTTTTGTTAAGTGCCGTCAAGTCCATTTTGACTTATAGTGACCTGGATGGGGTTTCTGAGGAGTGGCTGGTGGCTTTAAACTGCCAATCTTGTGGCTCAAACTGCCCGTGAAGTCCAGCATATCATTCCACATTGTCACACCAGGACTCTAAGTTTGCATCATTGTTGTTGTTGCTAAGTGCCGTCTAGTCATTTCCACCTCATAGAGACCCTGTATAGACTTTCTGAGGAGCAGCTGGTGAGTTTGAACTGCAGTCCTTTTGGTTCACAGTACACTGCTGATCATAATGAGCCAAACAAGCAGTCTAGTTGTATTCTTGTTGTTGTTGTTAAGTGCCTTCAAGTCTACTCCAACCCATAGCAACCCTGTATAGGGTTTCCAAGGAATAGCTGTTGAGCCTGAACCACCAACTTTGCAGTTCAAACGAACTCATTAGTGAGGTGCAAATCAAAACAATATTGATGTATCATCTCACCCCAGCATGAATAGTAAAGTTCAGAACAACAGAAAACAAAAATATGGAGAGAGACTGGAACCCTCATACACTGCTGCTGGGATTGTAAATTAAAATACCCACTATGGAAGAGAGTATGGTCCATTATTAGAATGCTGGAAATAAATAATTCCATTGTTGTTGTTGTTGTTGTTAAGTGCCATCAAGTCATTTTCAACTCATAGCAACACTGCATAGGGTTTCCAAGGAGTGACCAATGAGTTTGAACCATAGACCTACAGTTCAAGCAAATCTTGCGGTTCAGTGTTTACACTACAACATCACACCAGGATGCTGGTTTAAAATACAAAATGATCCACTGACCCCTCTACTTGGTATGTATATATATAAATAAATAAATATATATATATATATACTAGAGAAATAAAAATTGTAACATAAATAAGATCTATGCACACCCATGTTTACTGCAGCCCTATTCACAATACAAAAAGATGGAAACAACCTAAGTGCCCATCAATGTGAGAATGGATAAACAAACTTTGGTACTTACACACCATGGAATACTATTTATGTTAAAAAGTAGGATGAATCTGTGAAACACTTCCTAACATGAATGAATCTGGAAAACCCATGCTGAGTGAATTAATCTATCACAAAATGACAAATGGTATCAGAGTTGTATGACATTACTATTGTAAAAAAAAATATTTTAAAGGTCTTCACAGTAAAAGAAATATTCTTTGATGCTTACTATAGGTGGAAGGAAAGAGGGAGTAAAATACTGGCTAAAAAGTAGGCACACAGTAACTTGGGTGAAACTTAAAGACAATGCACAGTAAGGGCAAGGTCAAGAGAAAACGGTCAAGGCAAAGGAAGGTCTTGGGAGGAGCACAAGAGTTAAAGGCTACAGAGGTAAATACTATTACATACATAATCCTGCAATAACAATACTAACAATAATCTACGAGTGGACACATAGCCTGACAGACAAACTCAACAGATGCAGGAAGATGAATGAGACTACACTCATAAATATACATGGGTTTGACTGAGGATATTTCTACATATGTATTTATATGTGCTGCCAATGTATTCATGAATAAAGTTAAGTGTACTAGGATGACATTATGAAAACTTCTTAGGGTAGGAAAGAAGGATGCATGGAAATGGTATAGAGAAAGTGGAAGGTATGCTGTTACACTATGATAATTGCACCTGATAACATGAGTCAAAATGTGTAAGAATTGTTGAGTGGAAAAAAAATGTACTCTGAAAACTTTCACTCAAATCACAAGTAAAAAGGTTAAAACAACAAAAACAAGAGGCTCAATGTTTAGGAAAATATGTAACCACTTAAAAAATAGGTGGGAAAACTCACAAACTACAGCTACCAATTCATAATATATACATAAACATATTTTTATTAGAGAGGAAAATTGTTTCAAAGCCATTATGATGTTTGCTTCTAAGATAAACAAAAATGGAGTAGGACTTAGGATAGAGATAAAGATTGGTCATTCTCAGATTTTGTTTCTTTACTAAGAAAAAGAAAACATATTAAAATATCAAAAAATGATAAATTGCTATTTATAGGGCATATTAGTGTGGGTCAGGAGTCCTGGTGTGGTGCTTTAAGATAAGCACTGGACTGCTACCTGCAAGGTTGGCAGTTTAAATCCACTAGCTGCTCCTTGCAAATCCTACATAAGGCCACTATGAATTGCAACCAACTCAACAGAACTTAACAACAACAATACTCTATGGTAACTTATTTTTATTATATTTTAATAAATCTCTGATAAATCTGATAAAGAATTCACAGTTCCTGCTTTTAAGTAATTTACAATGTAGTAAAGGAGATAAGCAAGGAAGAGAGAAATTTTGATTTGTGTGACTAACACTAGGTTTGAAGAATAAATTATATGTTGAGTAGACAGGTGAGGTACCTAGCTTACTGGATACTAGAAAACAGCTTCTAAAAGGAAGAAACATCCATAATTAAGAGATGTATAGAAGTCTACAGACTGGGAGTTGAGGGTTGCAGTTCTGTGTTCTTACTGTCTTCTGTGTTGAAGACAGTAAGAATGATATTTACAAAGGAAAACAAGCAAGAGAGAAAAATGCACTTGGGGGAACTAGAAATTATTTTTAATGATTTAGGTTCAGATTGTGGGCAGAGGAGTAGTGAGAATTGAGGATAAAAAGGCAGGGAAATGTGACATGCTAAAAGAAAGTGTATCCAACTCTCTGGAGTTTCTGCTTTATCTTGAGTGATGAAGAATTTTAATCATCAGATGTAGATTATACAAATATCACAGCAGAGAGACCAAATAGATATCTTACAGTTGGCTAGCTCAAAAGTAATGATGATGATTTGAATTAAGAAGCTATAGAGCAAAGAGGAGGAAATCAAGAGCATTTAAGGACTAAAATACACAAGATTAATTATATATGAAGAAAAATGACAGAAAGGAGGATAGAATGACTCCCAGTCCTCTAATTTGGACATCTAGATGACTAAGAAATATAACAGAAGAGAAAAGATGCTTATTTTAGGACAAATAACAATTATAACAATAACTAGACAGATCAGGACTAGGACCTTCCAAATGATAACTTACATTGAATGAGGCTCAAATTAAGGCAAAAATCATATTTGTTCAGTGATTAGTATTTCAGATATATTTTCATTTTATTAGTATTAGTCCTAGGTAATGTTATAATATGCACATTAACTCAAAT
>NW_006408531.1:25498575-25505764 GCF_000296735.1 Chrysochloris asiatica
AGGGCCCCTGAATACAGGGATTGAGGCACGGTTTGAAGGGGTAAAAGAGGGGAATAATGTTAAGTATCTTGGCTGTCTTTTGAATCTTGGTTTCCCTTGACTACCATTGTAAAATAGACACTTGAGGGGGGAGAAAGGAATAGCCAGAAACATCACTACAGAAAGCTTGTAAGTCCGTCTTCAGCCTATAACTTATAGTTGTTGTTAAGTGCCATCTAGTTAATTCCAACCCATAGCAACCCTTTATAAGGTTTCCAAGGAGCAAATGGTGAGTTTGAACCACCGACCTTTCAGTTCAAAAGGCTTTGTAGTCTGATGCATTAGCCCACAGCGCCACACCAGGACTTCTTAAAGGGGGCTAGAAGTTGCCCAGTAAAAGAGGCTTCCTGTGGAAACTTTACATTGCACAAGACCATTCGTGGAATCCAGAACCCCATCCAGAACCAATTGATGTGGGAAATTTCCACTGGAAAGGACAAGTAGACCAGCCTGGAGAAGCTAGAAGAACAGAAGATACTTCATGAAAGAAAGACCAGCAGGAAAAATCTGAAACAGTAATGGCAGTTGAACTGATTACTACAAGAACAAGTAATCTGTTCGCCCGGGAGCCATCAAGGCAAGTGGTCGGGACCCCTCAGAGCAAACCCCCTTCCAAGACTGAGACTCAAGGCAAATACATGAACAGGCATGTGGTCTGGCTGGTGACCACATTGGTCACCAATAAGTGAAGAGAGGGAAAAAACAGCAATGAAGTTGCGAACTAAGCCCGACCACATTCAATAGACCCCCCATGGACCTGAGTGGAGACTAGATGGCCAGCAGTATGGCAAGACCTGGGGACTAATAGGCCCAGAGGCAGTGACATGACCGCAGAGGACTAGAGCAGAGAGTGACGCATCCAGCTGATATGAACTGAGGGGAGATGCACAAGAACACCATACTTGCTGATAGTACTCACTTGGCCTGGCTTCGATGCCTGGATGATCAGAACTCGACTAGAAGAAGAAAAACGAGGGGGGAAAAAAAAAGAGTAACCTGCTACAATTTGATGAACTTTACCTATACTTATCGATGTGGTGGCTGTGGTTATGTGCCGTGGAGTCGGTTCCGACTCATAGCGACCCTGTGCAGGGCTTCTGAGGCTGTAAATCTTTACAGGAGCAGAACACCTCATCTTTCTCCCGTGGAACAGCTGGTAGTTTCGAACTGCTGGCCTTGTGGTTCGCAGTCCGATTTGTAACCACTACGCTACCAGAGCTCCTATTTTATCGATGTAGTAACTCAAAAAAGGGAACAAATCTTTACAGCGAGGATCACTCCCACCCCCTCGGTGCACAGGGTGGACAGGGATGGGCAACTTAGACATTGGCTGCCCAAAACGGGGGGCCTATAAAGGCAAGAAGAGACTGTCTCACAAGCTTGTGCGGTGGAAGGTAGATTCACCACTGAATGATTTCCTATCCGTTGGGACCTGGCTGGTGAAAGGAAATGAGTATAAGTCTCTTGTGGTACGATAGTGAATAATTGCCATAAGGACTGACTATGAGGCTAGGAAATATAGAGGTAGATATTTTTTGACAAAAGGATGGAAGTGATTGATTTTGCAATCCAGGAGCAGAGGTCCCTGGGACCATCAAGTGAGAAGAACGGAGAGCGGGACCATACCCAGAGAGGCAGTGACTCCAGGGATGGAGACAGAGATGATGATGTGGACAGATGGAGCAGCTGGGGACACTGGACTCAGGGAGAAAGAGGGGCTGTGTGCTGGCAGCTAGGGGGGGCTGGCTTGTGGGGTGTACTCTTTGGGGTTATTAGATGATGCATGGATGGAATTTTAATCATTGCAATGAAACGAAATATGATAAGATGAATATAAAGCTGATGTTCTCCCATATAAATCTCACAATAAAAAAAAAATAAAAAAATCTCACCATCCTTAGTTTGAAGGGAATACTCCAGTTGCACTTCTCTCAACACAGATTTGTTTGTTCTTCTGGCATGATATTGATATATTTAATATTTTCCACCAACTCCATAATTCAAAGGAGCTCCGGGTACATAATGATTGCAAATCGGGCTGCTAACCTCAAGTTTGGCAGTTTGAAACTTCCAGCTGTTCAGCGGAAGAAAGATGAGCCTTTCTGCTCCCATAAAGATTTACAGCCTTGGAAACCCTGTGCAGGGTCAAGAGTCAGAAGTGACTCCACGACACATAACCACCACTACCACCACCACCATAATTCAAAGAGATCAATTCTTCTCTGGTCTTTCTATTAATGTTGCCCAGTTTTTGCATGCACATAAAGCAAGCAAAAATATCATGGCTTTGGTCAGAGGGACCTTAGTCCTCAAAGTGACATCGTTGCTTTTTGACACTTTAAAGAGGCTTTTTTTTGCAACAGATTTGCCCAATTCAATACATCAATTGATTTCCTGATTGCTGTTGCCATGAGCATTGTTGTGAATCCAAGAAAAAGGCAATCCTTGAAAACTTCAGTCTTTTCACCATTTACCATGATGTTGTTTATTGTTACAGTTATGAGGATTTTCATTCTCTTTATGCGAGGTCTATGCCATAATGAAGACTAGTTTTTGATCTTCACCAATAAGTGCTTAAGTCTTCTTAGCTCTTTGTGAGCAAGGTGTGTCATCTGCATGACAGTTTGTCAATGAGTCTTCTTCCAAGAGGCTCTGTCCTTCTTCATATAGTTCAGCTTCACAGATTATTTGCTAAACATACAGATTGAGTAAGTGTGGTGAAAAGAGATAATGCACACCTTTCCTGATCTTTAAAACACACATAACCTCCTTGTTTTGACTGACTGAATGCTTCTTGGTCTATGTATAGTTTATGCGTGAGCACAATGAAATGTTATGGAATGTTCATTCTTCTCATTATTATCCATAATTTGTCATGGTCCATACAGCCAAATGCCTTGCTTAATAAATAAAACAGGGAAACATCTGCTTTCAGCCAACATCACATAACAATATGCAAATACTTCAGCCATTTATCTCACTCTGTATAGAATAATTGGGAGACATAAAAAGCAGTGCCTTTCATATATTTGACATACATTCCATCTCTTACAGCACTCAGATTCTTCCCATTAAGTGAGGCCAGTGACTGGTCCTATCCAGTTAACTGTGGGTAGAAGTAGTGTTTGTCAATTATCTGGTAAAATTCCCAGTTGTTTCTTCTTCAAGAGAGGAATGGACAGCAATGTTCCATATAGTGGAACATTCATTAGCCACAACATTAATATAGAGAAGAGACCATTCTTCCTTCTCCCTAACAGAGACTCTGCAAGTAGTATGAGAGAAGTAAAACTTTTGTTGTGTTAAACTTCCAAGATTTAAAGGTTGATTAATATGAATCAAAAGAATAAAATCCCAGGGTTCAATGCACAGCATCTCAATAATATCCCAGTTACTTCTAAAATGGATGAACATTTTAAAGACAGATGTTCTCTGTGCAACTTTCAACATCAATTTTTAGATCTACTTCAAAGGGTAATACTGCATGGAATGTACATTACTGAAGGTATTTGAAGACAAGAAAGAGCAGGTTATCTCGCACACTATGAGTGCAGCATCAAAGGCAAGGCTAGATGCATAGCTTCATCGACTCAACAAATCCTTATCTAGACTCCCCTTGTGCCAGACACTGCTGTAGAAATTGGGTGGGGGAAACTATAATAAAAAACAATCATAGTTTCGGCCTGCTCTTATGTTGCCCCTAATCTAGGCAAACAGATTGCTGTTGTCAATTGCTGTTGAGTTTATTCTGACTCATGGTTTCCCCTTGTATACAGACTGCTCCATTGGGCTTTCAGGGTTGTGACCATTCAGAAGAAGATTGCTAGCCTGCCTTTCACGGTGAGAAACCCTCGTGATGCAGTTGTTAAGAACTCTGTTGCTAAATCTGAATCTAACCTCCGCTCCACAAGAGAAAGATGTGTCAGATGGCTTCCAAAAAGATTTAGTCTTAGAATTCCTATGGGGCAATTCTATTCTGTCCTAAAAGAAAACATTAAGTCATGAGTCAATCAACTTGATTAGTTTTACAAGTCTTCCAATGCATCTCTGTGTGGGTTAAAACTACCAGTCTTTGTTTACTAGTCAAGGGCTTAAGCACTTGTGCCACTCAGGCACAATTACACAAGAAAATATAAGACTGTACATGGAAATCTTTAATGTTGTTTAGCAAATACTCCCAGATTCCACTTTCTGATTGTGTATCAGGGCTGCATATACTGACCCATTGTTGGTGGGTGGGGCTAACTGATTAGTTCTGGAAAATGCATTGAGAAAAATTAATATGTTGTTTCAGGTCAAGCATCTAGTTACTCCAGAATCGTGTCTTCTATCGTGACCACCAGCAACACAGATAGTGACTGTATCATTAGCATAGCTATATCACGGACTATGATAGCAGAGACCACTGTTTGATCTGCTGTGAATCTAATGAATATGTATTGTGAGTAAAAAAAAAATTGATTTTCACTGGCACTGACAGTGTGAGGTTGTTTGTTGTTGCAGCATAAACTAGCCCATTGTTGTTGTTTAGTGCCGTGGAGTCAGTTCCGACCCATAGTGACCTGGTACAGGGTTTCGAGGCTGTAAATCTTTATGGGAGCAGAAAGCCTCATCTTTCTCCCACGGAACCACTGGTAGTTTCGAACTGCTGAACTTAAGGTTTGCAGGCTGATTCGTAACCACTACGCTACCAGAGCTCCTTTGAGTTAGAAATATATTCTTCAAATTGTGTCAAGTGTAGTAACTCTAAAGTCTTTTAAATATATGCATCATATGATTTTGATCCTAATTTTACAAATCTATCTCTTCATCATAAAAAAAGGTTTTAAGAAATTATTCAAAGAAATAAGTACCATGATAACAAGAGGGAGCAAAACCACATTTTAAGTTTTTTGGGTTTGGATTTTTGTGGGGGTTTTGGTTTTTTTCCAGATTTCATCTGCACACCTTTACAACATGAGGACTAAACTCAATACATTTCAAGCACAATCTGTCGTCTATGGAGACCACAGGTGCTGTATATCAGACAAGCTGGAACAGAGCTTTGTAATACAGTTTGTTCTTGCAAGAGGAGAGTTAATGTGTGCTTTGAACAAGTTCACCTCCCAAGTGAACCTTGCTTTTCAAAAAACCTTTTTAACATTTTCTTAGCACTCATTCCCTCTAGTAATCTAGTTTCTGGCATTTCATTTTGTCTTTTATGCTCTTCCTCTTGGCAGACGAACCAGCCTGCTGCTTTCTTCTTGTAACAATACTTCAAAGGAAAATCAAAGGGGTCCAATATTTTTTTTCTTAACCCAATTTTCGATGTCTGAAGTATTGATGCTTGCTGACTATGCACTGCTAAAGTCCCCAAGATATTCCTCCACAAATTCAAATGTAGAAACTTGGAAGTATAGCATTAAAATATTTGTTACAGATTGGATCTGTAAGCAACTGCTTTTGTAAATAAAGTTTTATTGGAACATGGCTACACTCACTTATATGCACGTCATCTGTGGTTATTTTTATAACAACACAGTCAAATATTGTGACAGCAGACAAATACCAGAATAACATGCATCTATGAAAATATCCTTAATTGTGAAGATAGTCAAGTCTTGATAGTATCTTCTAGACAGTTGAACATGATAGTTGTTCTTGCTATTAGGTACCCTTGAGTCAGTTCCAATTCACAGTGACCCTATGTACAACAGAACCACACACTGTCTGGTGCTGTGCATTTCTCACAATTGTTGCTACACTTGAGCTCCTTGATGTTGCCACTGTGTCAATTCATCTCGTTGAGAGCCTTCTATTTTTGCTGACCCTCTACTTTACCAAGCATGATGTCCTCCAAGGACTGATACCTCCTGACAATATGTCAGAAGTATGAGAGATAAAGTCATGTCATCCTGGCTTACAGGAGTATTCCAGCTGTACTTCTTCCAACATAGAGTTGTTTGTTCTTCTGACAGCCCATGGTACTTTTAATATCCTTCTCCAGCACCATAATTCAAATGCATCAATTCTTCTACATTCTTGCTTATTCATTGTCCAACTGTTCACATGCATATGATGCTACAGAAATACTATGGCTTGGGTCAGGCCCACCTTATTCCTCAAATGCACAACTTGGCTCTTGAACAACTTGAAGAGGTCTCGTGCAACAGATCTGCCTAATGCAATATGTTGTTTGATTCCTTGATTGCTGCTTCCATGAGAATTGATGGTTAATCCAAGCCAAATGAAGTCTTTGGCAAATTCAACCTTTTCTCCAATTTTCATGATGTTATTCATTGGTTCAAAGGTGAGGGATTTTGTGTTCTTTACATTGAGGTACAACCTATGCCCAAGGCTGTGCTCTTTGATCTTCATCAATAAGTATTTGACGTCCTCTTCACTTTCAGCAAGCAAGGTTGTATCATCTGCATGTCACATGTTGTTAATAAGTTTTCCTCCAGTACTGATGCCATGTTCTTCATATAACACAGTTTCTCATTTTATTTGTTCAGCATACAATTTGAATACGTATGGTGAAAAAATACAGCCCTGGTGCACACCTTTCCTTATGTTAAACCATTCAGTGTCCCATTGTTCTGTTTGAACAACTTCCTCTTGGTCTATGTATAAATTCCTAATGGGCATAATTAAGTGTTCAGGAATACCTATTCCTTACAATGCTGTCCATAACTTGTCATGATACACTTATCTGAAAGCCTTTGTATAGCCAATAAAGCACAAGTAAACATTTATCTAGTATTCTCTTCTTTCAATCAAGATCCCTCGAACTCCAACAATTATCCTTCATTCTACATTAACATGTAAATTTGGCTTGATATACTGTTGCAGCCATTTTTAAATTATCTTGAACAAAACTTTACTTGCATTTGATATTAATGCTATAGTCTGATGATTCACACCTTCTGTTGGGTCACCTCTCATTGGAATGGGCACAAATATGGATCTCTTCCAATCAGTTAGTCAGGTAGCTTTTTTCCAAATTTATTCACATAGATGAGTTAGTGCCTCCAGCACTGCATCAGCTTGTTGAAAGATTTCAATTTGTATTCTATCAGTTTTCAATGTCTTTTTTGCTAATGCCTTCAGTGAACCTTGGACTTCTTCCTTTAGTACCATTTCCTCTGGATCATATGCTACCTCTTGAAAT
>NW_006408531.1:25509065-25510748 GCF_000296735.1 Chrysochloris asiatica
AAGCTAGACAGTGAATAAGGACGATTGTAGAAGAATTGATGCATTTGAGTTGCGGCGTTGAAGCAGAATATTGAAAGTACCATGGGCTGCCAAAAGAACAAACAGATATGTGTTGGAAGAAGTGCAACCAGAGTGCTCCTTGGAGGCCAGGATGGCCAGACTTCATCTTTCATACTTCAGGAGGGACCAGTCACTGGAGAAGGATATCATGTTTACTAAGGTGGAGGGTCAGAGAAAAAGACCCCAAGGAAGATGGATTGGCATAGTGGCAGCATCAGTGGGTTCAAGCGTGGCAACAATTGTGCTGTTGGCCCAGGACCAGGCAGTGTTTCCTTCTGTTATGCATAGGGTAGCTATGAGTTTTTACTGACTCGATGGCACCTAACATTAACAACATACAAATAGCAAATTTATTGTTCGAGCATCTATATGCATGTGATAATTAAATTCAAAGAAAATATTAACCCAAGTATTTTGAACTACAGAGGAAATAATGATAACTAAAATCTATTCTCAGATAGCTGTGGGAATCCATGTGAAAACTTCTATTGGAAACTGGAATTTCAGCGAATAACCCAAGATTTCAAAATTTGCAGTAAATTGCATAAATGTAATTATTATAAAATACTATTCCCATCCTATGGAGGAAACAAAAGAAAGTTTTTAAAAGAGGGGGTGGGGTGGGGATTTCTTCTGTTCATCTCCCTTAGATTAAATATAACTTTTACTACAAGCCAATGTATCATTTAGAAAAACAGTGTGCCAGCTTGGCACATAACAAACAAGAGCCACTGAGAAAGAAATGCTAATGGATTCTTTTGGTGTCTGAGAATCATAGATGTTAAAGTTGAACAAATTTCCTGTGGAGTCTTTTACTAGAAGTATTGCCTGACACAAACTCTTTTCTACTACAGTTCATTTTCTAAAATGCAGTCAGAGTGAAATAGGATTAAACAAGAATTTTAAATTATGTCACTTCTCTGTTAAAAAACCATCTAGTGAAAACGAAGGAATAGTTAATCTTACAGTACAGAAACAGAGGACCCTAAGAGTATCAAGGGATAAGAGCACAAGCAGAGTGTGGGACCTTATCCAGAGAAGCAGCAACACCAGAGATGAAGGCAGAGATGAGGACATGGAGAGAGGGAGCAGCTGAAGACTCTGGACTCATGAAAAGAGAGAGACTGTGTGCTGGCAGCCAGGAGACAGGCTTTCAGAATGTATCTTTTGGTTGTTTAACTTATTATATATCCCTGAGTGTTTTTGTGTACACCGCCACCCCCCAAAACACAAACAAACAAATAAATAGAATGGAAGCAAATACTGAATGATGATGCACAGAGGAGACTGTAATCATTGCAATAAAACGATGGTGTAAAGCCAATGTTCTTTCATGTAAACTATCACCCAGTCTACAATAAAAATGTAAAATAAAATAAAATAAAAATTAAGATCACTCCTAAGTACTACATTTCTTTAAAAGTCATCTACATTGGACCAAATCGTCAATAATTACTTTTAAATAGAGATGAGAATGTCAAGGGGCAGGAAAATAGCTTGATGGAAATGGAACAACCAGAATGGAAACAATGAGAATGTTTACACTTTGTGAAGAATGTAACCACTGTCACTGAACAACTTGTGCAGCAATTGTTTAATGGGAACCTAACCTGCTCTGGTAGC
>NW_006408531.1:25510848-25521682 GCF_000296735.1 Chrysochloris asiatica
TTTTTTTTCTGTTCTTTCCACTTGAGAAATGCTGAACCCATATTCTTCCCTTTTGGATTTCTTACTCCATGTCTTTGCAAATTTCATTATAATACGTGGTAGGCTTGCTTCATTATTATGGGAATCCCAATTAGGAGGTCAAGAATGGTAACTTTTGACCATGTATTAGCAATGGGACACAAAGCTACTACGTGGATCCACTTCCTAAGAGCAATGACCACTCTGTATCTTGTAACACAGAACCAGGAATCTAAGCTTCATGGAATTTCTTGGAATTATTATGTACTGAACTGATATTTACAGTTTTGAGAGTCCCAAGATACACTCCTCAAGAATGTCAACAATATCCACATCTTACTCTCTTCATTAGTGAGATAACACTTTTGAAACAGTCTGAAGTGTTAAATAAACCAAATTGCTTCTGTGTTGGGATGCTTCTCTCAAAGAGAAAGATTTAAATGTCGAGTACAGCCTCTAGCAAATCATCTCTCCCACTCCCATGCTCACCTTTTTCAATGTTCACACTAACCTCCTTGTTTTCACTTTATAGATCTGTATTGGGCAATATCACCCACTCCCCTGAGTTCCAGGGGGTATTTAGATATTGCCAAGCCATATCAGTAACTAGAATTCTCCCCTGAGATTGGACTCTAAATAGTCGAATGCCTCCTAGCTATTTGCACAAGATAGTATCTCAAGCGCTAAAAATGCAAAAAAGAAAAATCAACAGGAAACTCTTATTTCTTCTTAAAGTCTCTTTTTCTGTGTTTCATTTAACCAAATCAGAAACCTGAGTGTTAATACTTACTTCTTTATCTAACCTAGTACCCCAGGATATACATTAACATGTTGGAGTTTATCTGAAAACTATATGAGGACTTACAGTTCCATCCTATGATGTCTTTGAATTTATTTAACAGAAAATTATTTTTCTTACTCCCCTGTCGCCCTCAAAACCATTACACAAAATTGATACGCCACATGGCAGCACTATGTTTATTCTATAATTTGTTCTATCTCCTGACATGCTGCTTTATACCCTAATGGATAAGAGTTCTTCCATTTGACTTTCTATATACTTCCAGGACTGACTTTTCTCACAAGTCATGGAGGCAAACCTTTCAGTGGAAAGTGAATATAAGCAAACAATAGGAAATCTATAACTTCAAGAAACTCTTCCTGTAAAATGCAAAGATGCGTTTTATCCCCGGTGTGACCCCTTTGTTAGTCAAGCCTGTGCTTGATAAAGCAACCAGAGTGTGTCACCTGGTTAACTGGGTATAAATGGAGTACCTTAAATTACACAAAAGGTCAGCTGACATACTGTGCACAGCATGGAGCTGTCCCACTACTTACCTTGATTAGGCTAGCCACTGTGTGATATATTTAGGACTTTTAAATGGTGCCCTAGGTCAGTGTTAATGTGAAAAACATAAAAAGTACTTGAGCAGGGAAATGCATTTATTTGAAATGCGAATCTGCACTTGTGCTGAAAGTAGTTCACAGAATCCCTTATGGAAAAGGACATAGGTTAAAAGGTCCCACAATGATGGTGGTGGTTGTGTGTTGTGGAGTCAGTTCCTACTCACAGCTATTCTGAATAGGGGTTCTGAGGCTGTAAATCTTTATGGGAGCAGAAAGTCTCATCTTTCTCCCTCAGAACAGCTGGTAGTTTGGAACTGATGACCTTGAGGTTAGCAGCTGGATTCATAACCACTATGATCTCAGAGCTCCTTTAAAAGGTCCCATAGCATTGTTAAACAAGAATTTTATCCTCTCCCATGGTGGCTGAGTATTTGTGAAGATTTGCCTCAGCTCTGATGGTCCAGTAGTTCATCTGTTAAGGTCAGCAGCTCATCCTCCAATAGGAGGAAGATGTGGCAGTTTTCATCGCCTTGAAAACCTCAGGGATCAGGTCTCCTAAGTTCTATAGAGTAAGTATGAGTCAGATTTCAACTCAAAGATAATGGTTGTCTTTTGGTTTGGTTTTATTTATTGAGTCAGGTAAATCAAAAGGACTAACCCTATACTTAAACGGTCCTTGTCTCTGCAATTTCAACTCTCAACTCTCTGGCAATCTGAAGCCTCTTCAATATATTGAAGAAAAAAAAATAATAATAATTTCTTTCTCTTCTCCACCAATCTCTTCTTTGCTCCTTCTTTTATCTCTAGTTTCCCATGAAGAAATCCAGCAAACTTTTATAATTCAGGAGAAAAAACATGGATATCTATTCCCATATAGATTGTTAAGTGTGCTAGAGTCACTTCCGACTCATAGCGACCCAATATAGGCTTTCTGAAGCTGTAAATTGTTACAGGAGCAGAAAATCTCATCTTTCTCCCATGGTGCAGGTGATGGGTTCAAACCACTGACGTTATAGTTTGTAAACGATTGCTTATCCTGCAAAGCCACCACCCTCCACACACCCCTTCCTATGCCTCACCCCTCACCCCTTCCCCAGTTGTGACTGTTAAGTGCTGTCAGTTCCAACTCATAATAACCCTACAGAGATTCCAGCCTGGGAAATTCTATAGGTCATACAGGATCTCCATGAGTCCAAATTTACTCCATGACACCCAACAGCAATTATTGTTCTTGTTAAGTACCGTGGAGTCGGTTCCAACTCATAGTGACCCTGCACAGGGTTTCCAAGGCTGTAAATCCTTACAGGAGCAAAACACCTCATCTTTCTGCTGCGGAACCACTGGTAGTTTCAAACTGCCAACCTTGAGGTTAGCAGCCCGATTCGTAACCACTACACTACCAGACAAGGACAATTAAATATTAGACATTAATCCTACAGCTAGAGAACTATATAGCTAAATGAAGATATTGAAGATAGTATGATAAATACTGCTATAATTCCAATATTTTAACTACTAGTAGAGTTTTCAAAGGTGTTTTGTCAAGAAATGAAAAAAGCAAAGCATATTTTAAATCAAGTTTTTAGTTTTAAAATAAATTTCTCATTCGATTTGATTCAAGGATTATAAAATGATTGTGGTAGAAGAAAAATTTAAAAGACTGTCAAAGTCTGTTATTTCCAGTGTCCTTCTCTGCGTGTGGCTGTCTTTGAGCCAAAGTCAGGGTTGGGAGTACTGCACAGGAAAGGAATCATGAATCCTGCTCTCAAATGAGCTCTAATGTTCTGGGCTCATTAGCACAGGAGCCAAGCTATTAAGAGGCCTGTGGCATCTTACAATGGTTTTGATTTAGGATGCTATTGTTGTTGTTAAGTGCCATCGAGTTGGTTCTGACCCATAGCGACCCTGTATAGGGTTTCCAAAGAGCATCTGGTAAGCTTGAACCGCCGACCCTGCAGTTCAAATGGCTTTGCAGTCTGGCTCATTAACCCACAGCGCCACACCAGCCCCACATAAAAATTATTTCAGCTATTAGGGTAGCAATTGTTAAATTACCAGTCTTAGAAAAAAGGAATTGTTTTCTTCCCCCATTGCAATACAACAATTTGCTAGTAACTGCTTTTAAATTAATACACAGGTTGATTAATGTGTAATTCATTAGTTCTGTGTATTTCCAGCCCTTGTATAGTTTGCATTTGGTTTAAATATTATATGTCAAGAATAAAAAGATATTAAAACTAAATCAAAAAAGCAATATCATAATTAGAACAAAACTAATACTCTTCATAGTATATTGAAAAGCCATTACAATACACAGATCATTTAGAATTAGTGATATTCTCTAGGTATTACTAAAATCATTTCACTATTGATAGTTTTTTTCTTTAGACTCTATTTTTTGATTGTTCTTAGCATTCCTATAGACCATCCTTTCAAGTATCATTTTTTTTCCTAATTTTGCATAAATTTTTATTTTTTATTGGTTAAGGGAGCGTGGTGCCTCAGGCACAAAATTTAAGGAAGCATCACTCTCAAGTGCCTGCAAGTGCAAAACTGCCTTAGGCAATCCATGCCCCTCATCTGCGTCCCATGCCAGTCAATTATTTCCAGAAAAGCATCAACAGTGGTCCCAAACATCTTGTATTAAAAGAATAAAGTGTTTACTCCTTGGGACTCAGGTGATATTTAACATTAATTTATTTAGCATTTACTACACATCAAGCACTGGTGTTCAATGCTTCACATGGACTACTGCATTCAGTGCTCCCAGCAAGCATGAAAGAGACACTAGAATCCACACATCACAGATGAGAATGTGAAACTCAGTGTGGTGGAGTAATTTACGTAAAGTCGGTGCTCTTAACAATAAACTCTGCATGCTTCAGAGGAAGAGAATGGAATGGAGCTTTTACAAAATATTGTTTTTTAAAAATATTGTCATTGCTTCAAAATACATAAAGTTGCAATGTCTAAAGGTCTCTGTATGATGCAAGAAGTCCATTTGTCTGGTAACCAAAAGGTCAATGGTTGAACCCACCCAGCGACATCACAGAAGAAAAAGACCTAACAATCTGCTTTCCTAAGAAGACAGTCAAGAAATCTCAAAGAAGCAGTTCTACTCTTGTTACATGCAGGGTCTCCTAAGTCACAAGTCAACAATAAAAACAAAATCAGCAACAATAAAATGTCACTGTTCAATGATTAATAAAATTTAAGGAGCTCTGGTAGCGTAGTGGTTATGAATCGGGCAGTGAACCACAAGGTCAGCAGTTTGAAACTACCAGCTGTTCCGCAGGAGAAAGATGAGGCATTCTGCTCCCGTAGAGATTAACAGTCTCAGAAACCCTGTACAGGGTCGCTATGAGTCGGAACCGACTCCACGGCATATAACCACCAGTCATGTTGCTTAACAGTCATGATTCTTTCTGTGAAATAGAATGTTGTGTGATTTGGATGTCTTGCAGATAGCATATTACATATAGTAAGTATGTCATTGTTAAGTGTCGTTGAGTCAGTTCTGACTCATAGCGACCCTGTATAGGGATTCCAAGGAGTGGCTGGTGAGCTTGAACTGCCAACGCTGCAGTTCAATCTGACCTTGCAGTCTAGCTCATTACCCTGCAGTGTCAAACCAAGACTCCACATATAGTATATATGTTTGTATAGATCTTGTACACCTAACAGCCACACAAGTTGCTCTGGCTGTTGGTTAGCCTCTGGAGCCCAGAGCTTGTAAATTTGCACCTGCGATTGGCTGCTTCTTAGGTGATCACAAATCTCCAAGCATCCCCATGAAGCATGGCTGGCATCAGAAGTCTCAGAGCAGAACATCCACAGTGCAGTGGTTTCCTGCAGGGGTTTAGTACCAGACATTTGAATGCTGGAACCATTGGGAAAGCAGGGATGGAGGGGTGGAGGATGTTGCTGCTGGAACTCAACATGGTCCACCTCCTGGTACCCTTCAAAGCCAGCACCCTATCCCCACATGTCAGATGTATATGTGGTCAGACATTGCCCAAAAAGGATGTTATGTGGTTTATACCACTAATTAGAAGTCTTGCTATATCTGCGTTAATGAATACTTCCAACAGGCTAGTCTATTCTCTAACATTGAATATTCTATATTCCTAACAGTTATTTCATAGGGCACAATTGTTGCTGTGCCTCAGCCTGAACATTCATCTCTCAGCTGGTGCAAGGTTAGGCTGCTAATGTCTTGCGACTGAAACATTCCGGAAACTTGGCTTCTGATACATTACTTGTACCTCCCACCACCCTGCTGGTCTGCAGCCAGTGACTGACTATTATGTAGTACAAAACCCTGGGCCTGTGTCTCAAAAGAGAGCCACTTTTTGGTGTAATTCTCTTCCCTGACTTCTGAGTAAGATAAACTGAATTTCATCTCCTAAAATCATAGTTTTGCTTAGTTTCTTCCTCTACTATATAATGCTTCCATCACTCTCGCACAGATTTGTCCTTAGAGCTCTCAACCGATAAATTATTTACAGTGAATTCCTTGCTGCATCCTCTTCTTGTATACATATCAACTTAAGATACTGCCTGGAAGATTTGCCTGTCTTCTCTCTAATGTCTGTCTTATTTAACTCCAACATACACTTTGAGTTACAGCTCTAATCCCACCTCATCTACAACACACTCTTTGATTACATACTATCTTCAATATTCATACATCATCTATTTGAATAAACAACTGTCTATGGTGGTGGTGGTGTGCCATGGAGTCGGTTCCGACTCATAGCAACCTTGTATAGGGTTTCCAAGGCTGCAAGTCTCTATGGGAGCAGAAAACCTCATCTTTCTCCCGCAGAATGGCTGGTAGTTTCAAAGTGCTGGCCTTGAGATTAGCAGCCTGATTCGTAACCACTACTCTACTAGAGACCCTCTAGGGTTTCCAAAGCTATAAATCTTTGCAGAAGCAAAAAGTGTCAGCTTTCTCCCACGGAGTAGTTGGTGAGCTTGAACCTCTGACCTTGTGACTCTTAGTCCAGTGCTTATCCTACTGGGCTACCAAGCTTTGAGTTACAGATCTAATTCCACCTCATCTACAACATACTCTTTGATTACATACTATCTTTAATATTTACACATCATCTTTTTGAATAAACTGTCTATGGTGGTGGTGGTGTGCTATGGAGTCGGGTCCGACTCATAGCAACCTTGTATTGGGTTTCCAAGACTACAGGTCTTTATGGGAGCAGAAAACCTCATCTTTCTCCTGCAGAATAGCTGGTAATTTCAAACTGCTGGCCTTGAGATTAGTAGCCCAACTGGTAACCACTATGCTACCAGAGCTCCTATAACTTTCTATAGTAGTATTAAAAATCATTATTTTTTTCTTGTGAAAACAATCATTTTTTACCTTTGCCCCTGATAAAATTAAATAATTTCTTGAATTAGATGTCTACTTCATTTATGCCTACTAAAATACTACCATACCATTTTTAAATTAACACATGTAAGTAAAACTTTGCTGAAGATAATTTAAAAACTGTTTCCAACAGTATATATAGAGAAAACTGACCAAAAAGTCAGATTCAGGAGAAGATGGGGAACGAGGGACATCATTGCTGATGTCAGATGGGTCTTGGCTGAAAGAAAAGAATGCCAGAAAGATGTTTATTTGTGCTTTATTGACTATGCAAAGGCCTTCAACTGTGTGTCTCATGACAATCTATGGATAACATTGCAAAAAAGGGGTATTCCAGAACAGTTCATTGTGCTCTGGAGGAACCTGTACATACACTGAGAGGCAGCTATTAAAACAGAAAAAAAAGGAAAGTGAGTGGTTTAAAATCAGGAAAAGTGTGTGCCAAGGTTGTAACTTTCCATCATACTCATTCAATTTGTATGCTGAGTAAATAATCTGAGAAACTGGATTAAATGAAGAACAAGGCATCAGGACTGGAGGAAGACTTGTTAACAATTTGTGATATACGCATGATACAAACTTGCTTGCTGAAAGCCAAGAAGACTTAAAATACTTACTGAAGAGTAAAGGCTACAGACTTCAGTATGGATTGCACCTCAATATAAAGAAAACAAAAATCCTCACAACTGGATCAATAAACAGTATCATGATGAATGGAGAAAAGATTGGAGTTGTCAAAGAAAGGATTTCATTTTGCGTGAATCCACAGTCAACATTCATTGAAACAGTAGCCAAGAGATCAAACGATGTCAAATCTGCTGCACAAGAGCAGATTTGAAAGTGTTCAAGAGCAAAGATATAAGTTTGAGGCCTAAGGTACCAATAATCCAAGCCATGGTAAGCACATGAAAGTTGGACAATGAATAAGGAAGACCATAGAAGAATCAGTGCATTTGAACTATTGTGTTGGAGAAGAATACTGAAAGTACTAAGGACTGCCAAAACAAGAACCAAGTCTTTGTTGGAAGAAGTACAGCTAGATTGAGTATAAAGTCCTCCTTAAAAGCCAGAATGGTGAGATTTCCTTTCTCATACTCTAGGTGTGTTACCAGGAGGGATCAATTCTTGCAGAAAGGCATCATGCTTGGAAAAGTGGAGGGTCAACAAAAAAGGAAGACTCCCACCAAGAAGGATTGACACAGTGGCAGAAGTAATGGCTTCCAGTGTAACAATTATGAGGATGGCACAGCGCTGGGCAGTGTTTCATTCTGTTGTGTATAGGGTCGCTATGAGTCAGAAACCAGTGATGGCACCTAACAATGACAAACAATACTAAGAATTTTAAGAAAAAACCCCACAAAACCTATTACTTACTTGCTAAAATAACATTTTCCATTTTAAATGATCAATATAAATATCACGTTTGTCAGTTCTAGAACTGCCATGACTTAATACCATAAAGAGGTAGCTTTAAAGAACAGAAATGTATTTCCTCACAATCTTAGAGGCCAATAGTCTGCATCAGAGAATCGTCAGGGTTATGCTGTTTCGCTGTGCTCTCTAAGGGAAGATGTCTTCCTGTCTCTTTCAGTTTCTAGAAACGTGAAGCATTTCTTGGTGTCCTTGGCTTGTAGATACAGCCCCTCCCCCTCATTTGTGAGCCTGCTTTCATGTTTGTTCTTCTTTTTTATAATACAGCACTCAAAAGAGATTAGGATTAGCCTTTTTTTAAATTTGTATATCACCCACCAAGATTTTCAGACTCTTAGGTTTCTTGGGAAACTGCTATCCAAGTTGTAGTACGTGCCAGTGCCTGCCTGGTGAGGACCTACACAACTGCATAAATGTGATGGAAAGGACTTCACCATACCAGTCCTACCATGAGAGTCCGTTTGGGACATATGTGTCACACGTAACTATTAAAATCCATATAGCCTCAATACATTGTCCCTTGATTTCAGTACACCTTCCATTACTGAAAACACATGCTACCAATAAAATTTCAAAGCATAAAATAATTTGGTTATGAACGTGTTAGGACCCACCATACAATACTATGGCTTTATTAAATTATAATATCTGCAAAAAGACATCCTATTTCCCCAAATAACGTCATGTTCATAGGTGCAAAGCTTAAGACTTCAACACATCCCTTGGGGAAACATAATTTAACTGATAACACATGTCAAATTATACATATTGATAACATTGTAGGCTCAGATTTTTTTTTTTTTTTTAATATTTAGACAAGAAACATTTTTCCTTAGTCTTCTCTATGCTTTTCTGTGTCAGGCATAGGAAGACAAGGGGATAAGTTCTTCCTGTTTGTCAAAGACTTGGTCACCTAAATACTCTCGAGTCAACTGAGGGGCTGACACAGAATAAATGATAATGCTACAGGCTAGAAGTAGAAAACTAACAACAATCCTAAATGAATTCACTCCTGGTACAGTGCTGTAGAATCAACACTGGACAGCACTTAACAACAACAACAACACCCCCAAATGGCCCTTTGTGGTGCAAACAGTAAACACATTTGGTGGCTAACCAAAAGATTAAGTTGGGAAACTTCCCAGAGATGTCTAAGAAAAAAAGATCTGGTGATCTACTTCTGAAAATAAGGCACTAAAAACGCTGTGGGGAAGTAGTTCTTCTCTGACACACATGGGGTTGCATGAGTCAAAATTGTCTTGACAGTGACTGGTTTGTTTTTGTGGTTTAACTGTAAATGAATGCTGATTCAAGAAAGATACAAAAGGAAGCTATCATCTCTAACAAGCAGAAATACTTTTAGCTATCAATGCTGATCATAGTAGGTTATAATCACCCCAAATTAAACCGAAGAAACAGCAAGTTTAGGTATACCAAGAAGAAATGTCCAACTCACTGATGATACTTTAACCAAAAGAGATACTTTTAGAAAGAACAGCTCTACAAGTTAGGGAAAACAAATTATCAGAATAGGATAGAGTAGGATTTACAATAAGTGGATTTAATACTTTGTAACAGCTTATTTTTGGAATCCCAGAAATAAATCTGAGGGAAAAGTTATTTGAGCAAAATTTAAAAAGTATATAGTTTTTTTCTATTTTTAATTAAATTCTGTGTATATATGACAAACCCTCGAAGCTTATTCAATTTCAGTTATAAAGCCTCAAATTAATATTTGTCTTAACTGTACCCAGAAGGTGTTCCAAATCAAATGCAGTGGAAAAAAACTCTCACAGACTTAACACTGGTAGGTCATGTAATCTAGAAAAAAAACTATTAATAGTGATGTTTGAAGAATCTTCACATTTTAATTTTCAGCTCTGTGTACTTTATTTGTACTCCATGGTGCTTTATTTAAGCCAAATGTTTAAAATATACCACATAATAAAAGTTACCATAAGTTTGTATTCTTCCAGGAATGGTTGGTTAAAGAAAACAAAGCAAAATCTAACAAAAAGATATGTGGCTAATGTATAACCTAAAATTGATAGAGGATTATTTTCATTTTTTTTTAAATTAACTGGTCATTAATAAACATAACAATGGCACTGATGGTTAGTTTTCTTCTATAAAATTATTTATAGATTTTAAAGAAAAATATATTTCCCTAATAGACAAATTCTTAATAAACTCAATTAGTTTAATCCTGTAACAAAATTACATCCACTGATTTCTATCGTGATTTGGTTGCCAAACATAATATGTTTATTTTTTCATTTCAGATCCAAAAACAACTGCAACACCAGCTTTATCTATGCTTGGTTCTGATCTTCACCTAGCATTTTTCCTGAACCCACCAATAGTATGATATCAGTTATTCTTAAACCATAGGAGATCTTGCATTTGTAGAGCACTTTTTATTTTGCCCCTTTTATACAAATAGCTCACCACTCATCTTTCAGTTTGTTGTACTTTGGTGGCTTGTGAGTTGTTGTGATTCTAGAAGCTACGACATGGCTATTTTAAATACCAGGAGGGTCACCTACGGTGGACAGGTTGCAGATAAGATTCCAGATGAAGACAGGCTAGGGAGAAGAAAAGACAAACTATTTCCAAATATTCAGTCACCCAAAACCTTATGAATAGCAG
>NW_006408531.1:25521837-25523205 GCF_000296735.1 Chrysochloris asiatica
GAGAAACAGCTGTAAACATCCATTAATAATGAGAATAAGGAATGCACAAAATATGAATCCAGGAAAATTGAAAATTGTCAAAAATGAAATGGAACACATAAACACTGATATCGTTGGCATTATTAGTTAGCTGAAATGGACTGGTATTGCCCATTTTGAATCTGACAACCACATAGTTTACTATATCGGGAAAGACAAATTGAAGAGAAATGGCATCACATTCATTGTCAAAAAGAACATATAAAGATGGGTCTTGAGGCACAATGCTGGCTGTGAGAGGATAATGTTCATGCACCTACAGGGAAGACCAGTTAATACCACTATTATTCAAATTTATGTACCACCCACTAGCACCAGTGAGGATGAAAAACAAGAAATCTACTAACTTCTTCAATCTGAAATTGATCAAACATAACAATTAGGATGTATTGCTAATCACTGTTGATTGGAATGCAAAAGTTGTAAACAAAAAGGAAGGATTAGTAGCTGGAAAATATGGGCTTGGTAATGGAAATGATGCTGGAGTTTGCATGATAGAATACTGTAAAACCAATGATTTGTTCATTTTAAATACCTTTTAAACAAAAGAGATGACTATATATATGGACCTCACCAAACGAAATACGCAGTAATCAAATTGACTACATCTGTGGAAAGAGACGTTGGAAAAGTTCCAAATCATCAGCCAAAACAAGGCCAAGGGCAGATTGTGAAAAAGACCATCAATTGCTCATATGCAAATTCAGACTGAAGTTGAAGAAAATGAAAACAAATCCACGAGAGCCAAAATATGACCTTGAATATATCCCACCTGAATTTAGAGATGATCTGAAAAACAAATGTGGTACATTAGACACTAAAGACCAAAGATCAGAAGAGTTGTGGGATGACATCAAGAACATCATACATGAAGAAAGCAAAAAGTCATTAAGAAGACAAGAAAGATCAAAATGGATCCCAGAAGAGATGCTGAAACTTGTTCTCCAGCGTAGAGATGCTAAAGCAAATAGAAGAAATGAGGAGATACAAGAGGTGAACAGAAATTTTCAATGATCAGCTTGAGAAGACTACATCAAATATTATAAAGAAATGTGGAAAGATCTAGAATTAGAAAACCAAAAGGGAAGAATACGTTCAGCATTTCTCAATCTGGGGGAACTGAAGAAAAAATTCAAGCCTCTATTTTCGTTATTGAAGGATTCTCTAGGCAAATTATTGAATGATGCAGAAAGCATGAGAAGATGAAAGGATTACACAGAGTCACTGCACCAAAAGGAAATGGTCAATGTTTAAATGTTTCAAGAGGTAGCACATGATCAAGAGCCAATTATACTAAAGGAAGAAGTACAAGATGCACTGAAGGAATTG
>NW_006408531.1:25525943-25550429 GCF_000296735.1 Chrysochloris asiatica
GCTCCGCGGGAGAAAGATGAGGCTTTCTACTCCCGTAAGGATTTACACCCTCGGAAACCCTGTACAGGGACGCTATGGGTCGGAACCGACTCGACGGCACTTAACAACAACAACAACAAACCTGCTTTGTAAACCTTCTCTAAAAAACACAATAAAATTGTATTAAAAAAATAATAATCTAGTGGTTGCCAACGAATTTAAGATTAAAATTCAAGCAAAGCAGCACACATTACAAGGTCCTGCATGGCCTAGTTCCTACCTGTTTTCTCTGACTTTTGCTTGATTCCACTTTCCTTGGCTCACAATCTTGCAGCCTTGATGGCTTGGTTTCTATTCCTCAAACATGAGAAGTTCATTTACACCTGAGAAATGCATTTTTATCTTAGGAGCTTGGGGTTTCTCCATCCATCTGGAATGTTCTGCGTCTCGGGACTTTCTAAGACTGGAAAGTCCTACAACTGTGCTTGAACTAACACATAACCTCTTTAGAATTGCCTCTACTCCCTGCTCTCTAGCACACTACATGGTGTTTTGTTTGTTTTTCTTCCAATATTTATCAGTATATGAAATTTTCTCGTTGATTTGTTTCCTTATTCATTTCATTTTCCCGGTTTCCTGTCCTCACTAAAATAAAAACATGATGATAATAGAGACTTTTTCAGTGCTCTTTCCACTGCTAATGACAGTGCCTGACATACATATTTTTTTCCAATTTTAAGACAATACCAGATGGCATCATATCAATTCTAAATCAGGTCAGCCTCATGTGTGTCAAATACTGTTTCCATCGTATTTTCAGTGGTTGATTATTCTAAATTAAACCACCAGACCTTTCTTCTGAGGTGTCTCGGGATGAACTGGGACCTTCAGTATTGCCCATTGTACTATTCAAGGACTCCTGACACAACATTAGAGCTCAAACACATTTCTTGAATAAATGAGGGGATTCGTGAGCTGCAATGAAGAGTCCTGGTGTAGCGCCCTGTGGGAAAACACACTGGACAGCAAGGTCAGTTCAAGTTCACCAGCTGCTCCATGGAAACCCTATACAGGGTTGCTATGACTCAAAACTGACTTGATGGCACTTAACAACATCAACAGTTTGTGACTGGTTGAAACCATTGTACATTAGAACCCATAAGCCATATTCTTCAGAACAGAGAAATATGTTTAGAACACCAGTGTCCCTGAGATTATATTTCTGTAATTGCAAAAACTTTTCAGAGTAGAACAAGCAGGTGCTCATCACACTGGAGGGAAAATTCTTCCTCAATACTTGTCTCATATTTATTTCCTTTTGTTTGCTGAAGTGAACACATTTTCATCTGTAGAAAAAATTAGAATGATTTATTTAATGCAAATCCTTAAAAAAAAAAGCAACATTGACCCACAAAGTTGTGGTTGGAGACAATAATGCAGGTATTAGGACTTGGATCCCATCCTTGTGCAACAGTGAGCTGGGGGAAAAGACTCTAGTGGCTCTTTAGGAATTAAGAACTTAGAAATAGTTTGGGATGCAAAACTCAGATTCAAGCTTTTATCTCCACTAAGTGGGAATACCTGTGCTTCTCTAGGGAGGGAACAGAGTACGTGAAGTTCTTGGAGTATAAACTGATTTTACATAATCCCTTTCTCTTGAGAACTCTGCAAACCTTGTGCTCCTGGTTAGTAGGGATTCTCCCACACCCACCACAACACACATACTTTTTCATTAAGAGTGGAGTAGTTTTTAAATATTGACAAACCTACTCAACATCTTAAACTGGATTTAAAATGCTGACAAACATACTCAACATCTGTTGGTCAGTAAAGAGTCTGGTGGTTTCCTCAGTGAATGTCAAACCATTGCCATCAAGTCAATTCCAGTGCAGAACCATCCAGTAGGACAGAGTAGAACTGCCCCATAGGATTTCCAAAGCTGTTATCTTTAAGGTGGCAGACTTCACATCTTTCTCCTGCAGAGCAGCTGGTGGGTTCGAACTCGAACCACTGACCTTTCAGTTAGCAGACAAATGTTTAGCCACTGTTCTACCAGGGATCCTAGTACAGTGTTAGACAGGAAATTATATCTAGCTTATGAGAGGTCTGAGGTGGGTCTTCTTAGACTGACAGGTACTAGTGAAAAGCACCCAAAAACAGTCTAACAGTCTAACAGAATAAATGTTTCATTCAGTTAATATTTAAGAAAATAATGTATTAATGGGTTTTTGTGTTTCTCATTGATACATTTTAATGATTAAACTCTCAGCTGCTAGCCAAAAGATCAATTTTTAAAACCAACAAGCTATTCTATGGACAGACAGACCTGGTGATCTGCTCCTGTAAAGATTAGACCCTGAAAACCCTCTGGATCAGTTCTACTCTGACAAGTGAAGTCGTTATGAGTTATAATGGACTTGCTAGCACACAACAATATTTTCCCTGGTTTTTTTTTTTTTTTTTTTTTGCTTTTAAACTTTAATTTATTAATATTTCTTTTTGGGTGGGCTTTGGATTTTTTTGTAACTTTTTATTTTGACTTGGAAGAAGGTTTACAGAGCAGATAAGCTTTCTATTCAACAATACATACACATTTGGTTTTACCTCATTGATTACAATCCCCACAATGTGACCTCGCTTATTTCTTTGGTTAATCCATGTTTTAACTTGCATGTCTTTAGGAATAGTCAAGAGAGCCCTAGTAGCACAAGGGTTAAATGCTAACCTGCTGACCAAATGTTGGTAGACCTCGCACCATGTCTCTGTGAAAAAAGACCTGGCAACCTTCCCCATAAAGACTCTAGACAAAGAAACTCTATTGGTCAGTTCTATCTGTCATGTGGGATTGCTATGAGTCTGAATTGATTAGATGAAACAGAACAATGAAATAGTCAAGAGCTACAATGAATTTAGGTCCATCAGAACTTGGTGGGACATACTCTGCTGGCCATGGGTTAATGTTGTTAAGTGCCATGGAGTCAGTTCCAAATCCTAGCGACCCTGTATAGGGCTTCTGAGGAGTGGCTGCAGAGTTTGAATTGCCGAACTTAAGGGGTTCAAATTGACTTTGCAGTCTAGTGCATTAACCCACAGTGCTACATGAGGACTCCTGGCCATGGGTACTAGTGAAATTTTCCCTGATGCTGTTCTGTCTCCTTGCAAAGATCCTGGGCCTGAAAGCTCTATAGCAGCAAGAATGAATTGAGCCTTAAGACTCCTAAGCATGTGCCAGGTCTGTATTCACAAGTATCAAAGTTAGATTGTCTATTAATCAGCATAAAGTTGTTGTTGTTGTTTGGTGCCATTGAGTTGGTACCGATTCATACCAACCCTATGCACAACAGAACAAAACATGCCCAATCCTGCACCAACCTCACAATCATTGCTACATTTGAGCCCATTGATGCTGCCACTGTGCCCATCCATCTCTTTGGGGGGTCTTCCTCTTTTTCTCTGACCCTCCACTTTACCAAACATGATACCCTTCTCTAGTGTCTGGTCCCTCCTGAAAATATGTCTGAAGTGTAAAAGACCAAGTCTGGCCATCCTGGCTTCCAAGGAACACTCTGGCTGTATTTCTTCCAACACAGATCTATTTGTTCTTTTGGCATTCCCTGGTACTTCGAATATTCTCCTCCAACACCATAACTCAAATGCATCAATTCATCTACGGTCTTCCTTATTCACTAGCCAACTTTCACATGCATATGAGGTCACTGAAAATACCATCTTAGTTCTCAAACTAACATCTTTAAAGTGGTCTTGTGCAGCAGATTTGCCCATCGTTTGATTTCCTGACTGATGCTTCCAAGAGGTTTGATGGTAGATCCAAGCAAAATGAAGTTATTGACAACTTCGATCTTTTCTCCATTTATCATGATGTTATTTATTGGTCCAGTGATAAGAATTTTTGCTTTCTTTACATTGAGGTACAAGCTATACCGAAGGCCATGGTCTTTGATCTTCATCAATCAATATTTTAAGTCCTCTTGGCTTTCAAGAAGCAAGGTAGTATCATCTGCATATGTTGTTGTTGTTATGTGCCGTGGAGTCAGTTCCGACTCATAGCAACCCTGTACAGGGTTTCCAAGGCTATACATCTTTACGGGAGCAGAAAACCTCATATTTCTCCTGTGGAACAGCTGGTAGTTTCGAACTGCTGACCTGTGGTTAGCAGCCCTATTCGTAACCACTACGCTACCAGAGCTCCTTTCATCTGCATATAGCAGGTTATTAATGAGCCTTCCTACAATCCTAATGCCATAGTTTACTTCATATAACTCAGCTTCTCTGATTATTTGTTCAGCATACAGATTGAATTAATATGGTGAAAGAATACAATCATACTTTCAATCGTATGGATCATGACATGTTAAAAATGTAGATCATGGTCAATATTGTGAAGTATGAGTATTCCGGAACACTTAATTGTGCTCATGAGGAACCTTACATCCACCAAAAGGCAGTTATTTAAACAGCATAAGTGAACACCGAACGGTTTAAAATTGGGAAAGACATAAAGTTAGTGAGCACATTTTCCTGCCTCCATTTTAGCTAGTAATTGAAATTTGAACCTCGCTATTGTGAAATGAGAAAGAACTGTGTCCTTGAAATGGTATTTTTTAATACAATATATCTACAGTCAAATTTAATTAATCAATTCTAGATAAAAAACTAAAGGATGATTTTCTTGAGTTTGTTACTCTCATTATTCCAAGTATCTTATTGCTGAACTGATCTTTGCTCTTTTTAAAGAATACAAAATTAACCATTTTGTAAAGAAAAGATTTCTCAGCATATTTGCCTACTTTTCCCTTATTTTACCTAGCTTTTTTAAGGATTATGTGAATTCATTCTTTTTTTTTTAATGAATTTTAGCATTGAAACACCAATTGAATCATTTATCAAAATAATAAGAAAATTTCAATATATTCCAACAGCTAAATGTGGCATTAGGATACAGTACTTTTCTTAAGAACAGCTGGCACACTGAGGTTTTGCTAAGGAAAATCCCTTGAGTTGAAATAATTTTTCTTATGTTCCTAACCTTGTCCTTCTGTATTGTTATATTTTGTTTTAAAGTGGAAGGGTCTGTGTAGTATACTAGAACAGCAGAAGAAACCTCAAGTACTTGTCATAGAAAGAAATTACAGAAGTAACTTGCATTTCCTAAAAATAATTTAACTCAGATATGAGACCCTTACACAAGTATACAAACACAGAGCATATAGGTAGTCACATTTTAAAATTTGGCCAAGTTCTTATAGCATTGTTAAGGGGCAACGTAAATAAAGCATTTGTGTTCAATCTAGATACTGGATTTCACCCGTTATGAAGTCTGCAAACGGGAAAGTTTATTTCCAGTTTCTGATTTGGATCTTCTTGTTGCTAGCTGGCATCAAGTTGGCCCCAACACATGAAGATGCTGTTAGAATACAGAACATATTTCAGTGGAGCTCCAGTTGAACACAATGTAAAAAGAAACGCCTGACAATCTATAGTCAATGAAAACCTATGGGTCATAATGATCTAATTCAGTTACTTATGAACCTATACCTGTTTTAATACTAAAACTTAATCAAAATAATTTTCTATTTACATATAGCTAGAAATCTAAATGTTCTTTATTAGTAATTAGTAATATCTTAAGAAGTATTTTAGAATGTTGTCATTGTTGGTAAGTGCCATCGAGTTGGTTCCAACTTATAACAAACCTGTATAGAGTTTCCAAGGAGCAATTAGTGGGTTTGAACTGCTGACCTTTTGGTTAACAGTCCAGTGCTTATTCTACAGTACCACAGCAGGACTCCAGTAAATGTTTAGGGCATCAACAAAATAAGAGCACCAGTTTCCAAAGTTAAGACCCATATTTTCCAAGTAAGAAAGAAACAAGAAAAATCAAATGTCTCAGTAGAAAGGGACTGGTAAGCAGGAAATGAAACCGACACCAACTCCAGTTCACAGAAGCACTAGACAACAAATGAATGACAGAAATGCTGACAAAGTACTGAGCTGTTGTTAAGTGCCATCAAGTCAGTTCCGACCCATAGTGACCTGTATAGGGTAGGGTTTCCAAGAAGCAGCTGGTGAGCTTGAGCCACCGACCTAGCAGTTCAAATGGACTTTGCAGTCTAGCACATTAACCCACAGCGCCACACAAGGATGATGTACTGAGCACCAGAGATAAATTTTAGAAGAGGCAGTAAATAGGTAAACACCCAGAATTTTAAAAATAGGCTGGTATACACACCAGCCTTCCAAAGAGTTAACGATATTTAACAGAAAAGAGGGACTAAGGACATAGGCTTTTATATGTTGGTTTTGTGTGTGTGTGTTTGTTTCTTTTAATAGACTTTTTTTTTAAGAGCAGTTTTAGATTTACATAAAAAGTGTGCATATAGTACAGAGAATTCCAATATATTCCCTCTTCCTTTACACACTATTTCTCCTATTATTAACATTATTTTGTGGTGTATGTAATTTTAACTCATTGCTGCTACACCTAAAAAAGAGATAATTAGATTAAAAGATGACTTAGGAAAGATTCAAATATTGTTATGTGAAGGGAGAATGATGTTGGGAAACATTGGATTAACCTATTCAAATTAATTATCTGCTGAATTCATTCTGCTTCATAGTTACCCTATGTGACAAGTAGAACTGCCCCATAGGATTTCCTAGGAGGTAAACCTGGTGTGAAGCTGTGGGTTAAAGCACTGGACCACAAGATCAGTTTGAAACACAAGGTCAGAAGTTGAAAATCACCAGTCGCTCCTTGGAAATCTTTTAGAGGGTATCTATGAGTCAGAACTGACTGGACAGCAATTAACAGCAGCAGATCGCCAAGTCTTTCTCCCACAGAGATACTGAGTACATTCAAACTGCTGAAACTTTAAGTTAGCTTCCTATTATTTAATAGCTGCCCAGGACTCATTTTTATTCTGTTTTAATGCATCCTAAAAAGTAGCACAAAATAGTAATTTCATTAATTATTGTTTATTTATAAGCACCACTCATAACCCTATACATCTTAAATTATTTTGCATTTCCTTTTGAGAACTACAGGCCATGTGAGAATAAATAGGAACATAATGATTCAAATAAGAAATAAATGGATTAAATAAACAATGGGCATATCTCAATTGCCATCCCTGTGTTACCTACTGGAGTCCTGGTGTGGCGATGTGGATTAATGCACCGGACTGCAAAATTGCTTTGAATCTCTAGGTCGGTGGCTCAAGCTCCTCAGAAACCCGATACAGGGTCACCATGGGTTGGAACTGACTCAACAGCACTTTACAACAACAACAACAACGTTACCTATCAGAATACTTAAAATGAATTGGTTAGGTCGATGACCTTATTTGCAAATTTATGATTCATATCCTCAGACTAATTTTCTTCTAGATATAAAAGAGCAATCTAGATTGAGTCCTGGTGTGGCACCTTTGACTAAGCACTCGTTTGCTAACTGTAAAGTTGTTCATTCATACCCACTAGCAGCTCTTTTGAAACCCTATGCAAGGTCGCTATGAGTCAAAGTTGACACGACGGCACTTAACAACAACAATTGTATCTAATAGAAAATGTAATTGGAAGCCTTACTAAAATGCAAGCTGATATTTAAGGAATTTCACCAAATTTCCACTAGAGAAAAAGACACAGCCTTCATTGCACCCAGATGTTAACGAGAGCTAAATATTGCATTTAGAGCAGAAACCATTGTCCTATTCTATTTAGTTTTCTAATATACTACTCAGTTCAGTACTTCTAAAAAATATAAACTCTACCTTCCTACTGAGACTTATATATGCATTTGGAGTAAGATTAATCAATTCTTGAAAGTATATTTTTTTCATGATTTAAAGTACCTTAGCAATGCCCCATTTTCTGCAGTTGCTTGTGTTATTGCTGAGCTTCATTTTATGATCCACTCGTATAAATTGTTCATGAGGGGGTTCCTCTTATAGAGTCTTGAAACAAGAATGTATCCTGTACATTTATGTTACAGGTTTATTATGATAGATTGTTCTTTCTTTACCACAAAGCTGCAAAGTACCAAGCCAGTTTATAAAATCTGTTAGTAAAAACAGCCCTCAGACTGAAGCAGACTCATTTACCGTGCAATCCAAATCTGCCAGACATATATTCAATTTCCCAGATAAAAATCAGAACTGTCCTTCCACATGAGAAGTGTGTGAAGAATAAGAGCATTTTAGATTTTTATTTTTCTTATTAAATTTAAATAAAGATGACTTTGATGAAGTAGTATGTCTTTGGGATTTCAGGTGGATCATTTGTGAAGCATTTAACGTTGTATCATTTCAACATAATTGAGAGAGACATAAGAATTATCCCAAAAAGTACTGTTTGCGTGCTAATGTTCATCTACTTTGATTCAAACCAATTCTTTAACATTTGCTTTGGTGTACTGACATTTGAAAGTAGAAGCTCCAAACACTGTAGATATTCTGTACATGATGAATGAAATTGAAGCTGAATACGATGACAGTTCAGTGCTCTGGAATCCCCTGCTCTATACAATTATGCCAACATACACTATGGAAGAGGTGAACTGTATTTGACAACATATTCCCAGGCACTGTGTAATGAACCTTCAAACTTCAATTAGAGCCTATCAGAGAGAAAAACAAACACAATTTCACTAAAACACTGCCTTCATGAGAAGAACAAGTCATTTGGAACATACAAGTTTGACATCATTGGCCACTCATCAAGCGTTTCTTTCCAATGATAAGTATCACATAAAATGCATATCATTTTAGTAATAACAGAGATCACTCCCATTTAAAAAATAAGGGGCATTCAGTTCAATTTATATGCTTTCAATCAATAATTCTAAACTCATTATTAGTGATTTCTCTTTCCCATCACTTACCTCCAAAGAAAATATATATATATATATATATATTTTTTTAATGCATTGATTGTCACTGTTTATGAATGCTGATCAGCATAGTAAAAGCTAACAAGACAAACACAACCTTCTGGGACACCACATATGAACTATAGAAAACATCTGCATGTTTGTTTAAATTAACCTAGCAGAGTGTTGAAGGTGCATTCTGCAAGTGACTTACAGTATCCATGTGTTATAATCAAGAATACACATGACAAATTTCTCAGTGCTTCACACAGATTTTATTTCAGTGAATTTTTTTTTAGCTAAAATGCGATAGCTTAAATTGTTTTCACCTCTCATTCTTCCAGTGTTTATTGGTAATTTGTAGGTGTTTTGAACATGAGAAAAGTACATGTGCAAGGGGGTGGTGGCTATGTAGGAGAAGCACTGGACTATGAACAACAGGTTGGCAGTTCAAGCCCACCAGCCACTCCACCGGAGAAAGATGAGGCTTCCTAGTCTAACAAAGATTTACAGCCTCAGAAAACCTATACAGGGTCACTATGAGTTAGAACAGACTCCATGGCACTTAACAACAACAAGGGCCAAAATGATGACATGTTAATTTATAAAAAGGATCAACATTGCTGCCTTTGTTAATGATTTAACCAGACCAATAGAGTGTTGGGTTGTTCTGAGATCTTTTTGAGGTTCTTTTGATGAAACTATGCCTTTGATATAACATTTTGATTTAGGATTTTATAACAGTAAACAAAGCATTCATTGAAAAATATCCAGTGAATTTCACATAATATATGGTTAAGGATGGTCAGATATGAAGATACTAGTTTAAAAAAAAATCATTAAGAAAATCGCTGATATTATTATTTTTACATATAATTTAATAGCAGTTAATACGACCATATGCTCAAGTGTTTGTTGATTTATTTGTCTCAAAACCATCTCCTACCTGCCCCATCATTTTTATCCCTAGAATGTGAACAGGTTGAAAGCAACATTCATGTCAGTATCCAAAAGGGAAGAAAAGCAAATGCACAGAAAGGAAGGAATGATAGTAAGAAGAACACTTTAAAGATAAAGTCCTATTGTTATCTGTGTGCACACTGCAAAGATTAAAACTACCAATTAATAAAGGAACTATTGCAGAACAAAGACATTTATTTCTCAGTTCAAACTTCTTTCTCCAACCAATTATGTATTTTTATTAAATAAAAATTGAACAGACAACAAAGACACTGAAAATAGCTTAGTCACTCATCTATGATAGTTCAATGAAAAACAAGGACAGCTGTTCATTCACCTTTCATAAGTAAGAAAAAACATTTTTATAAACTTCCTATTCCATTTCAGAGGGTTCTATTTTCAAATAAGTAATTTTTAATTAAGGAGCTCTGGGAGCGTAGTGGTTACGAATCAGGCTGCGAACCACAGGGTCAGCAGTTCGAAACTACCAGCTGCTCCATGAGAGAAAAATGAGGTGTTCTGCTCCCGTAAAGATTTACAGCCTCGGAAACCCTGTTCAGGGTCACTATGGGTCAGAACCGACTCGACGGCACTTAGCAACAATAAATTTTTAATTAATTATAACTTTTTCTTCAGCAAGTAAATAAACACAATTTAAAACAAGATTAAATCAGTGATTCATTTCTTTCTTTGTATATTCTTTCATTCATAAAACTAGTTAATAGCCCAGGAGACATCAAGGCAAGTGGTCGGGTCCTCTCAGGGCAAACCCCCTTCTAAGATTTTAAGACTCAATGGGAATACACAAGCAGACATGTGCTCTGATTGGTGATGTTTGTCACCGATAAGGGGAAGTGAGGGGAAAAAACAGCAATGAAGCTGTGAGCTAAGCCCTACAATAGGCAATAGATTCCTGTGAACCCGGGTGGAGACCTGGTTGGCCAGCAGTGTGGCAAGACCTGGGAACTCTTGGGTCCACAGTCAGTGACATAGCCACAGAGGACTAGAGTGGAGAGTGAAGTGTCCAGCTGATAAGAAGAGAGGGCATCTGCACAAGAACACCCATACTTGCAGATAATACCCACTTAACCTGGCTTCAATGACTTGATGATCAGAGCTCAACTAGAAGAAGAAAGAACAGGAAAAAAGAGTAATCTGATACAGTTTGATGAACTTGACCTACACCTATGGATGTAGTAGCTCAAAAGAGGGAACAAATCTTTACAGCGAGGACCATTCCCACCCCCTCCATACACAGAGCAGACAGGGATGGGCAACTTGGACACTGGCTACCCAAAATGGGGGGGAGGGGCTACAAAGGCAAGAAGTGACTGGCTTACAAGCTTTCAAAAGGGAGCCTAGATCCAGGGAGCATGGAGGAAGGTAGAATCTCCATTGAGTATTATCCAATCTGTCTTGGCAGGAGGGATAATGAAAGAAGATGGGGATAGGTCCCTGGTGGTACAATGGTGAATAATTGTTATCAGGACTGATTGTGAGGGTTGGAAATGTAAAGGGGGACATTTTGTAGCAATGACTGACTTTGCAGTCCAGGAGTGGATGTCCCTGGGACCATCAAGGGAGAAGAGCAGAGTACAAAACCCTACCAAGAGAGGCAGTGACTCCAGAGATGGAGGGAGAGATGAAGACATGAAGAGATGGAGTGGCTGGGGTCTCTAGACCCAGAGAGGGAGAAGGGCTGTGTGCTGACAATCGGGGTGCAGGATCGCAGGGTATAATCTTTGGTTGGTCAAAGATGCATGGAGGGGATTGAACCATGGCAATGAAACAATATACAATAGGATGAATGAAAAGCTAATGTTCTCCCATGTAAACCATCACATAATTCACAATAAAACATTAAAAAATAAAAAAAATAAAAACTAGTTAAGAGTCTATTACATACTGAAATACAGTCTTTTAACTATTCTGTCTAAAAATTCTGGGTATTATGTAAATTTGATGATAATGCCTTTTAAAGGACCCAGTAATGCACATTACATGTTGTCGTTAGGTACCCTCAAGTCGGTACACAACACAATGGAAACACTGCCTGGCCCTGCACCATCCTCACAATTGTTATTATGTGTGAGGCCATTGCTGTTGCCACTGTACCAATCCATCTCATTGGATGGTCTTCCACTTTTTCATTGACCCGCCACTTTTCCAAGCATGATATCCTTCTGCAGTGACTGTTCTCCACTGAACAACATGTTCACAGTAGTAGAGACAATGTCTACTCATCCTCGCATTCTGGCTGTATTTCTTCCCAGAGAGATTTGTTTGTTCTTCTGGCAGTCCATGGTCCTTTCAACATTCTTTGCCAACACCGTAATTCAAATGAATCATTTTTTTTTACACTTCTGTTTTCTTCCTTATTCATTGTTCAACTTGCATCTTAGGTGATTTAAACTACCATGGCTTGGGTTGGGTGTACCTTAGTTTTCAAACTGATATCTTTACCTGACCTCTTTTAACACTTCAAAGAGGTCTTTGGGAGCAGATTTGCTTAATGAATACATCATTTGGTCTTTTGACTGCTGCTTCCACGAACATTGATTGTGGATCCAAGCCAAGCATATAGAAGTTTTTGACAACTTCAATCTTTTCGTCATTTATCATGATGTTATTTATTGATCCAGTTGTGAGGAGTTTTTTTTTTATATATCAAGGTGCAATCCAAACTGAAGGTTGTAATCTTTGACCTTCATCAGTATGCATTTTAAGTACTCATTGCTTCCAGCAAGCAAAGTTTTATCTGCATATCACACGTTATTAATGAGTCTTCCTTCAATCCTGATGCTACATTCTTCTTCATATAATCCAGTTTCTTGGAATATTTGCTCAGCATACAGATTGAATCAGCGTTGTGTAAGGATACAATCCTGATACATACTTTTCCTGATTTTAAATCATTCAGTGGCCTTTTGTTTTGTTCTAACAACTGCCTCTTGGTCTGTGCACAGGTTCCTCATGAGCAAAATTAAGTTTTCTGGAATACCCATTTTTCACAATGTTATCCATGCTCTGCCATGATCCACACAGTAAAATGCCTTTGCACAGTCAATAAAGCCCACATAAACATATTCCTTGTATTTTCTGCTTTCGGTCAAAATCCATCTGATATCCCACATTGCATATCCTCTTCTGAATCTGACTTGAATTTCTGGCAGTCAATGTACTGCTACAATCAGTTTTAATTATTTTCAACAAATTTTACTTGAATTTGATATTATTGCTATTGTTCAATGATTCCCACATTCCAATGGGTCACCATTATTTTGGCATGGACACAAATATGGATCTATTCCAATTTGTTGACCAGGTAGCAGTCTTCCAAAGTTCTTGGCACAAGTGACTCTACTGCTGTTTCTGTTAGTTGAAAGATTTCAATTTGTATTCCATCAATTCCTGGAGTCTTGCTTTTCACTAATGCCTTCAGTGCGTCTTGGGCTTCTTTAAATATCATCATTTCTTGATAATATGACACCTCTTAAATGACTTATGACTGACCGATTCTTTTTGGCACAGTCACACTGTGTATCCTTCCTTCTTCTTTTGATGCTTTCTGTGTCATTCAATATTTTGATGATGTGTGTGTGTGTTAAGTGCTGTTGAGTCGGTTCCGACCCATAGCGACCCTGTACAGGGTTTCCGAGGGTGTAAATCTTTACGGGAGTAGAAAGCCTGATCTTTCTCCCATGGAGCAGCTGGTAGTTTCGAACCGCTGACCTTAAGGTTCGCAGCCCGATTCGTAACCACTACGCTACCAGAATCCATCAATATTGCAACCTGAGGCTTGGATTTTTTTTCTTCAGTTCTTTCAGCTTGAAAAATACTGAGTGTGTTCTTTCCTTTTGGCTTTCTAACTCCAGGTCTTTGCACATTTCATTGTAATATTTAACTTTCTCTTCTCAAACTGTCCTATGAAACTTTCTGTTAAGCCCTTTTACTTCACTTCTACTAGTTGCTTTCACTTTTCTATGCTTAAGAGCAAATTTCAGCATCTCTTCTGACATTCACTTTGGTCTTTTTCTTTCCTGTCTTTTTAATGACCTTTTACCTTTTTCATGCATGATGTTCTTGATGTCGTTTCACATTTATCTGGTCTTCTGTTACTTGTATATAATACATCAAATCTGTTCTTGATATGGTCTCTACATTCAGACGTGATAGTTTTTAGCTGTTGTAGACTCGTTTAAATTTTCTTTAGCTTCAGCCTGGATGTGCGTAAGAGCAATTGATTATTCCACAGTCTGCCACTGGTCACATTTTGGCTGTTTCTTCCTACATATGTAGTCAATTTGATTTCATTGTATTCCACCTGGTGAGGTCCAATAGTTGTCTTTTGTGTTGTTTAAAAAATGAATTTGCAATGACTAAATCATTTGTCTTGCAAAATTTTATCATGCAATCTCCAGCATCCTTTCCATCACTAAGGCCATATTTTTTTATTACAGATCTTTCCTTTGTTTCCAACTTTCTCATTCCAGCAATTATCAGTGCATCTTGATATCATGTTTGATCAATTTCAGATTGAAGAATGTGGTAGGATTCTTAAATTTCATCTTCACAGACTTTTGTGGTTAGTGTGTAAATCTGAGTAACAGTGGTATTAACTAGTCTTCCTTTTAGACATATAAATATTGTCCTATCACACACAGTATTTTACTTCAAGATAAATCTTGAAATGTTCATTTGATGATAAATGTGAAGACATTACTCTTCAATGTTTTTTTCCTGGCATCGCAAATCATGACTGTCCGATTCACAGTGGCCAAATATCAGTCCATTTCAGTTCACTAATGCCTAGCATATAGAGCTTTATGTGTTCTATTCCATTTTTGACAATTCAATTTTTCTTACATTCATGCTTCATTACATCCATGTTCTGATTATTACTGGATCTTTATCATTTCTTACTATTTTGAGTGTGTCACATCAGCAAAGGAAGGTTCTGAAAGCTTAACTCCATCTTTGCCATTAAGGCCACCTCTACTTTCAGGAGGCAACACTTCCTCAGTGCCTTCCAGTTTGACAGGCTTATTTTCTGGCACTCTAACTGACAATGAAGGAGCTTTGGTAGAGTACCAGTTAAAGTCAGGCTGCTAAGCTCAAAGCCAGCAGTTCAAAATAAACTGCTGTACCATGGAAGAAAGATGAGGCTTTCTGTTCCCATAATGATTTACAGCCTCGGAAACCCAGTACAGGGTCACTATCTGTTGGAACAAACTCTGCAGCACACCACCACCACTCTACCTGACAGTGATTTTCTGTTGTTCATAAAGTTTTAGTGGCTAATCATTCAGAAATGGTCCACGTGTCCTTCTTCCTAGTTTGTCTGAGTCTGGAAACTCTGCTAAAGCCTGTCCATCCATGGGTGACCATGCTGATATTTAAAATGTTGGTGTCATAGCTCCAGCATCAGTAATACACAGACCCCCACAGTGTGACAAATTGACAAACAAGTGGTGGGTAGATGACACGAAGAATGAAATTCAAAGGAATAAATAGCTAAGCATTTTATATTGATGTGCATGTAATCCTTTATAATGATTACATTATAAATGATTACATTATAATGATCTCATTAATTTGTTGCTTAATAATTAAAAATGCACTACATAATTAGTAGAAAAAAGTTTCAGCTATTATGTTTTCATTGTTTTTGTTGTGATGATGACGAAGAATAAGTTATAAATATTCTCTTCACAGTATCAATGCAGCTGAAAAACCTGTAAGTCAAATATATTTCTCAGTGTCAGTGTAACACAATCAAACTAGCAATTTAATTTTATTATTTAAAGCTTGATTAAAACCATAGATAGTGATGAGAATCACAGAATCTCAAATGTAGAGGAATGTAGGTGGTCTCATATTCTGTGTTTCACATTAAATAACACACACCTGGGAGTTCAGTTAAAAATGGTTATGAGCTCACACACTTATATCCTACTAAGACCCTGAGTGGGGCAAACAGTTAACATATTCAACTGGTAATCAAAAGGATGGAAGTTTAAGTTCATCCAGAGACACTTAATTAGAAAAACCTAGAGATCTACTTCTACAAAAATCAGTCACTGAAAACCCTATTAAACACAGTTCTAGTCTAACACACATGGGGTTGCCATCAATCTGAGAGGACTTTACAGTAACTGGTTCAGGTTCAAAAAATCTGTTAACTTGAAAGTAAGGTAGTAAAAATACACTCAGCATAAGATAATAGAGATCACAGCTAAAAGAAAGTCAGCAAATTCACAAAGCATGGAAAGAAGGTGGAGTGAATGGTCATCAGCCCAAAGTGAGAAACCAGAAAAGTCAAGAGGGCACATGTTTCATAGGGAGAAGAGGAATCCATAGCAATAAGTAGGCAAGTTCCTGCTGCTGAGCCCCAGAAATTGTCTTAAATTGAAGCGAGCAGATAAACTTATAAGGCAGAAGTGATCATTGAGTCTGCACAATCCCTCTTTATGATACATTAGGTCTCCAGAAGTCCTGTCCAACCCCATTAAGTTTCACTATGTAATCCATTGCCAACATATGAGGGACAGATGGTTTACTCTGCTGAAAAACTGAACCCCAAAGTCTCAAGAGACAGGGAGATCCCATACAGAGTAGGATGGAGATGAGAGTTTCAGTATGGATATTCCCTAGCAAAAAAATAAACATAAAAAAAAAAAACCCTACACACTGAACAATGTGATCATTCCAAATTATCCATTCCCACTAGGAATGCAAGCAAAAGAGTGGAAAATTCCTATTCTGAAAAGTAGCTTAGAGATAAGAGTCTGGGAGTCTCTCAATTAAATGATAACATGATCAGACTCCAGTGAGTTAATAAGCTTTTCTGATATCCACAAATGAGCCAAACATGCCTGAACATTCCCAATCCCCAGATATTTTAGGAAAAACTCTCCCATGAAAAATAGAAACCAGTGCAAAAAGAGGTTTAGTGACAGCATAGGCAAAGATACAATTTTAAATATTAAAAGAAATTCAATAACCTCAGAGAACTAGGAAAGTATATGGTACCTATGAAACACAAACAAGATGATACATTAATTTTTTAAAGGGCATTCAAAACACAAAGGAGATATAAAAATAAAGCTATGGTTACAAAAAAAAAAAAAAGTTCAATAGAATGGTTGGAAGGTAAAGGTGAAGAAGAGTCTCAGAAAACAAGAGAAAGGAACTAAAAGAAAAGCAAAGTAAGAAATATTAGAGAAAAGATAAAAATTTAAAGCAATATTAGAGAAAAGATAAAAATTTAAAGCATAGAATACAATACCCAACTATAAACAGTTCCATAAACAAATATTACATTTTCTTAAGATACCCTTTGAACTTGGAACCCAAGTCACTCCTAGTGGTCACATTTCACGCAAATAATACATTGGCTTATGAAATAAACATCACCAGTGAATACTGTGCTCCTTGAAATAATCAATTATATGAGACCAGTCAACATTTACCTTAAATCAAGCATGAGAAGCTAAGGAGTAGTAGAAATTTTAGATTAATAGAAACAGAACACAAAGAATGAAAATAATGTTAATGTGAAAAATGCAAGGAATGTCATGAAACACACTGTATAAAAATTGTTAAATGGGAGCCTAATTTTCTATGTAAACTTTCACCTAAAACACAGTGAAATATTTTTTAATGAAATAATTTATTGTTATACGTTAATTTTAAAAATGTAAATCTATGAATAGAAAGCTATGAGTTTCCAGGGTCAAAAAATGTATAGCACAAACTGCAGAACACACAGGATCAAGATAAGATTGTAAAAACTTAAAGAGGCAAAAATATGATCAGATAAAGAAGATGGGATAAATTGACAATACTGCTCAACTTCAATATGTTGAAGCAGAAAATGATTCATTTAACAAATTGTAGTGGTTATGAATTGGGCTGAAAACTGCAAGGTCAGCAGTTTGAAACTATCAGCTGTTCCATTGGAAAAAGATGAGGCTTTCTGCTCCCATAAAGATTTATAGCCTCAGAAACCCTGTACAGGGTTACTATGAGTTGGAACCAACTCCACGGCACGTCACCACCACCGCCACCACCACAAATACTTATTAAGACCTAACTCATGCCAGAAATTTCAGATGTTTAGGAATACATCTGGATGCTTGTCATATATCACTTGTTTTTAAAAGTATAAAACAAAAATCCCTATCCTCAGAGAGTTTTAATTTTTGCAGAGGGTAGAGAGTGAATTGGAGAGTACAGGGGAAGAAAGACAATAACAAATTTACCTTACATACCAGTAAGCTGTATAAGACATTTGACAATGGAAGAAATCCTAGAACTTGGTTAGGAATATCAGAAGTAACAGAGGTTGGGGAATGTTTACAAAATTAAATAAATGGATAAGGACAGGCTCACTAAGAATGGTACATTTTTGCTGTGTTCCAAGGAAGGAAGGAATTTGATATGTTGGAGAAGAACCCACCAGACAGAGGACAGACAATGACAAGAAGCTGAAATACGTTCCGGACAATAAAGAAACCAGGAAGGGTGGAGTGATGGGAATGCAGTGAAAAGCTGAGAGAATATGAGTCAAGACTTCAAAATTTTGAGAAGTGATTCTCAACCTAGAATCCTAGAATCACTTAATACTTAAAATAGGAGAATTAAGACACTTAAACACATTAAATTTGTAAAATAATCTACTTTTCATTCATTCTTTCTCACAAAGCTATGCAAACCTGGGCATAATTACCCATGAAAATTTAAACATAAAGGTTCCAGGAGGGTTGCTTCCAAGGAACAACTTCATGTGATTGAAAGTACTGAAGAGTTTTACAATTCTATCAAAGAGCATGGTTTAGAATTAAAGACTACTATACAGCAAACTAAGATAATAAAGTCAATGAATATTAATGTTAGGAAAAATGTATAAAAAAGAAAACACAGGCATAATGCAACACAGAGCACAGCTGTGAATAATAGTCATATACTGCAGTTGTTATTGTTAAGTGCCTTCAAATTGGTTCTGAAAGTGGTTACGAATCGAGCTGCGAACCATAAGGTGAGCAGTTTGAAACTACCAACTGTTCCACAGGAGAAAGATGAGGCTTTCTGCTCCCATATAGATTTACAGCCTCGGAGACCCTGTACAGGGTCGCTATGAGTTGGAACCGACTCGGTGGCACTTAACAACAAAAACAACATCAGGTTTCCAAGGAGTAGCTGGTGAGCTTGAACAGCTGAATGCACTTCAAACTGACCTTGCGTTCCAGCACATTAACCCATAGCGCCACACCAGGGCATATAGTTTTAATAATATCAACATTAAATATTTTAATATATAAATGTTAGATGATGTAGAGTGGAAATGTGCATGAGGCTTGGGATGAAAGATCAATCTTTGTCTCCCTTAATAAAAAGACAATGTCTGGGACAGTTAATGCTTTGTGTCAACTTGGTTGGTTAAGATTCACAGTGGTTTAGCAGTTAAGATGTAGTTATCAACTCCAAAGTGAGATCTAATGTAATACGATCAACCCCATGAAATTGTTTGACGTGATCATCCCTGATCTAATGTAATTATCCAACGTATTGTAATTTCTCACTTATATGTGAATGAGGTTGGATGCAATCTGTATGATTAGATTTTATCGTGATTGCATCTCTTTTGAAATATAAAAGAAGAGAGAAATCAGCAGAGAATGAGGGGTAGCTTAGTGGTTATGAGTTGGGTTGCTAACCTCAAGGTCAGCAGTTTGAAACTACCAGCTGTTCCATGGGAGGAAAATGAGGTTTTCTGCTCCCGTAAAGATTTACAGCCTTGGAAATACTATACAGGCTAACTATGAGTCAGAACCGACTCCTAGCACATAAACATCACCAACAACCACTACCACCAACATACAGAAGCCAGTGGTGGAGTTTTGTGGACCGAGGGTCCCTGCACTGTGAAGCTTGATACCAAGATGTATGGAGATCTCCATGGAATACTGGGTTTACAGATGGTGCAAGGAGATAAGGGTCTTTCCCCAGCGCCAACAACGAGAAAACCTCCTCCTAGAGGTGGTACTAGACTCCTAAACATGGTATTTTCAATAGCTTAAGATGTACATGGAAAATGGACAATAAATAAAGAAGACCATAGTAAAATTGATGCATTTGAGTTATGGTGTTGGAGAAAAATATTACAAGTACGATGGACTGCCAGAAAAACAAACAAATCTGTATTAGAAGAAGTACAAACCTAAATGCTCCTTGGAAGCTAAGATGGCAAGATCTCGTCTCTCATACTTCAGACTTAGCGTCAGGAGGGACAGTCCCTCGAGAAGGATATATCATGCTGCACAAAGTGAAAGGTCATCAAAAAAGAGAAAGACCCCCCAAGGAGACGGACTGGCACAGTGGTAGCAACAATGGTTCAAACTTAACAGAGATTGTGAGGATAGTGCTGGGCCGGGCAGTTTCGTTCTACTGTGTATAAGATTGCTATAAGTCAGAAGTGATGTTTCCTTCTGCTGTGCATAGGGTTGCTATGAGTCAGTACCGACTCAATGGCACCTAACAACAACAACAACCAACAAACTGTGAGAGAATAAATTTCTGGTTGTTGTATGTCTGTTATACTAGCTTTAGATAAATAAGGCACTGTCTAAAATTAAAACTTAATACATAGCATGTAAAACAAATCACTTCATAATCTGGAGGTAAATGCTAGAAGACTCAGCTATGAAAGATAAGTCATGCCTGTGGGAATGAAGGATCCATAGGAGAATTGTGATTTTTATTTATTACTGTTGTTGTTGTGAAGTGTCATAAAGTCGGTTCTGGCCCATAGCGACCCTGTACAGGGTTTCCAAGGAGCTGCTGGTGAGCTTGAACCACCAACTTGGTGTTTCAAACAGCTTTGCAGTCTGGTGCATTAACCCACAGCGCCACACCAGAACTCCTTATTTATTATTAGTTTATCATTAGCTTATCAGAATTATTTGATTCAGTAACTGGCATTTCTGGTGGTGGTGATGGTTTGCCATCAAGTCAATTCTGACTCATAGTGCCTTCTGATATTTCTCAGACAAAAATAAACTGATAAAAAAAATTAATTTGTCATTTGTTGTTAGGTGCCATTGAGTTGATTTTGACTCTTAATAGCCCAATGTGACAAAGTAGAGGTGTCTTCATAGGGTTTTCTTGACTGTGATCTTTACCAAAATAGATTTTCACATCTTTTCCCATGGAGCCATTGGGTGGATTTGAACCATCAACATTTTGGTTAGTAGTGGAGCACTTAGTTTGTACAACCAGATCCTAACTATTACGATCCGGGCTCCTACGTGGTATTAATTAGATACAAATAAACTGAATCATGATACAAATTACCTAACTTCCTTTACAATACATCCTAGAACTTGGTAGGGCAAGAGAAGGTTAGATGAAACTCAGAGTGCATCAGTAACATCTATTATTTCTAGGATATGGTCATAATGATAACAAGATGCAGAATAAAATATTTCACAGCAAATAGTTTAAATCATTCATGATCACAAATTAAAAATGTAAATGGTTCCCTCAAAAGAGGGAGTTAGGAGGAGAAATGAGATGGGGGAGATGAGTTTGGGCTGTTTACATAATATTTTATTTATTAATAACTTAATAAATATATTGCATTTGGCAAATGTGCTGCAAAGGATCTCCTTAAAGAGTTAAAGAGCAAAGATGTTACTTGAGGAGTAAGGTGCACCTGACTCAAACCATGGTATTTGCAATCACCTCATCTGCATGGGTGATGAATAAGGATGAATATTGTAGATGAATCGATACATTAGAATTATAATGTTGGAAAAGAATGTCGAAAGTATTGTGGACTGCCAGAATAGCAAACAAATCTGTCTTGGAAGAAGTATAGCCAGAATGGTCCTTAGAAGTAAAGATGACAAGACGTAATCTCTCATAATTTGGACATGTTGTCAGGAGGGACCAGTTTCTAGATGAGGACATCATGCTTAGTAAAGTGGAAAGTCAACAAAAAAGAGGAAGTCCGACAACAATATGGATGGACACAGTGGTTGCAACAACGGTCTCAGATAGAACTGGTCATTGTTCAAGTCTGTTGTACATAGGGTCAGAACTGACTCAATGGCTCCAAAAACATTATATTGTCTGCTTCTACAATAAAATTAGAAAAAGTAGTATGCCTTGAGCATCTAAATGAACATTTTAAGAGATTTGCATTAAGAAGGTAAGAGACTGTACAGTATCACTGTTGTTGTTGTTGTTAAGTACCGTGGAGTTGGTTCTGACTCACAGTGACCCTACCAGGGTTTCCGAGGTTGTAAATCTTTATGGGAGCAAAAAGTTTCATCTTTCTCCCATGGAACAGCTAGTAGTTTCAAACTGCCAAACTTGAGGTTAGCAGCATAATTCGTAACGACTACATTTTCAGTTACCATTAGGAAGTTATATAAGAATGTGCACCACAGATGACGACCAGTTATTGAAAAATTATAAAGAGCATGAACAACTATGGTGGTGGTGTACTGTGGAGTCGGTTCCAGCTCATAGTGACCCCGAACAGGGTTTCCAAGGCTGTAAATTTTTATGGGGGCAGAAAACCTCATCTTTCTCCTACAGAACAGCTGGTAGTTTCAAACTGCTGACCTTGAGGTTCGCAGCCCAACTTGTAACCACTATGCTCCCAGAGCAATTAAGAAATATTGACCCTTTGAATTGTAATCATGGAAATGAAACAATATACTATAGGATGAATGTAAAGCTAATGTTCTCCCATGTAAACTATTACTCAATTCACAATAAAACATTAAAAAAAATACTGACTTGACAATAAGAACAGATTGTTCAATAATAAATTCGTCATTTTTAAGCTGGGTCCATGGAAAAAGTAGAGTTATTATTTAAAAACACACACCCACAAATTTAACCTCAGGTAAAAACCCCAAAACCATGATCTGTCTGAAGTCTCATAGAAATTATGCAGTAATGAAACAAAGTAGAGTTAGCATTTGGGAGGGACTCCATTATTACATCATTTAATTATTACAAGGACTTTTTTTTTTAATTACCTGGCAATTTTACTAGTTCATTTGATCACCGTGGAATACAAATCACTCCCAGAGAAAATAAGTGAAAGACTGAAAGCTATAAGGAAAGACATATTTTAAATGGTAGGTAAGGGGTAATTCCCCAAAATTCAATATATGCCACATGCTAGCAAACAATATTTTTGACTGGTTGTTGTTGTTGTTAGGTGTCATAGCGTTGGTACCTACTCATAGCAACCCTATGCAAAACAGAACGAAACACTACCCGATTCTGGACCAACCTCACAATTGGTGCCACGCTTGAGTCCATTGATGCTGCCACTTACTTGGCCAATCCATCTCGTTGGGGGTCTTCTTCTTTTTCTCTGACCCTCCACCTTACCAAACATGATCTCCTTCTACAGCAACTGGTCCCTCCTGACAAAATGTCTGAAGTATGAGAGACAAAGTTTGGCCATCCTGGCCTCCAAGGAGCATTCTGGCTGCACTTCATCCAATACAGATCTGTTTGTTCTTTTGGCAGCTCATGGCACTTCCAATATTCTCCTCCAACACTATAAGTCAAAAGCATCAATTCTTCTACAGTCTTCCTTATTCAATGTCCAGCGTTCGCATGTATATGAGGTTATTGAAAATATCATGGCTTGGGTCAGGTACACCTTAGTCCTCAAGCTGACATCTTTGTTCTTCAACACTTTAAAAAGGTCTTGTGCAGCAGATTTGCCTAATGCAATTCATTGTTTGATTTATTGACTGCTACTTTCATAAGTGTTGATAGTTGATCCAAGAAGAATGAAGTTCTTGACAACATCAATCTTTTCTCCATTGATAAGAACATTGCTTATTGGCCCAGTGGTGAGGATTTTTGTTTTCTTTACATAGAGATGCAATCCATAGTGAAAGCTGTGCTCTTTGATCTTCATCAGCAAATGTTTTAAGTCCTCTTCACTTTCAGCAAGCAAGGTTGTATCATCTGCATATCGCAGGTTGTTAACAGGTCCTCCTCCAATCCTGGTGCCACATAGAACCCATTTTCTTGAATTATTTGCTCAGCATTCAGGTTGAATAAGTATGGTGAAAGAATACAACCCTGTCACACACCTTTCTTAATTTTAAACCATTTTTTTCCAGATGGATTACTTATTTCTGCTTGTATGAATTTTCCAAATTTTCATACAATTATATAATTATATACTATTTTATGATTACAAAAGGAAATAAATGGTAATATGTTTAAAGCAATAAATGAGTTAGACACAAATATGGGGACAGGATATTTAAAAGGGCCTACTCCAGATGTGAGAATCTTTTTTATATTGGACAATTTCTTTAATATCCCATGCAAGTAAAGTTTTGCTAAAGATAATACAGAAACGGCTACAATCATACATTGACAGAGAACTTCCAGAGGTTCAAACCAGATTCAGAAGAGGCTGTGGAACCAGGGATATAATTGCTGATGTCCGATGGACCTTGGCTGAAAGCAGAGAATATCAGAAAGATGTTTACCTGTGCTTTATTGACTTCACAAAGGCTTTCAATTGTGTGGATCATGACAACCTATGGACAACATTGCAAAGTATGAGTATTCCAAAACACTTAATTGTGCTCATGAGGAATCTGTAC
>NW_006408531.1:25551239-25567441 GCF_000296735.1 Chrysochloris asiatica
ATTGCATTAGGCAAATCTGCTGCACAAGACCTTTTTAAAGTGTTGAAGAACAAAGATGTCAGCTTGAGGACTAAGGTGTACCTGACCCAAGCCATGATATTTTCAATAACCTCATATACATGCGAACGCTGGACATTGAATAAGGAAGACTGTAGAAGAATTGATGCTTTTGACTTATAGTGTTGGAGGAGAATATTGGAAGTGCCATGAGCTGCCAAAAGAACAAACAGATCTGTATTGGATGAAGTGCAGCCAGAATGCTCCTTGGAGGCCAGGATGGCCAAACTTTGTCTCTCATACTTCAGACATTTTGTCAGGAGGGACCAGTTGCTGTAGAAGGAGATCATGTTTGGTAAGGTGGAGGGTCAGAGAAAAAGAGGAAGACCTCCAAATAGATCGATTTGCCAAATGGCAGCATTGATGGACTCAAGTGTGGCTACGGTAGTGAGGTTGGCCCAGGATTGGGCAGTGTTTTGTTCTGCTGTGCATGAGATCACTATGGGTCAGTACCAACTCGATGGCACCTAACAACAACAACACTCAAGATGTGCTGCTCCTTGGAAACCCTATACAGGGTCATTGTGGGTCAGAATTGACTCAATGGCACTTGACAACAACAACAACTCAAGATGTGGTGCTGTGGGCTAATGCGTCAGAATGCAAAGTCATTTGAACTGCAATGTTGGTAATTCAAGCTTACCAGCTGCTCTTTGGAAACCCAATACAGGGTTGCTATGGGTCAGAGTCAAATCGAGGGCACTTTAACAATAACAAGAAATCAAGATAAAAAGAGCTCTGGTAGTGTAGTTGTTAGGAGTCGGATTGCTAGCCTCAAGGTCAGCAGTTCAAAACTACTACCCATTCCATGCTAGAAAGATGAGGCTGTCTGCTCCCGTAAAGATTTATAGTTTCAGAAACCCTATACAGGGGTTGCCATAAATCGGAAACAATTCCATGGCACACCACTCCCACCACTCAAGATAAAGTGAGTTATCAGCTTTACAGATAACAGATCTTCTTCATAGTAAAATGCATGGAAGTAAAAATACAAAGTAAATCAAAAAGTATTGCTACTAGGATCCAGAGTCATATGTCACTGGTTTATTCTAAACAAACCATGCTTATCATATATGTCTGTGATCAGTGGATGGCTGCAGACAAGTTCTCACAGTCATAAACTTGTTTAGTCCCATTAGGGTGCCTTCAAAAACAAAAAAATAGTTATTCTTTGTAACTGTCATGGATAAGGGAATTCTGATGTCAGGGCTAACATCAAATTTTAACAAAACTCATATGGACATCTTCCAAATCATTGAAGATTTACAAGTTTACATGAATGGTGTCCTACATAAAAAAAAAAAAAAAAAAAAATTTAGTGTGATACTTATGATTTTGTGTCAATTTAACTGGGCCAGAATTCTTAGTAGTTTAGCAGTTAGCAGGTAGAAATCCTCCAAGGTGATATCTAATATAATGTCCTACATAAAAAAAAAAAAAAAAAAATTTAGTGTGATACTTATGATTTTGTGTCAATTTAACTGGGCCAGAATTCTTAGTAGTTTAGCAGTTAGCAGGTAGAAATCCTCCAAGGTGATATCTAATATAATGTAATCAACTCCATGTTGAAATCTACTATGAGCAGCCAATTAGTTGAAAGGAATTTGCTTTTATTGTGGCCAGCTTCCAATAAATTGAACACTCTGTCAAAGTTTGCTTTCTCATTGCTGATTCTGAGTCTTGCATCCAGCTTGTCATCTGACCTCTGGTTCTTTCAACTTGAGCCAATGGCCTGTTGATCCTGGGCATCATCAGTAATCTACCATTTTACCTAGCAACCTTGGATTCATTCGTCTTTGCACTTAGAAGCCTGCCTTCTGACCTGCCTTTCTTAAGTTCATCAGTTTCTGCAGCTACCAGAGTCAGAAGAAGCTTTCAATCTGACTGTGTCAGACATTTCCTTGGCGTAAACCTCTCAATAGATAGATAGATAGATAGATAGATAGATAGATAGATAGATAGACAGATAGATAGATAGATAGATGTGTGTGTATGTGTATGTCATTGTTGCTAACTGCTGTCATGTCATTTCTGACTCATAGAGATCTATATAGTGTTTCTGAGAAACGGCTGGTGAGTTTGAACAGCTGAACTTGCAATTCAAACAGACCTTGCTGTCAAGTGTTTATCCTACAGCACCACACCATTTTCTAAGGAGCAAAGGGTGGGTTTGAATAACCGACCTTGTGGTTAGCAGTCTAGTACTTAAACTGCAACACCACACTGGACTCTCTCTCTCACTAAATATATATCAAAAGAAGGTGGAAGGACTACACAGAGTCTCTACACCAAAAAGATTTTCAACCATTTCAAGAGGTAGCATATGATCAAGAACCAGTATTACTAAAGGAAGAGGTAAGTCTAAACACTACTGAAGGCACTGGCAAAAGAAAAGCTCCAGAAATTGACTGAATACAAATTGAAATCTTTCAATAAAGATATGCAGCACTGGAGGTGCTTACTAATATATGACAAGAAATTTGAAAGAGAGATGTCTGACCAATTGTAAGAGATCCATATTTGTGACCATTCCAAAGATAGGTGATCCAACAGAATGTGGAAATCATCAAACAGTATCATTAATATAACATATGCAAGTAAAATTTTTCTGAAAATGTTTCGAAAACAATTACAGGACAGGGAACTGCCATAAATTCAAGTTGGATTCAGAAGAGGACATGGAACTAGGGATCTCATTGGTGACGTCAGGTGGATCTTGGCTAAAAGAAATGAGTATCAGAAAGATGTTTACTTGTGCTTCATTGACTATGCAAAGACTTTCAACTGTTTGGTTCATAACAAAGTATGGGTAACATTTTGAAAAAAGGATACTCCAGAACACATAATTGTACTCATGAGGATCCTGTTCATAGAACAAGAGGCCATCATTAAAACACAACAAGGGAACACTGAATGGTTTAGAATCAGGAAAGGCGTGCATCAGGGTTGTACCCTTCCACCATACTTTTTCAATCTGTATGCTGAACAAATAGTCTGGGACAATGTAGTGCATGAAGAATAACGTGGTATCAGAATTGAAAGAAGACTCATTAACAACTTGTGATATGCAATTTGCTTATTGGAAGCAAAGAGGTCTTGAAACAGTTACTAATTAAGATCAAACACTGTAGCCTTCAGTATGGACTGTATCTGAATGTAAAGAAACAAATCAGTAACAACTGAACTAATAAATAGCATTATGATAAACCTGAGAAAAGATCGTAGTTGTCAAAGCCGAGATTTTGCTTGGATCCACAATCAACACTCATGAAAGCAACAGTCGAAAATTCAAATAACATAATGCATTAAGTAAATCTGCTGCACAAAACCTCTTTAAAATGTTTCAGAGCAAAAACGTTCCTTTGGGGACTAGTGTGTACCTTACCCAATCCATGAGTTTCAAATCAACTCATATGCGTGTTAAAGTTGGACAAATGAATAAGGAAGGCCATAGAAGAGCTACTGCATTTGAATTATGGTGTTAATGAAGAACATTGAATGTACCATGGAGTGCCAAAAGAACAAAAAAATCTGTCTTGGAGGAAAAACTGCCAGAATGCTCCTGAGAAGCTAGGATGATGATACTTTATCTCTCTTACTTTTGACATATTATTCGGAGGGACCAGTCCCTAGAGAAGGGCATCATAATTGAATAGTGGACGGTCAGGGAAAAAGAAGAAGAGCCCCAACAAAGTGGATTAAAACAATTGCAACAGCAATGGGCTCAAACATAATAATTGTGAGGATGGTGCACGACTGGGCAGTGTTTTGTTTTGTGTGCATAGGGTCACTATGAGTTGGAACTGACTCAAGGGCACCTAACAACAACATTGTTGCTGTTAAGTGCCGTCTCATATCAACCCTGTATAAGGTTTCCTAGGAGAGACTAGAGTTTGAACCAATGACCTTGCAATTAGCAGCACAGTGCTAATCCTACATTGCCAGTGGTTAAAGTCAGAGTTTCAAAGGCCCTCCTTCTGAAAGTGTCCAAATCTTGGTCTGCCACTTACTAGCTGTGTCGCCTCAGGAAAGTTACTCAACTTTTATGTGATTCTGAGTTTTCTTCTGTATAGGAGTAACAATACTTCGTTATCTCGTAGTGTTGTTGTTGTTGTTAAGTGCCATTGAGTCGGTTCCGACCCATAGCGACCCTGTACAGGGTTTCCGAGGGTGTAAATCCTTACGGGAGTAGAAAGCCTCATCTTTCTCCCGCGGAGCGGCTGGTAGTTTCGAACCACTGACCTTAAGGTTCGCAGCCCAATTCGTAACCACTACGCTACCAGAGCTCCTTTATCTCGTAGTATTTATTGAGAAAATTAATTAGTTATATGTACAGAGTTCTTCTTGGATCAACTATTAACACTCATGGCTGATCAACTATCAACACTCACGGAAGCAGCAGTCAAGAAATCAAAGGATGTATTGCATTAGGCAAATCTGCTGCACAAGGTCTTTTTAAAGTGTTGAAGGACAAAGATGTCAGCTTGAGAACTAAGGTGTGCCTGACCCAAGCCATGGTATTTTCAATAACCTTATATGCATGTGAAAGCTGGATAGTAAATAAGGAAGACTGTAGAAGAATTGATGCTTTTGAGTTATGGTGATTGAGGAGAATATTGAAAGTGCCATGGGCTGTCAAAAGAACCAATAGATCCGTTTTGGAAGAAGTGTAGCCAGAGTACTCCTTGGTGGCCAGGATGGCCAAACTTCGTCTCTCATACTTCAGACATACTGTCAGGAGGGACCAGTCACTGGAGAAGGATATCATGTTTGGTAAGGTGGAGGGTCAGAGAAAAAGAGGAAGACCCCCATCAAGATGGATTGGCAGCATTGATGGACTCAAGCATGGCAACAGTAGTGAGGTTGGCCCAGGATCGGGCAGTGTTTCGTTCTGCTGTGCATAAGGTCTCTATGGGTCAGTACCGACTCGATGGCACCTCATAACAACAACAACATCAGAGTTCATATTATTTTTTGGTTCATAATTAGTACCATATTAGGTTTTATTTTATTATTACTCAGTTCTTACATAAAACAAACACAAGATTTGTTACTACATTAACAGAGCAAAAGCAATGATTTTTGGATTGAATTTTTTCTTTTTAAAGACAGTAGCACTTAGTACTGGAAAAAATTGTGTGACTCTCCACTATAATTACTGCATTTTTCATCTCTATGAAGAGTGATGCTTACCTTAGTGCTTTTCTTGCTCACTTCTGTGTCTTAAAGGTTTATCTGGTTCATAAATCATAATATTCTTCTAATCCACAGAAGAATACCCAGAAATACAGTTGAGATCTAAGTATATGTAAAGAGAGTACTAAAGAAAATTAAGCTAGGAGTTGCACAAAATCATCTCATGTAATCTATTACTTGATGATATTCTCTGCCTTAAATCACAGGATTGTTTTAAAAGTTCTTAAACAGAGCTCTTCCCTGTGATTTTGCAACTTTTTTCCCTCACAGTATATCTGGGTATGTATGTACTTGGGCATAGCAGTACTTTACTGTACTGTATATTTATCCTACAGGACAGGTCAGCACTGGTAGTAAAACTCAAATCAAGGAATCAGTAATGCAAAAATGCCAGCATACCCCACCCCCATAAAAACAACTGCTGTTCGCTTAAGAAATGTTAAATAAAATCAAATATGATGACTGTTACAAATATGGTGCTGATGCAGCTATTTCTTTTAAAAGCCTATGAAAGTCAAAAAGACAAAATATAATTTCCGAGTTTACAACTTCTCCCTGAGACAATATAGTTTAAAAACAAAATTTTAAACTCTAATTTAAATATTCACTTTATTCACCACCTTCATTTTATTAATGGTATGCTCCGGTGTCCTGGTGTGGCACAGTGGGCTAATGTGTCAGACTGCAAAGTCATTTGAACCGCATGATTGGCAGTTCAAGCTCACCAGCTGCTCCGCGGAAACTCTATAGAGGGTCACCATGGATCAGAATCGACTTGATGACACTTAACAACAACAACAACTGTGACTCTGGATTTTAATGTTCCCTGATGTTTCTGTTTAATAACAGCTAAAATGATAGCCATCTTTGAAAATAAAATTATAAAACAGAATGAATTTCATAGATTCCTTTGAAAGGTGTATTCTGGTACTACTAATGGTAGCACAGTGACACACAAAAGACACATTTTCTTCAATGTGCATGCTGCATCTTTCATAATTAGGAAATCATTCACTGGTCAAGGAGGTACAGTTCCAGACTCCAGACAATTTGCAAACAATCTCAACCTACCACCCCTATAGAACTGAAACAGAGGAAAGGATGAAACAGGAAAATTAGCACAACAATAACAAAAAATCTGCAGGATATAACATGGTCCCTGAACTTTTTGACAACCAAAAAAACAAAACAAAACAAAAAACAGCTGGAAGACAACATTTAAAGGACACTGAATAAAATATACCTAGAAAAATGCAAATATAGTTGACAGGTTTGTTATTTTTGACTAGAAAGATCTGAGCTTCTTTTAAAATTGCTCTTACTAGACAGAAGTGGGGAAAGGTTCATCTTCTTTAAACATCACAGCCAAAATTGTCTTTTTAGCAGTTTGGCAGGAAAAAAAGAAAGGTTCAATGAAATTATCATAATCATTGATAACTAAGATCACACAGTCTTTTCATCTGTTCTCTTTGCCTCAAATACACTAACTGCACATGCACTTACATACACACACACACTGTCATATGCTCAAACATACATACTACAGACATAGGCTTTCTTACATTCTGAAGAATGGAAAGAGAATCACATAGAGGTTGTCAATTGCAGCATTAAATAACAAAAGGCATCTAGTATTATGGAGTTCTGGTGTACTGCTGTGGAATAAAGCACCGGACCACAAGGTCCGTTTGAACCGCAAACTCGGCTGTCCAAATTCACCAATCGCTCCTTGGAAACAGGGTGGCTATGAGTTAGAACTAACTGGACAGAAATTAACAACAACATTCTAGTATTACCTGCGGCGTCCTAGTATGGTACTTTAGGATAAGCACTAGACCTTGTAGTCAACATCATTTGCTCAAACTCACCACCCACTCCTTTGAAATGCTTTATACATGGTCACTAGGAGTTAGAACTGTAACCAACTTTCAAAGCACTTAAGAGCAACAATAGTAGTATTATATGCAAATTATGTTATTCTTTCCTAAAGAAATTTACTAATGGAATGCACTATATGCATTCCTTTGCAAGAAGATATTTTTATTGATTTACTTAAAGGTGAGAAAATGACAAACCTGCCAAGTCTATTTGCATTATTCTAGGTATGTTTTATTGATAGCGTCCTTTAAATGCTGACTTCCAGCTGAATACAGAATACATCTTTCAAAGAAAGAATCTATGAAATTCATATTGCTGTTGTTAGTACCTTAGAGTCTGAATAGTGTTTCCAAAGAGCAACTGATGAGTTTGAGCAGTCGACCTTGCAGTTAGCAGTCCAGTGCTTATTTTGGCGATTCCAGCAGTAAGGATGAAACAAACCAAGAAGTGGGGTCAATTTACAAGTGCCCCAATACAAACAGAGTGACAGTTCAGAACAGATTCCAATCTCAGCTTCATTTGTTAACTATAGAATACATGTCAGATAATCTCATCTCTCTGATACTCATGAAAATGTGGCCCAAGTTGGCCAACATACCTCAACCCTGTGAACACATGGTTGGACACAAAACCCATGCAGGGTCAAAGATTAATGGGGATCTAAATTTCTGTTGTGGTACAAGGTTGGTGGTTTAAACCCACCAGCCACTCCTTATAAATGTTCTCTACAGGGTTGCTCTAAATCAGAATCAACCTGATGACAGTGGGTTTACTTTGATGTTTAAGGTGTAGATTTTAAGTGTTTAAGGCTCCACTAACCTCAGAGTTATTGCTGTCAGTTGTGATGGAGCCAACACCGGCTCATGGAGACCCAGTGTATAACACAAGGAATCATTACCCATACGCACCTTTGTTCCTATATTGGTATGTATGCTCGTGTCACTTCTGTTCCCAGCGTATTTTGAGTACCTTCCAACTTAGTATTTCATCTTATAATACTACCTGGAATCCAGACGGTTTCACATTTTAAGAAACCTATCACCACACCTTTGATCTTGTCTGTCTTAGTCTGGAGACTACACTGAAACTTGTCCACAGTGGGAAACACTGCTGGTATTTGAAATAATTGGTGATATAGCTTCTGGCATCACAACAACACAGAAGTCACCACAGTACAGCAAACTGGCAATATTGGAATCCTAAATTAACTAACAGTCATATAAGCCACTCTGCAGAGAGGTCCCCAATGAAAACAAGGACACAGAGTAACGCTAAGAGATGCGGAAGCCTAAATGCACCCATTCTGAGATCAAGTACCATTTTGTACTCTTACAACTCTCTTAGTTTTTCAATTTCCTTCTGGCCAAAGTTTAGCCCCTCCTAAACTCCACCTCGGGGCAAGACCTTGACCTCCTAAAAGCCCAGAGGAAGCCTGTACAGAATCAGGACTCTCATTCTTGCCAGCAAGCCCCTCTCAGGTTTGTCTTGAATAAACCTGTTTTGTTGATCTGCACTCTCCATCTCGCTTCTCCTTTGACTCTAACAGAGGTAAGAGGGAAAGAGTTCTGATTATGTGGTAGTAACTTCTGGTTGTTCAATCAGCTATCCTTTGAACTTCCATGGACAAGTAATGGAGGAGTCAATAGAAAACAAGTTTGGATTACGATCACTTGCTAGTGATGACTACCATAAGGAAGACCCCATCTTATATGATTCTAAGAGTAAGTAAAGTATCTAAAACAGTATATGTTGTTGTTGCTAAGTGCCATTGAGTAGGTTCTCACTCATAACAGTCCTGTACAAGGTTTCCAAGAAGGAGTTGGTGGGTTTGAACCTTTAACCTTGTGGTTAGTAGTCTAGTGCTTATCTTACGGCACCACACAAGGACTCGAAGACAGTATATAGAAGGTATGTGTTATTAGGTGCCATTGAGTCAGTTCCAATTCATAGTGACCCTGTGTACAACAGGACAAAATATTGTCTAGTCCTGTGTCACCTCATAATCATTGCAATGTCAGAATGCAACGTTGTAGCCACTGTGTCAATCCATATCATTGATGGCCTTCATCTTTTTCACTGACTCTCCACTTTACCAATCATGATGGCCTTCCCTAGAGACTGCTATCTCCTGATAATGCATCCAAAATTAGGAAGGATAAAGTCTCATCAATTGGCTAGGAGCAATTGGCTGTACTTCCAAAATGCATTGGTTCATTCTTCTGACAGTCCATTGTAGTCTTATAGTTGTAAGTTAGAACCACCTCAGCAGCAAACAACATTAATATAAAAGTTATCCTTTATCTTTTATCAGCCAAAAAGGTACTATTCAAATATTACATTGTAGCGCTCAACATCTACAAACATCTCACAAACATGAATGTAATTGCCTTCTGAATAGTCAAGCTTTAATTTCATTAATTTCAAAAACATGTATTTGTTATGTTGTGTGTCTTCCTCAATAAACTAAGATTCTCAGGGGCTGTAATTGCATCTTAGTATATTTAAATCTCCAGCACCTAATATACTGTCTAAAAATTGCTTTAAATGCTCAAAGTGTTTTTTTGTCAATAATGAATGTATAAAATTAACTTCTTTTCCTATTGGCTAACATCAGGATTACCACCATGCTAGGCCACTTAACTGACTTTTCAAGAGCTGTTGAAATATAATGCACTATAGAAAAGTCATTTGTGTCTGCATATATTTAAAGAAAACCTTTCATTCCAATTCAGAAAATGAAACTGTTAGGATTTGAAGTGTTTTTAAAATACTTTTGAGACTTTACATTGTCCTGGAAATGTATAAATTTTAAAAATAAATATAATGGGAAAGTAAAAAATAGATAAACAGCATTTTAGTGACATGCTTAGTTAAACTTACTATTAACAAATTCAGGAACAACAAATTTTCTGTCTGTAAAGGAGCACTTTAATGACACCAGATTGAAGATACTTGTGGAATTTGGCGACCATCATTGCCCTGGGGTTTGCAAGCACTTCCCAGGATTACAATGCATTGCTTTGCAACTCAAGCTCCAAACTGTACCTCAGTGGGTCTCCTTGTTATGTCAGTAACGTCATTTAAAAGGATGACTTTATAATAAAGTAGTTAATCTTACAGTCCAGAAACAGGGGACTCTAGGACCATCAAGGGAGAAGAGCACAAGCAGAATGTGGGACCTTATCCAGAGAAGTAGTGACACCAGAAATAGAGGCAGAGATGGGGACATGGAATGAGGGAGCAGCTGAGGACTCTAGATTCATGGGAAGAGAGGGACTAAGAGCTGATGCCCAGGAAGCAAACTTGCAAAATGAGCCCTTTAGTGGTGTAAATTATTATATATGCCTGAGTGTTTTAAAAATGAGCTAAAGTGAAGAGAGAAATACTGTTAACTAATGGTACACGGAGGGGATTATAATCATTGTAATGAAACAAAGTGTAGGATTTGTTGAATGTAAAAACTGATCATCTGCCCTGTAAACTTTCACTTAAATCACAATTAAAGCCTTTAAAAAAAAGGATGCCTTTATTGTGCATTATAAACAAATATTTTTTTATTTGCGATAACATGTAAGCAGATTTCTCTTAAAGGATTTTCCCTCCAATCTGAAACCTGGATTTTGTTGTCTCCTCCAGTATCTTCTTTTCACTAACAGCTACTATGCATCAAGGATTTATCTGTGCTAAGAACTCTACAATCACTTGTCACCTATACTTACTTATCATGAGAATCAGGCAAGGAAAGAATCCCTATTTTACAGTTTTTTTTAAAAATAGAATAAGTGGTACTTGCACAGGATGGAATAGCTATTCTTGTTGCTGTTAGGTGCTAAGGACTTGGTTCTCCCTCAGCGATCCTATGTACAACAGACTGAGACACTTCCTCGATCTGTGCCATGCTTATACAACCTCTGTTATGTTGAACATACGATCACAGCCACTGTGTCCACCCAACTCACTGAGGCACTTCTTCCAGAGTCCAAGCTCATATTCGTCTAATTCCAAAGTTTATGTTTTCACTCTATAAAAAATGACTACCAAGGAAATGACACACAGGCAAAAAATGTATAATCCTATTATTATTATTTAAACAGTTTGCTGAATTGTAAGTGTAATTATGCTACTAGATCCCTGCATCCTTCTTCATTATGCTGTTGTTGTTGTTAAGTGCCTTCAAGTTGGTTCCAACCCACAGAAACCTTGCAAAGAGTTTCCAAGAAGCAGCTGGTAAGTTTGAACTGCTGACCTTCTAGTTCAAACCAACCTTGTAATCTAATACTGAGCCTACAGTGCCACAACAGGACTGCTTATTTATTATTATTATTATTATTATTATTATGTTTTTGTTGTTGCTAACTGCCTTTAAGTCAGTGTGAACTCATTAGTGACCCTGTATTGGGTTTCTGAGGAGTAGCTGATTGTGTCTGAACTGCTGACCTTGTGGTTCACAGTCTAGTGCTGATCCTATAGCATCACACCAGGATAAATATAATAAATATATATTAATTATGTTGTTGTTGTTAAGTGCCTTTGAGTCTGTTCCAATACATAAAAACCCTGCAAAGGGTTTCAGAGTTTCCTAGGAGTAGCTGGTGGGTTTGAAAAGCCAGCCTTGCAGCTCAATCTAACCTTGCAGTCCAGTGCTCATCCTATATTGCCACAATAATCCAAAATCTTATGCAGTTTTAAAGTTGAGGTACATGCTCTTTTTAGCATGCCCTTGCTACAGTGCTGTCTGATTATTTTAGGTAAAAAAAGAGAACTTATTGAGTGTTTACTTGAAGCCAAGAATGCTGCTGCTTTGAGATAGGTTCTACTACTCATCTACAAACAAGACAACTAAGACAGAAAGAGGTTATGCAACTTACAAGAGGTCACGTAACTAGTAAGCGGTAGTGGTTATGTGCCGGGAAGCAGGTTCCAACTCATAGCTCAAAGTCAGGTGATTTGACGCTAGAACCTGTCCCTTAATCACTCCTGATGATGGCTCCTCACGGGTCTGTGAACAGGGAAATGCTTGGAAACCTAAGAATGTACCACAGTAAGTAAAGATAACCAAATGTCCATTTGTTTTTTATACTGTTAGACTTCCAGTACTGCTAGAGTTTAGGTGAAGCAGACACGTGTTAATCAAGTTCCACTGCTGGATTCCACTGAGGCATTAGTCTGCTACACTGCCTCCTTTTCTCTATTTCTTTTCTCCTTTTGTGGCTTCTCTTTCATGAGTTCTTCAGAAATAATGACCCTTCTTAGAGTACTAATTTTCATGAGTGATCATTGCACACAAATCACCCCGACTCCCCACCACTCCATTCACCTCTTATGCCATCTATTCTTTCCTTTCTCACACACTTCTGGTAATGCCAATCCCAAAGTTTCACCACCAGCTGCAGAGTGACAAACCTTTCCTCTTGGACAATTCTGTATTCACAAGTAAAATAAGCACAAATCATGTTATATTTGATTTATCTGTTACTGCTTTATTTCTTAAGGAAACACTCCTTAATGTCATCAATCTTGTTATTTTTAATCCCATGTAATATAGTTGATACTGTTACTGCTAGGGGCCATCAAGTAGGTACCTACTCAAAGCTCCCGTATGTAAAACAGAATGAAACACAGCCCAGTCCTGCGACAACCTCACAGTCATGGCTACACTTGAGCATACTGTTAGTACCACTGTACCAATCATCTTTCTGGGGTCTCTTTCTTTTTTGTTGTGGAAAAACAAACTCTCCACTTTACCAAGAATGATACTCTTTTCCAAGCACTGGTCTCTCCATATAATACATGTCCAAAGCATGAGAGATGAAATCTAACCAACCTGGATTCTAAGGAGCATTCTATTTGTACTTCATCCATCACAAATATGTTTCTTCTGGCAATTCATGGTACTTTTAATATTCTTCTCAACACCATAACTCAAATGCATCAATTTTTCTACAGTTTTCCTTAGTCATTGTGCAACATTCACATGCATATGAGGTTATTGACAATACCATGGCTTGGGTCAGGTGCGTGTTAGTCCTCAAACTGACATCTTTGCTCTTGAACACTAAAGAGGTGCTGTGAAGCAGATGTGTCTAATGTAATATGTCATTTGATTTCTTGACTGCTGCTTCCATGAGGGTTGATGGTGTATCCAACCAAAATTAAATCTTTGACAACTTCAATCTTTTCTCCATTTATCATGATGTTATTTATTGCTCCAATGGTAAGGATTTTTGTTAAGTTCTTCTTGGTTTTAGCAAGCAAATTGTATCATCTGCATATCACAGGTTGTTAACCAGTCTTCCTCCAAATTTGAAACCACATTCTTCTACAATCCAGCTTCTAGGATTATTTGCTCAAACTACAGATTGAGTAAGAATGGTGAATGAATACAACTCTTGCCCACACCTTTCCTGATTTTAAATCATTCAGTGTTCCCTTCTTCTGACTGAATGACTGCCTCTTGGTCTATTGCAGTTTCCTCATGAAAACAATTAAGTGTTCCAGAATACTCATTCTTTGTAACGTTTCCCATAGCTTGTCATAATCCACACAGTCAAAAACCTTTGTGTAGTCACATCTTTCTAATATTCTCTGCATTCAGCCAGGATCCATCTGACATTGGCAATGATATCTCGCATTACACATCATCATCTGAATTCAGCTTGAACCTCTGGCATTTCCTTGTCAATGTATCGTTACACCATTTTTAAATTATCTTTAGCAAAATTTTACTTGCATGCAGTATTAAAGATATTGCTCAATGAATTAAGCATTCCATTGGGTCATCTCTCTTTGGAATGGGCACAGATGTGGATCTCTTCCGATCAAATGGCCAGGTAGCTGTCTTACAAATTTCTTGGCAAAGATGAGTGAGCATCACCAGTGCTGCATCAGTTTATTTAAAGATTTCAATTTGTATTCCATCAATTCCTAGAGTCTTGTTTTTTTGCCAGTGTCTTCAGTGCAGCTTGGACTTTTTCCTTCGGTACCATTGGCTCTTGATCATATGCTTCCTCTTGAAATGGTTGAACAGCAACCATTTCCTGTTTGTACAGTGACTCTGCATATTCTTTCTAAGTTCTTCTGATGCTTTCTGAAACATTCAATACTTTGCCTACAGAATCCTAATATTGTACATGGCATTAAAAATAACATGATTTTTAATGTCAGATACAATAGTTGGCACACCACTCATTTTTCACATCTGTCATTTTGTTGTACTGTGGTGACTTATGTGTAGCTGTGATGTTGGAAGCTATGCCACCAGTATTTAAAATACCAGCACAGTCAATCATTGTGGACAGGTTTCAGCTGAGCTTCAAGACTAAAAAAGACTAGGAAGAAGGAGAGATGGACAACTTCTGAATGTGTAGCCATTAAAAACCTTAAGAATAGCAACAGAATATTGCCAGATATAGTGTAGAAAAATGAAAATGTTACAAATAGCACAAGGGTATTGTCAAATATAGTTCTGGAAGATGATGAGTATCTCAAGTTGGAAGGCACTCAGAATATGACTGGAGAAGAAGTGCAACCTCATTGTAGAGTTGACTGTGGGAAGATATCAAGAATATCATACAGGAAGAAAGCAAAGGGTCATTTAAAAGACAAGAAAGAAAGAAAAAAACAAAATGTATGTTAGAAGAGACTCCATTTTATTTCCATTGTAGACATGCTAAAATGAGGAAGTAAAAGAGTTGAACAGAAATTTCAAAGGACAACTCAGGAAGACAAAGTCAAGCTTTATAATGAAATGTGCAAAGACGTGGAATTAGAAAACCAAAAGGGCAGAGCACACTCAACATTTCTCAAGCAGAAAGAACTGAAGAAAAAAATTCAAGCCTTGGCTTGCAATATTGAGGGATTCTATGGGCACAATATTGAATGATGCAGAAAGCATCAAAAGATGGAAGGTATACAAAGAGACACTGTGTTGTTGTTGCTGTTGTTAATAGCTATTGTCAGTTCCGACTCAGGGACCCTGAGGAGCAGCTGGTGAGTTTGAACCTCCGATCTTGCACTTCAAACCAACCTTGAGGTCAAGTGTTTATCCTACAGCATCACACCAGGACTCCTGTACCACAAAGAGATGGTTGATGTTCAACCATTTCATGAGGTAGAATATGATCCAGAACCAATAGTACTGAAGGGAGAAGTCCCAACTGAGCTAAAGACATTGGAAAGAACAAAGCTCCAGTAATTTATGAAACAAACTGAAATCTTTCAACAAACTGATGTAGCACTGGAGGTTCCCTGTCATCTATGTCAAGAAATTTGTAAGAAAGTTACTTGGCCAACCCACTGGAAAAGATCTATACTTTTGCTCATTCCAAAGAGAAGTGATCCAATGGAATGTGTGAAATCATTGAACAATATAATTGACATCACATGCAAGTAACATTTTGCTGAAGATAATTTAAAAACGATGTCAAAACTATATTAATACACCCACACTTGCAGATAATACTCACTTGACGTGGCTTCAATGGCTGGATGATCAGAGCTCAACTTGTTGAAGAAAGAAGAGGGAAAAAAATTAATCTGATACAATTAGATGAACTTTCAGTAGATCAAAAGAGGGAACAAATCTTTACAGCGAGGATCATTCCCACTCCGCCCCTTGATACACAGGGTAGACAGGGATGGGCAACTTGGACAATAGCTACCCAAAATAGGGGTGCTACAAAGGCACTAAGTGACTGGATTACAAGCTTTCAAGAAGGAGCCTAGATCCAGAGGACGTGGAGGAAGGTAGAATCTCCACTGAGTAGTATCCAATCTGTCTGGGTGGGGCTGATGAAAGGAGATGGGGAAAGGTCTCTTGTGGTACAATAGTGAATAATTGCTATCAGGATTGACTGTGAGGGTTGGAAATGTAAAGGTAGATTTTTTTTAGCAAAAGGAGGGGAGTGACTGACTTTGCAGTCTAGGAACGGCCATCCCTGAAACCATCAAGGGAGAAGAGCAGAGTGCAGTACCCTACCCAGAGAAGCAGTGACACTGGGGACTGGGGATGGAGGCAGAGATGGAGCAGCTGGGGACTCTAGACCTAGAGAGGAAGAGGGGTTGTGTGCTGA
>NW_006408531.1:25567606-25580763 GCF_000296735.1 Chrysochloris asiatica
AATAAAAAATGATGACAGCAGAGATGGTGGCAGAGGCAATGGCATAGAGAGACAGAGCAGCAGAGGACTATAGGCCCCATGGACTGAGACAGGCAGTGTGTCTGCAGACAGGAGGCTGGCTTGCAAAATGTGCCCTTTGTACATTTAAACAATACATATTTTCAATGTGGTATGTGTACATCAAGAAAAAGAAGTAATAAGGATAAATATTGCTAGCTGATTGTGCATGGAAGGGACTAAGATTTGTTAGATGTAAAATTGATGTTCTGTCCTGTAAACCTTCACTTGATTCACAATAAAAGCTTTTAAAAAAGTATATTAACAGAGAACTTCCAGATATCCAAGCCTGATTTTGAAGAGGATGTGGAACTGGAGATATTACCTGATGTCAGATGGATCTTGGCTGAAAGCAGAGAATACCAGAAAAAAAATTGTTTCTTTATTGAATGAAAAGGCTTTCGACTGTGTGGATCATGGCAAGCTATGGATAATGTTGCAAAGAATGGGTATTCCAGAATATTTCATTGTGCTCCTGAGGAATCTGTACTTAGACCAATAAACATTAATGCAAACAGAACAAGGAGATACTGAATGGTAGAAAATCAGGAAAGGTGTGTGCCAGTGTTTTATTTTTTACCATCCTTATTTACTCTGTATGCTGAGCAGTTAGTCCTAGAAGCCCTACAGTTAAAAATATAATAGCTTTAGTATAAATTGAACATGCTTAATATATTCATGAAAAAAAGTTTAAAGTCTAAGAAGGAATAAGAGACACAAAAAACGAAAGAATAAAATCATTCATTTAAAATCATTGCATGCATCTGGGTGGTTTTTGTTTTTTTAATTGGTTTTGTTTTAAATAACTGCACCTACATTCACACATATTCAGCTGCAAAGGTAGCATCATTCTACCTCACCAAACATTCATAAACTCATAAACTCACCAAACATTCCCCATTCTTCCTTTCTTCTTCTCTTTCTTTTTCCCTTCTTCCTTTACTTTCTTCAAGGAAATATTTACTAATGCTGACAACTCTGCTCCTGTTTTTCCTATTTTTTTCCTGTGTGTTATCTGGTATTTTTCTGACCTCTTCCAGAGCTAATTTCTCAGGAAATTTGAAAGGCTTGCCTCCACCTCACTAAGAGCTGAAGTGAGGGACCATTTTCCCATGGGGACGGGAAGTACAGGACAAAAAAAATAAAAATATTCTCTTTGACTTGTAGGAAAAGGAGAGAATATTATCTAAAATATCCTTTCCTCTTTGTGATAAAATGTTAACTAATAATTGAAATTATATTCCCTCATTCACCAACCCTGCCCACACTCCAGGTGAGAGTCCTCTACAGGTTGTGCATAAAAAGAGTTGGGATTCTTGAAGACCATTTTAGATTCTACCTACCACACTAAATAACCAAATTATCCCACAAGTATGATTGTATATACACAAAATCCCTAATATCTAGACCAGTCTGATAAAAAGCAAACACAAATGAAAAAGTCATTTCTTCCAAATATCAAATCTATAAGTCATTACTGAATTTTACATTGTTTTACTTTTAATTTGTGAAAATAAGTTGGAATATAAATTCAAGCTGTTCTAACAACTGCTCTTGGTAAATGCCTATATATTGTTATTGGGACCTGAATGTTATGTCAGATAGAAGGAGCAAGAAAGGTAACAGTAGCTGTTCTCCTCCACCTGCTCCATTAGTGTGGCATGGATCAGAAGGATTACCAGATGAACTGGTACAACAATCTGAAGGCAACTATGCCAATTAAAATGTCCAGAACTAAGAATCTTGATGCAACAAATATTTCTTAATATTGTTGTTGTTTTTAAATGCCATTGAGTCAATTTCGACCCATAGCAACACTGTATAGGGTTTCCAAGCAGCAGTTGGTGAGTTCAAACTGCCAATCTTGTGGTTCAAAGCAACTTTGCAGTCCAGTACATTCACTCATAGGTTCTAGGTCTTCAAAATTCCAACAGATGGTCACTTCAGAGGAAAGAAAGCATAATTAAATCTACTCAAATGCATTTTTAAATTTTAAAAAGTAGGTTTAAAAATCTTACACTTAGTTAGGCACACTTAGGAATACACTTCTACTGATATCCTCTCAGATGTTTGAAGACAGATGCAACCTTTTTTCTGAGCCTGCTCTTACATATAATAAACATTTACCCTTACCATAGCCTTTCACCAAACATCAAGATTTTGTGGACCATCACTGTCACCAGCTACTCTTACTTCAAAAGTTTACCTGATTTCTTGCACCCCTCTAAAGTGTGACACACTGTGATTCAGCTTACCAAGCAGGAAGTGGATCAGAGAGGGTTACTGCATTTCATAATTAGATCAGTGATTTATCAACTTTGTACATTAGGAGTTTGTAAAACATTTAAATTTCTAAATCCAAATACAGAGACTCTATAGGTGAGAAAGTAAAACTGTGCTCCTTAAGATTTCAAAGGCTCATATTTTGAAAGTAAATCACCAGGTCTTTTTTCTAAGGCATTTCTGGTGGATTTGAACCTCCAACATTTCAGTTCACTCAAATATACATTGTTAACTCATCTGGTGATTTGAGCTTAGCTGATCCACGTTGCTGTGTATCCTTGAGTCAGTTCAGACTCATAGTAAGCCTGTGTAGGGTTTCCAAGGCTATAAATCTTTACAGGAGCAAAAAATCTCATTTTTCTCCTGTGGAGCAGCTGGTGGATTCAAACTTCTGACACTGTGGTCCAATGTGTAACCCATTACACCACCAGTGCCCCTTAAGGCAAATCATGTTGTTAAGTGCTGTACTGCCAGTTCTGACTCACAGCGATCCTGTATAGGGCGGTTCAAATTCCAGTGCTGACCCTAAAACAACATACCAAGAGACCTCAGGTGAATCATAGACTACCATTTTAAAAACCCTGTCTACTAAAATCATATAAGGTCTCAACAGCTTTTTCTAATCCTATCAGGATACTGACACCAGCTAACCAAAAATGACATATGTTGTTGTTGTTAAATGCCGTTAAGTCAATTCTGACTCATAATGACCCTGTAATAGGGTTTCCAAGGAGCGGCTGGTAAGCGTAAACCGCCAACCTTACAGTTCAAACTGACCTTGTGGACCAGCGCCATTAGCCCACAGTGCCAGACCAGGACTCCAAAATGATATATACAATTTTTTAAGGCATAAATTCCCATGTAGTGGTAGGTTTTAAGTTTAAGGGACCAAATCACCAGAGCGTTGACATCTCACTGTTAAATTGCCTCATGTTAGATATATATCAACTCTAACCTTTAAAGATCTTTTGAGATCTTGATTTTGTCAAACATATATGTATCTAACCAGCTTGCTGCCAAAAAATATTTTTTATAAGTGGTCTCTCTCAATCTTTATTAATGTCAGTGGTTCATTCTCCATCAGCTGCCTCCTATCTGAAGAGCTTCTTGTTTGACCTACACTGTTACTTTCACAATGTAGTCATTTTTAGCTCTTTCTTCATCTATGCCATTTAATTGCACCCTATTTTCTTCCACGTTATCCACGAGAGAATTTGGTGATTTCTTGTTAGCATTATTTCTACTAGTTTCCTCCAATAAGCAGATGAGCTTAAAATAAATAAATAAATAAAAACTTAAAGAGCTCTCATTGTTTGATAGACATTAGAAAAATTGTGTTATGTGTAAGACAAAAAAGAAAACCATGTCACTCAGGACATGTTCTCTGATTACACTCAAATAAAGCTTGGTGCTAGGTGCCATAGAGTCGGTTCTGACTCAGAGACCCTGTGTATAACAGAACAAAACACTGCCTTGTCCTCAATACCTTAAAAAAAGAGTTTGTACTACAACGGATTGTTAAAATGCTATCAAAATATGCAGAACTGAATGACAATGAGAACGGTATATACTGAAGACAGTTTGTGCAGATGGTGTTCCTCTCTGTCAAGAGTACAATCTGAATTAGCAGACCAGCCTGGAGTGGCTAGAAGAACAGAAGATACTTCTTGAAAGAAAGACCTACAGGAACAATACAAAACAACAGAGGCAGACTGACTGTTACCACAAGAACATGCAAGTTGCTTGCCCAGGAAACATCAAGGCAAGTGGTCGGGTCCCCTCAGTGCAGGCCCCCTTCCAGGACTAAGACTCAATGGGAATACACGCTCTGATTGGTCACTACACTCATCGCCAAAAGGGGAAGTGAGGGAGGAGCAGCAATGAGGCGGCGAGCTAAGCCCTACAATGTTCAATAGACTTCTGTGAACCCAGGTGAAGATCTGGTTGGCCAGCAGTGTGGCAAGACCTGAGGACTCTTGGGCCCAGAGTCAGTGACATAGCCACAGAGGACTAGAGTGGAGAGTGAAGCGTCCAGCTGATAAGAAGAGAGGGCATATGCACAAGAACACCCACACTTGCAGATAATACCCACTTGACCTGGCTTCAATGACTAGATGATCAGAGCTCAACCAGAAGAAGAAAGAACAGGGAAAAAAGTGTAATCTGATACAATTTGATAAACTTGACCTACACCTATGGATGCAGTAGCTCAAAAGAGGGAACAAATCCTTACAGCAAGCATCATTCCCACCCCCTCCATACACAGAGTAGACAGGGATGTGCAACTTGGACATTGGCTACACAAAATGGGGGGTGGGGGCTACAAAGGCAAGAAGTGACTGGCTTACACCCATTCGAGAGGGAAGCTAGATTCGTGGGTCATGGAGGAAGGTAGAATCTCCACTGAGTAGTATACAATCTGTCTAGGCTGGGCTGATGAAAAGAAATCCGGATGGATCTTTTGTGATACAATAGTGAATAACTGTTATCTGGACTGCTTGTGAGGGTTGGAATTGTAAAGGTAGACATTTTTTAGCAAGGAAGGGAGTGATTAACTTTTCAGCCTAAGAGCAGAGATCCCTGGGACCATCAGGGAAGAAGAGCGGTGAGCAGGACCCTACCCAGAGAAGCAGTGATGCCTGAGATGGAGGCAGAGACGATGACATGGAGAGATGGAGCTGTTGGGGACTTTAGACACAGAGAGGAAGAGGGGCTGTGTGCTGATGACCAGGGGACATGCTTATAGTGTATACCCTTTGGATGGTTGATGATGCATGGAGAGGATTAAAACCATAGCAATGAAATGATATACTATAGGATGAATGTAAAACTATGTTCTCCCATGTAAACTATCACATAATTCACAATAAAACATTTTTTTAAAAAGAGTGCAATCTGAGCACAGACCGTCCCTGCAGGTCACTAGAACAGCCCCTCAGATCCCTTCCCTTACAGGTAGCCCTGTCACCTCAAGTGAGCTTCCTTTGGTAAGTGCTTATGGGCTTAACTGCAACCAAGGCAGTTACCAAGCATATTGGTACTTGGCCAATACGTTCCATAATACAGCAGCAAAAAAATACTGATTTTAAATTGTTATTTAAAATAATATTGCATATTAACAATCTTATTAAGACATTTCTTCCCTCCCTAAACTTTGCTTTTATTTGACATAAGCACCCCTCTAGAGACAGAAATCTGCATCCCCAGTATGCACAACTGAAAGCCAATAAATAAATCTCCAAGATAAGCGTCAACATACACACACATACACACACACAACACAACATTTTAGGGTTCATCTAAATAAATCATTTACATTTTCAAAATTAAATTAAGAAGATAATAATTTATTCAGCATTTCTGGCTACTGTCCTTTTTTGTTGTTGTTTCTTTTAAGCTAACTAGAAGAATAAGATGTTTCTAGTCTTGAGTGAAATTTCAAGAAGCAGCCATTTAAGCGACTATAGAACACTTTCATTTTTAAATTGTAGATATACTGTTATTTTAAAAAGCAATTGAGTGAAAACCTTTTTTTTATAAATATATATATTTTAAGAGCCTGAATGATCTCAATTAAAAAAAAAAAAAAATAGGAAAAAAATAACAGATGGAATGGATGAATAACCAGCAAAGGTATGGCAATGAACAAAGCTTAATGTCCAAAGCAGAACTTGAATAAATAGTCTGTGAAAGTAGAAGTCAATAGAAGGTCACCCTGTTTGTACTTCAGTTGTTTCGTTTGCTTTTAATCATATATCTTGGAATTGTTTTCTGAGCTTGTTTTAATGAGATTGTTTTTTGCTGTTCTTTTGTGAAACATTTTGAACAGAACTAAATTTAGACAATGTTCTCTAGAGATGTTCTTTTCAAGCTAAGATTAACAGAGGCCAGCATCGTCCCCCTTCATCTTCTACCTGTGAACTTCCCAGTGACAGAGGTGTAAGTGGGTTATGTGATGACCTCTAGCTGCATGGTATATTTCAAAAATCACTGTCAGTATATAACAGCACATTGGACACAGGAAATAGAACAGCCCTCTATCATATGAGAATATGTTTTTATTTAACGGTGAATCTTGTTAATGAAATTAATTATCATATTCTCACTTATGTATTTCATATCTCCTTTATTTTTCTTGGTTTTAGTTCTAAGCTCATCTACTAGTCTAGCATGCCATCTATTTTTTTGTTGTTATTCATATTTCTTGAAAAACATATTTTGAAACTCTTTTTTTAATTGCATTTAGAGGACCAAAGAATTAGTGGTATAAAGTTAAATCTCATGGTCTAGGGAACCAAATAAATGAAAATACACAGGTTATTCACTAACAGCATGGCTAGTTTATTCAATTCTAATCATTCATTCAATAATTTCCCTCTCTTTCCTAGATACTTTGTTCAAAGTTTTCAGATTAATTTTCCTAACTCCCACTTTTTTCCTGAAGTTTACTTTTCAAGAGCTCACAAAAACTCTCTCCCATCTCATTCTAATTATCTCTTTTTCCCCAGCACTTTACATTATGACTGGTAACTAGTAGACATTCAATTTTTTTTGAAAGTTTAAAATAAATTCATTTAGTCTAAATTGTTCTTCCTGACTGTGAAGGCTTTCAATTCAACTTGTTCCACTCCACCAATTCAACTTATTCTACTCCATCATTGCCCAAAGCAAATCTCTATGCAAACTGCTTATCTAAAAGCTCAAACCTTCCTCTATGTTCTTCCTTTGACTATTCTTCTAAAATATATAATTATGTATGCATGGAAACACTATACAAAAAAAAAAAAAAAATTATCGGCAAAAAATTCCAGTTCATAGCGACCTTATAAGACAGTGTGGAACTGCCCTATAGGGTTCCCAAAGCTGTAAATATTTCCAGAATCGATCTGTTACATCTTTCTCCTAAGTAGTGGCTTGTGAGTTTGAAATGCCGATCATTCAAATAGCAGCTGAGTACTTAACCACGGTATCACCAGCGTTCCAAATATGACATATCTCTCATAAATATTTTAAATATATTCTGCATCTCTGAAACATTCTCCTTCTAGGTTATGCTGTACTGACAAAACCCATGTGAGTAGGAAAATAAATACTTCTAAATCAACTAATCTCTGTGGAGTTTGAGTTGTAAACATTAATGTCCCGTGCCTTGATCCTTCTTGATTCTACCTTATTTTCTGTGGAACTCGGGTGCAGTATATAAACATACTTATCTCGAAAGGCATATGTCAATATTAAATGCTCAGGTTCTTAGATTTGTAAGGTTCAATTTGTATGCCAACAACTACTCCATATACTAACTGATAACTGAAGTTATCTGCAATATCTCCAAATGTTTCTTCATCTAAAACGTGGAACAAAAGAACTTTTTCATATGATTGTTATGAAGATCCAATGAAATTATACATTGTACATAACCAATAACAAAAAAACAGTTGTCAACGAGCTGATTTCAACTCATGGTGTCCCCATGTTTCAAAGTAGCAATGTGTTCCATAGGGTTTTCTTCCAGAAGTCGACCAACTGACCTTTTTTTTTTAAGATGCTTCTGAGTGAATTTGAGCCTCCACCTTTTGAGTGAATCTGAACTTCTATCTTTTAGTTAGTAGGCAAGTACTTAACTACTTGTGGCACTTAGAGACACCTACATAACCAGTATGTGTTTCATAAAATATTAGTTATAAGTAGTAATAAAAATAAATAATACTACATGCCATACCCTATTTTATGCTCCTGGTGTGGCATTATAGAATAAGGCATTGGACTGCTAACCACAAGGTTGGCAGTTCAAACCCACCAGCCACTGCCTGGAAACTCAATAGAGGGTCGATATGAGTCAGAACAGACACAACAGCACTTAACAACAACAATAACATGCAGTATCTCAAGCATTTTCTATCTACTAACTCATTTTATTCTCAAAATATTTTAATGAAATAGGTGTTTATATTAATATTATTATCAATATTATCCCTCCTTCCCTTTGCAGATTAGGAAACTGAGGCAGAAAGAGTTTAAATGACTTGCCTAAAATCACATGAAGTCCTTATGTGGCACTACAGGAGAAAACAGGACTACAAGGTGGAATTGAACCACAAGGTTGGTAGTTTAAACCCACCAGCTGCTTCTCGGAAACTCAACTCAGATCACTGAGTTGGAACCAACTCAACCACACTTAAAAACATCAACAGCATAATTTATAAGTGGTGGAGCCATGAGTATTACCCAGGTAATCTGGCTCTGGAGTCACAGATCTTACCTAAAGGACTAGATCTTTTTCTCATCTGATCTCACAAGGTGTCACCAAATGCTTAGCCTCCGATACATGGCCCTATCCACGAAAATTACATTTTTTCCATACTGATTTCTTCTTTTTTTGAGTTGTTTTTTTTTTGTTTGTTTGTTTGTTTGTTTTTCATTCATGTCCTCTACAGTACAATTTAAAATTTAATCATATACTCTCTTACATTTTTCTTTAATATTTGCAAATCTTGCCTCTGGGCTGTTGAAGTGGGGAGCTAGCAGCACCAACTCTGACACCTAGAATCAGGTGTGCTCTATTCCAGACCTGCAGAGTTGGTTCTGTCCATCCCTGGACTAGAGGGACATAAATACCCTGATCCCCCAGCTGATAAGGGGCCTGCACTAACTACTTTTGAATTAGGTGCCCAGAACAGACAACTCAAGATCAGTTTAAATCACAAGCTTGGCAGTTCAAACTCATCAGCTTCTTCTCTGAAATTCTACACAGGGTTGCTATGAGTCGGAATTGACTCAACAGCACTTAACAACAACAAAAGCAATTGGTGGAAAGGTCAAAGAAAGCAAGGAAGAATTCAGGAAAGTACTACAAGAACAATCAAACATAATAGATAGAGATTGGAGATGATACAGAACCTGAAAATAGCTGTCTAAGATTCAGAAATAGACAACACATTAAAAGGGCAAAAGGGTAGATGTGAATCAATGGAAGCCTGAATTAGTGAGCTTGAAGATAAATGGCTTTAATACTAATAAGTTAGAACAACAATCACAAAAAGAAAAAGAAAAAAAAAAAAAGTAGAAGACGAAAAAAAGTCCAAAGCAAGTTAAGATTCATGTTGAACAGAAGAATAGGAATAAATTACAGTTGATCAGAATTCCAGAATAGGAAAAAAGCACAGAAAAGATAGTCAAAGACCTGTTTGAAGAAAATTTCTCAAACAATAAAAAAGATGAGAAGATAAGCATTCAAGAAGCTGAGTGAATCCCAAACACAATAAACCTCAAAAGAAAATCAGCAAGACATATCATAATCAAACTGTCCAAAATAAAGAATCCTGAGAGCAGCTCAGGATTAATGAAAAGATATCTACAAAGTAGAACCAATAAGATTAAGCCCTGATTTATTAGCAGAAACCATGCAAGCAATAGGCCAATGGATATATATATATATATATATATACACACAAAACACTGAAAGAAAAAAACTTAACAACAAAGAATAATATACCCAGCAAAACTGTCCCTCAAATATGACAGCAAAACTAGAACATTTCCAGATAAACAGAAATTAGAGGAATTTTTACAAACCAGGCCAACTTTACAAAAAATACTAAAGGGAGTTCTTCTAACTGAGAACCAACAACATAAGACTACAAGTGAAGATTAAAAAAGCAAGGCAACACCAACCAGAATTCAATCCCAGATATAGAAGTATCCAAAGTAAAACAAACCTACAAGACTACAATTACTGAATCATGTGTATCAATTTATAATGAAGGCTACTACAAAGCAAAAAGAGAGAAAAGCATACTTACAAAACTTCCAAATGGTTAGGAAATAAAATAAATTTCAAGATAAACCAAACTGTTTTGAGTTGGGAAAACAATAAATTACATGGTAACTTCAAAGAAAATTAATACACCTTCACAATAAATTAAGAAATGGGGAAAACCTGAAGATTTTGTAAACATTAAAACAGCAGTGAAATAATTGAAAAGAAAATGTGCAAAAAAATGAACTCAACACAGAAAAATATATGGAACAAAAGAAGTAGCAGCACCAGCAAAAAAATTTACAGTAAATTGACTGCAATCAATTCATACATATTGATAATGGCACTGAATGTTAGTGGATTAAATGCACCATTCAAGAGGCAGTGAATAGCAGAATGGAAAAGAAAAAGGATCCTTCAATATACTGTACACAAGAAGACACAGCTTACACACAAAGACAAAATAAATTAAAAATGAAAGGGTAGAAAAAATAAATCAAGCTAATGACAAAAAAAATTAGCAGGAGCAGCTGAAGACTCTAGACTCATGGAAAGAAAAAGACTGCTTGCTGGCAGCTAGGAGGCAATCTTGCAGAAAGTGCCCTTTGGTTGTTTAAATTATTATATATTCCTGAGTGATTGGTTGAATATCCCACGCAAAAATTAAAATTATAATAATAATAAAATTAACAGGAATAACAATATTAATTTCTGATAGAATACACTTTAAGGCAAAAACCAGCATAAGGACAGTATTTCATGATTACAGGATCAATTGAATGAAAGGACACCATAATAAATATCTATGACCCCAATGAAACATCCTCAAAATGCATAAATTAACCTTTAATAGAATTGAAGAACAAGATAAACAACATTACAATAATAGTGGCTCTGTGTATTAATGCTCTGGATAGCAAGACTGGTTTGAAATGCAAGGTCAGTGGTTCAAGGTCACCGCCAGTCACTCCTCCAAAACCCGATATGGGTTCACTATAAATAATAGTAGGAAATTTTAATACACCTCTTTCAATAAATGACAGAACAACTAAAAATAAACTCAAGAAAGATAAAGAAGAACTAAACAACATAATCAATCAACTTGGCTTCATAGATTTATAGAGAGCACTCAACCCAACACCAGCACAATATACATAACAGTACACCTTGAACATTCTACAGAATAGATCATATGTTAAGACATAAAGCAAGCCTCAATAAATTTTGTTGTTTTAGGTGCTATCGAGTTAGTACCAACTCATAGCAACCTTATACACAGCAGAACGAAACACTGCCCAATCCTGGGCCAACCTCACAATTGTTGCCACGCTTGAGCCCATTGATGTTGCCACTTTGCCAATCCATCTCACTAGGGGTCTTCCTCTTTTTCTTTTCTCTCCACCTTAACAAACATGCTATCCTTCTCCAGCGGCTGGTCCCTCCTGACAATATGTCCGAAGTTTGAGAGATGAAGTTTGGCCATCCTGGCCTCTAAGGAGCACTGTAGATGCACTTCTTCCAACACAGATCTGTTTGTTCTTTTGGCAGCCCATGACACTTTCAATATTCTCCTCTAATACCCTAATTCAAAAGCATCAATTCTTCTATGGTCTTCTTTACTTACTCTCCAGCTTTCACATGCATATGAGGTTATTGAAAATAGCATGGCTTGAGTTAGACAGACCTTAGTCCTCAAGCTGACATCTTCGCTCTTCAACACTCTCAAAACATCTTCTGCAGCAGATTTGCCTAGTGCAATACATACTTTGATTTCTTGAATGCTGCTTCCATGAGTGTTGATAGTTGATCCGAGAGGAATAAAGTCCTTGACAATATATTTTAGAACATCAAAATATTACAAAGCATATTTTCAGATCAAAATACTATAAAATTAGAAATCAACAACATCAAGGAAACAAAATCAAACGAATGGACATTGGAGAACATTCTGCTTAAAAACTATTAGGTAAATGAACAAATAAAAATCAAAATGAAAAATTCTTTGACCCAAATGATAATGAAAATACAACATACCAAAACCTTTGGAACACAGCAAAAACAGTGGTTACAGGGCAATGGTTACAAGGCAAATTGCAGCAATCAACGCATACATCCAAAAAGAAGAAAGAACCAAAATCAACAAATTAATACAATGTCTTCAACAATTAGAAAAAGGTCAACAAAGTAAGTCGACAGTCATCAGCAGAAAAAATAAACATATATTAGAGGACAAAAATATCAATTAGAAAACAGAAAAGCAACTAAAGAATCAGCAAAGCAAGTTGGTTCTCTTTGACAAGATTAAGAAAATTGACAAACCACTGACAAATCTAGCAAAAGAGAAGAAGAAGATGCAAGTAAGGTGCATCACAACAGAAGAAATGGAAATAAAAAGGATAATAACAGAATACTGTGAAGAACAACAGCAAAAACAAAAGAATAAATTGATCAGGTAATTTTAAAACACTCCCCTTAACAGTCTTGGCCCAAATGTCTTTACTGGTGAATTCTATCAACCATTCTGAAAACAGCTAATACCAATTTTCCTGAGACTAATCCAGAACATAGAAAAGAATGGAAATCTCCAAAATGCATTATCATGTCTTTGCCTCATACCAAAATCAGGCAAAAACATCACTAAAAAAGGAAATATAGGCCAGAGTCCTGGTGTTATGCTGTAGAGTAAGCACTGGACAGCTAACCACAAGGTTGGTAGTTCAAATCCACCAGCCACTCCTTGGAAACCCTGTACAGTACTGACTTGACAGCACTTAACAACATCCCGGTATTCCGTGTTGTTGTTGACCGAGCTACTCACTACACATCTACCTGATCCGCCATCTTCAAGGAAGGCCTGCTAGTATAGTGGTTAAAACAGGGGCTATAGATATGTTAATTGGGCCTGAGAATCCAAGTAGCTGGCCTGGGATTCGAACCAGCGAAGTATGATGTAAAGTTACCTGAATGTCTGGAAAAGACATAGAGTTAGAAAACCAAAAGGGAAGAACACGGTCAGTATTTCTCAAGCTGGGGGAACTGAAGTAAAAATTCAAGCCTCGAA
>NW_006408531.1:25582328-25584069 GCF_000296735.1 Chrysochloris asiatica
ATTGTTTCGTTCTGCTGTGCATGGGGTCGCTATGATTCGGTTCCTACTCGATGGCACCTGACAACAACAACATCACATAACATATGTCCAAAACATAGGTGCAAAAATTATAAACAAAAGCCTAGCCAAAATAATTCAGCAAAATACCAAAAAAATAATACATCATGATCAAATGAGATTCATACCAGGGATACAAAGATTGTTCAGTATTGGGAAAAAAAACAACAATCAACATAATCCATCATATAAATAAAATAAGGAAAACAACCACAAGATCGTATCAATTTATGCAGAAAAGGAATTTGACAAAATTCCATATCCATTATTCATAGAAAAGACTCAAAAAAGTAGGAATTAAAGGGAAATTCCTCAACATAATCAAAAGTAAAATACAAATCTCAAATGAGAGAAGCTAGTAGCATTGCCTTTGTGAACAGGTGCCAGATTCTGTTGTTGTTAAGTGCTGCTGAGTTGGTTACAAGTCATAGCCACACTGTACAGAGTTTCTGAGGAACAGATGGTGGGTTTGAACTGATGACCTTTTAGTTTGCAGTCCAATGCTGATCCTAGAGTGCCACACCAGGATCCAGATGCCTTTTATCACCATTATTATTTAATGTTACACTGGAAGTTTTAGCCAGAACAAGAAAGGGAAATTAAGGCACCCAAGCTGATAAAGAAGTAAAACTCTATTCATACATGATATAATCCTATAAATAGAAAATCCAAAGACTCAGCATAAAAATTATTGGAACTCATTGAAAGACTCTGTAGAGTGGCACGGTACAAGATCAATATAAAAAAAACTAATTGGATTCCTCTATAATAATGTATCTCATGCAAGTAAAGCTTTACTAAAGGCAATACAGAAACGGCTGCAAGTGTACATTGACAGAGAAGTTCCAGAGGTTCAAGCCAGATTCAGAAGAGGACGTGGAACGAGGGATATCATTACTGATGTCCAATGGATCTTGGCTGAAAGCAGACAATAACAGAAAGATATTGTGCTTTATTGACTATCCAAAGGCTTTTGATTGTATGGATCATGACAAGCTATGCACAAGTATGACTATTACGAAACACTTAATTGTGCTTATGAGGAATCTGTACATTGGCCAAGATGCAGTTGTTCAAAGAGAACATGGGAACACTGGGTGGTTTAAAATTAAGAAAAGTGTGCAACAGGGCTGTATTTTTTCACCATACTTATACAACTTGTATGCTGAGCAAATAATTTGAGAAAATGGGTTATATGAAGAAAAACATGGCATCAGGATTGGAGGAAGACTCATTAACAACCTGCCATATGCAGATGATACAACCTTGCTTGCTGAAAATGAAGAGGACTTAAAATATTTATTGATGAATATCAAAGACCACAGCCTTCGGTACAGATTGTATCTCAATGTCAAGAAAACAAAAATCCTCACCACTGAACCAATAAACAACATTCTTATCAACGGAGAAAAGATTGAAGTTGTCAAGGACTGCATTCTTCTTGGATCAATTATCAACACTCATGGAAGCAGCCGTCAAGAAATCAAACAATATATTGCATTAGGCAAATCTGTTGTACAAGACCTTTTTAAAGTGTTGAAGAGCAAAGATGTCAGCTTGAGGACTAAGGTGCTCCTGACCCAAGCCATGATATTTTCAATAACATCATATGCATGCAAAAGATGGACAGTGAATAAGGAAGACCATAGAAGAATTGATGCTTTTGAGTTATGGTGTTGGAGAA
>NW_006408531.1:25585164-25585882 GCF_000296735.1 Chrysochloris asiatica
GAATTGGCAAAGAACAAGGCACTAGGAATTGATGGAATAAAAATTGAAATCTTTCAAGAAAGTAAGGTGGCACAGGAGGCACTCACTCATCTCTGACAAGAAATTTGGAAGACAACTATCTAGCTGACTGATTGGAAGAGATCTATATTTGTGCCCATTCCAAAGAGAGATGACCCAACAAAATGCGGAAATCATCAGACAATCTCTTTGATAGCTCATGCGACTTAAGTTTTTCTAGATGTAATACAGAAACAGTGACAATCATACATTGACAGAGAACTTCCAGAGGTTCAAGCCTGATTCAGAAGAGGCTGTGGAACTAGGGATATCATTGATGATGTCCCATGGATCTTAACTGAAAGCAGAGAATATCAGAAAGATGTTTACCTGTGCTTTATTGACTATGCAAAGGCTTTCGATTGTGTGGACCATCACAAGCTATGGACAACATTGAGCAGTATGAGTACTCTGGAACAGTTAATTGTGTTCATGAGGAATCGATACCTGGACCAAAAGGCAGTTGTTCTAACAGAACATGGGAACACTGAATGTTTTAAAATTAAGACAAGGTTGTATTCTTTCACCATACTCATTCAACCTGTATGCTGAGCAAATAATCTGAGAAGCTGGGTTATATGAAGAAAAACATGGCATCAGGATTGGAGGAATACTCATTAACAACCTACGATATGCAGATGATACAACTTTGCTTGCTGAA
>NW_006408531.1:25586145-25593742 GCF_000296735.1 Chrysochloris asiatica
TAAAGTGTTGAAGAGCAAAGATGTCAGCTTAAGGACTAAGGTTCGCCTGAACCAAGCCGTGGTTTTTCAATAACCTCATATGCATGCAAAAGCTGGACAGTGAATAAGGAAGACCGTAGAAAATTGATGCTTTTGAGTTATGGTGTTGGAGGAGAACACTGAAAGTGCCATGGACTGCTGAAAGAACCAATAGATGTTTTGGAAGAAGTGCAGCCAGAGTGCTCCTTAGAGGCCAAGATGTCCAAACTTCATCTCTCATACTTGGGACATATTATCAGGAGGGAGCAGTCACTGGAGAAGGATATTATATTTGGTAAGATGGAGGGTCAGAGAAAAAGTGAAAGACCCCCCAATGAGATGGATTGGCCAAGTGGCAGCATCAATGGACTAAAGTGTGGCAACAGTAGTTAGGTTGGCCCAGGATTGGGCAGTGTTTAGTTCTGCTGTGCATAAGGTCGCTATGAGTCAGTACCTACTCAATGGCATCTAACAACAACAACAAAGACTAATAAAAGACATCAATGTAAATTGAGAAAAGATTGAAGTTTTCAGTGACTTCATTTTGCAATGATCAACCATCAAGAATCATGGAAGCAGCCAGTCAAGAAATCAAACGATGTATTGCATTGGACAAATCTGCTACATGCAACCTCTTTACAGTGTTCAAGATCAAAGTTGTAAGTTAGAGGACTAATGTGTCCCTGACCCAATTCATGGAATTTTCCATAGTTTCAAATGATGTGGAAGATGGATAATGACTAAGGAAGACTTTAGAAGAATTGATGCATCTGAGTTATGGTGTTAGAGGAGAATGTTAAAAGTACCATGGACTGCCAGAACAACAAACTAATCTGCGTTGGAAGAAGTACATCCAGAATGCTCCTTAGAAGTCATGATGGCCAACTTTGTCTCTCATACTTGGGCATGTTTTCAGGATGGACCAGTCACTGGAGATGGATATAATGTTTGGTAAATTGGTGGAAGAAAAAGAGGAAGTCCCCAAATAAAATAGATTTGCACAGTGGCAGCAGCAATTGCAATGATTGGGAGGTTGGCGCAGGATCAGGCAGTGTTCCATTCTGTTGTGTATAGGGCCACTATGAGTTGGTTCAGACTCGTTGGCACCTAGCAAGAACAACAACAATGGAATCCTGGTGTGGTGTTGTAGGAAGAGTACTAGACTGCTAACCATAAGGTCAGAGTTTCAAATCTAACAGCTGCTCTTCGGAAACTCTATACAGGGTTGCCATGGGTCCGAACCGACTCAACAGCACGTAACAACACCAGGAGCTTCCTGGCAATCCTATACAGAGTCTCTATGAGTCAGAAGTGATTCGATGGCACTTAACAACAGTAATGAGACTAAGACAAGTGTATTTCTGAGAGAACTTTTCTGCAGTCATCCACTGATAGCAGAGGCATGTTTAAACACATTTTGTTTGGAATAAACCACTGAATATATGAACTGGAACCTTAGTATTACCCTTATATTACCCTGAAAATAATAGTTGGTGCATTTAAAGCAGCTTGAGAAAAAATACAATGAACAGCTGTTATTTTTTGAAACATAATAGATCTAAAATGAAAAATATAAGAACCAATTTTACAATGAAAATCCAAGTGCACTACCTAGAAAATAACAGTTGGAAAATAACAGTTCTTTAAATATAATTACTTGTTTAAATATTTTTTAACAACTGAAGTCACAAAGAAATGCTTGAAATGCAGTTCAGAGAAAGGAATAAAATCTAAAGTGGATCTTAGGAAAATAATTGTTTAAAATATCATTTGAAAGAAAATGACTGCCATGAAATTTATGTTTTCTAACTTAAGAAACAGTATTGGCAGCTCTTGTCTTATTGTTGTTACCGATAACATGGTTTCCAAAAAGCAAGTTACACTTTTAAAATCAAATATAACTTTCATTTCATTCATTCATTCATTTATTCAATTGCAAATATTTATTAAGTGCTATGCAAGGGAATCTGCAATAATATGGAGGCAAATAAAGACTATTTCCTACTTGAAAGAAACTAGAGACCGCCTCATAATTTCAACTGTACTGCAAAGTGTGATGAGAAGTAAAATAGAAATTTTAAATTCTTTGGAAGTTTAGAAGAGGATGTCTCTTATGCCTTTCATATGAGAGTTCAGAAAAGACCTCATAGAAACAGTGGTGTTTGAATTGTTACTAAAGAGTAGGTAGCACTTCAGCAGATAGTACTAGAAAGGAGAGAGGGCATCGTAGATCATAGGAACAGAAAAGCAAGAGTTAGAAAGCATTCAGAATATGTGAATGTAGAGATATAGCAGGGCTTGATTTAAAAGGCAGTTGAGAAATACACTGTGAAGTTCTTAAAAACCAGTATGAAAACAATTGGGAAATAGTGAAAAATTTAATAGAAATTTATATAATTAATTTTGTCATTAAGAAGACTAATGTGACAGTGATAGAGAATACCTACAGGAAAAAGATGAGGCTTTCTCCTTCCACAAAGATTTTCAGCCTTGAAAACCCCTATACAGGGTCACAATGAGTCAGAACTGACTCAACAGCACTTAGCAACAAACAAGAACAATAGAATGACTGGAGAGGTGGGGAGAATGAATAGAAAAATAATTTAAAGGGTTACAGCAGTTCAAACTCACCAACTGTTCCTTGGAAACCCTACATAGGGTAGCTATGAGTTAGAATTGACTAGAAGGCACCTAACAACAACATCCGACGAGGTAAGGAGCCCTAGTGGTATAATGGTTTGTTAATAACTGAACTTCTAACTGAAAGGTTTGGTGATAAAAACCCACAAGTGGGATCATGAAAGAAAAGACCTGGTGATCTGCTTCGGTAAATGGTACAGTCTAGGAAACCCGATGGAGCAGTTCTACTTTTTCCTACAGAGGATCAGAACTGATTCTATGGCATACAACAACAATCAGTCAGGACAGGCTAAAATGGATCAGATACTGTACAGCCCCAAACAGAAAAAAAAGTTCAACAGATTAAATCAGCATTAGATTGTTCTTGCTCCAAGTGCATCTTGGACACCTCTGGGGCAATGATTAACAGCTTAACCCTCAAGTACCCATGTGAAAGGTCATCTGTCTTCCATTTGTTGTTGTTGTTGTTATGTGCCATCAAGTCGGTTCCGACCCATAGCGACCCTGTATAGGGTTTCCGAGGGTGTAAATCTTTACGGGAGTAGAAAGCCTCATCTTTCTCCCGCGGAGCGGTTGGTAGTTTCGAACCGCTGACCTTAAGGTTCGCAGCCCGATTCGTAACCACTACACTACCAGAGCTCCTTAGCTAAGAGTTCATTTCACGCTTCTGTTTCAGCAATCACACAAAAAATTCAGTCCATTAAAATCTACCTGGTCTTTGAGTCTTTCTGCTCCTAAGTTCACCATTCTGAGCTTGGTTAATGATTTATACCCAAAACTATACTTACAGGATGAATGAATTCACGCTGGATGTCGACTTTAATCAGATGCAGCATATACCTACTTAATTCTCCATTTCATTTTGTCTTTGTTAGCAGAGCTTAAGTGTACTGGGATTTGTTTCACAGTCTTACCAATAAAACTACATTATATCTGTTGAATACTAAAACATTTCTTTCAACTCTGTGCTTTACCACTATACTGAATATTTCTCATTAGGATTTTTTTTTTTAAGTTTCCTTTTTCTTACTTTTTAATGTGAACTGAGCGAACATTTACAGAGCAGATAATCAGTTTTACATTCAGCAAATCATATACTTCATTTCATTTCAATGACTGCAACCCCATGCATGCAATATCAGTTCTCCTATTTCTTCCCTGTGATATTTGCTTCCATTCCACCTTCTTTCCCAACCCTTCTTATCTTGGATAACCGACTGTTCCAGGGTGTGTATTTCTCACTAGTATCATTGTCCCCATTATCTACTTATCTACTGATCGATGTCCAAGGGTCATAGTCTAGGATTTTTCCGGAATCTTTCTAACAGTGAGCCTGGCCTTTTTTACAATTTGGGGGTTTGCTTCACATTTTCTACCAATTTATCCAGGACCTTTCAGAACAGTTGGTAGTGGTAACCAGGTACTATCTAGTCATTTCAACTACATGCTCACATGTTCCATTAGTTCATTGGACTAATTAATTCAAAGTTTTTTCAATTTTTCATCACTCTTAATTTAAAAAGGCCACTTTTAATACTCCAAAAGTGAAAAAATTATATCAGAAAAAGAATTATTAATAAAACAAAAGCAAAAACATTCAAAATGTGCTCTATATTTTATTAATCAAGGTACAATATTAATATTAAATAATAGTCATATATGGAGTATCTAACTGCAATTCTTTCTATTTTAGGTTCAAAAAACATATTAAGAAGATAGCGGAGCCCTAAAAAACAGTCAATGTTTTTTCTCCAATCCTTGTTCCCTCCATTAAAAACTTGTCAAAGAAATTCAGAACAAGCTCAAAGGAAACAAGAAGTTTTATAAAAATTTTTAAATTCTTCTTTTAAGCCCAACACCCCACACACCATACCCTTACACAAACACACATACACTGTGACATATACTCACACACAATTTTTAAGGTAAAGAGGATTTTTATGAGAAATAATATAAAAATGGTGAAAATACAAAGTAAAAATGCAAAGCTGTCAGACAATAAAAAAGTTAGTCATTATTGTTCACTAATAAAGGGCCAATAGAGAGTCTTAATCCAATAGAAATAATTCAAGAAAGAACATGACACAGAAAGAAATGAGATGCCTCTGTCCCTGCAAAAGGACATATATGAACGTTCAAAACAAGAAGTGCAGTAAGAAAATATTCATTTTCTTGAAAACAAAAGTAATTTTTTAAAAATCATGTATTTCTAGATGAGAATATGCATCTATGTCATTGCACCTTCCTTAATAAAGGAAATGGAGCTCTGGCGGAGCTATGGCTAAGCTCTTGGCTGCTAGCTGAAAGGTTTGAACCAACCAACAGCTCCGAGGGAGAAAAGGCTTGGCAATTTGCTCCCATAAAGTTTACAACCTTGGAAATCCTATAGTACCGTTCTACTATGCTACAGGACTCACTATGAGTCAAAAGGTGACTCGATGGTATCTCTCAACAATGATAACAGCAACTAAAATGACAGTATATTTTTTCTCCGGTAGTGCTTGGTGGTTACAAGGTGTGCTTCTAACCTCAAGGTCAGCAGTTCAAAATTACCAGCTGTTCCACAGGATAAAAATGAGGCTTTCTGCTCCCATAAAGATTTATAGTCCCCAAAGCCCTATACAAGGTCTCTATGAGTCAGAACCAACTCCATAGTACGGAACTAACTAACCAAAGTATTAGAAATGAGGATGCTATGTTTGAATACTTTATATAATATTTTTGTGAACACAAATAAATATCTTAAAACATGCTGTGAGACTCAAGCATATGTACTCTGTAAAAAATGTGTTTCTGTTATTTGTCTTTAAATGATTCTCTTCTCTAAAAGTAGAACTGCTTTGAGATGAAGGGGTAGTTTCCTAATAGCAGATTCAGATAAAGAATCCACATGCTGAAAAAGAAACATTTGCATAAACTACACCTACAACTCTTTGGGGAAGGAAGATGGTAGGAACCTGAGCCATGTGTGCATTGAGCCTTGACCAACATCATAGAGTATCAATTTTTCATATAAGAAACCAAGAAGAAAACTGAGTAAAGTTTCCATTTGCCACAAAGTGTGAATTTTTACCTGGGGCACATTTCCCTGAATTGTTAATTGATAATTCAATTGATACACAAATAATACAATCAGAGCATGAAGCTATTCATTTTACTTACAACTAAGTGGAAAATTCTTCTTCCTTTCAGTCATTAGCATTGTTGTAAATCATCCAAACGTTTGAAAGTGAACTTTGTTGAATGTTTAAATGAAGAATGATTTTGGATAGAGATTTATTTTATTTCTGTTGTCAGTTTGGGTAAGGATAAATCTAACACAATGTAATGAAGAACTTTGTAGAGTATGCATGAAAAGAAATTTTCAGAAGACTAGGACTGGGATAGAAAGAAACCAAATTAAAGTGAGCAGCTTAGAGATGCTAATGTACTTTTTTTTTTTTTTTTTAAATAATCTCTTTAATCATTAAGGTTAAGCAGATGGAGCAGTTTTCAAAAATAAAATAAAAAACATATATGCATATTATATGAGTCCATATGACTAGTTCCAGACAATAAAATGTGTGGAGGACTAATGTGTGTAACATTTTACATGAAGCACTTAAGTGGTGGATGGTGGTTATGTGCAGTTCCAACTCATAACAGCCCTTTAGAGGCTTTCCAAGACTGAAAATCTTTACGGAAGCAGAAAGCCTCATGTTTCTCTCATAGAACCGCTATAGTTTCAAAGTGCTGACCTTGAGGTTAGCGACCTGACTCGTAACCACTACACTACCGATGCTCCTTAAATCGTATCCCATACTCCTCTCTTCATCTATTGCAGAAAACATGGAAGCAGTTTGCTGAATTTAAGGTATTTCAATAGGAGAGGAGCCAAGAATCCCAGATGTGCCTGCAAAAGACCGTGCATGATTGAGAAATAAATCTCTGAAGTGTTCAACTGAAGCCCTTGGGTGGTGCAAGTGATTAACACATTAACCAAAAGGTTGAAGGTTTGAGGACACTCCAAGGTGCTTTACAAGAAATACCTGGCATCTTACTTCTGAAAAAAGAGATATTAAAAACTCTATAAAGCACAATCTTACTCTGGCACACCTGCGGTTCACATGAGTCAGAATTGTTCCTGAAGCATATCCTAGCATTGATCAGACTACTAAAGGAGATTCGTAATTGAGTTGATAAAGGGATTTTGACTTAGATTGAGAGCTGTAAGAAGGCACATCACAAACTTTAAATTTTAAATATTTACTCCTTTGATTATTCTCCCATTTCTACCCATATCCAAAATATTGGAGACACCTTTCTCCCTTATAAAATACCTTACAAATAAAATGCCACTTTAGCTTCCCACTTTTGACTTCTAGAACTAAATGCTGTAAACTGGATTTGAGCAGCTCTTAGTAAAGTCACCATTTCAGAAATTGTTTTGTTTTTGTTTAAAATAACAATTAACAACGTTAAAAAGTAGAGATTATTTTAGTCCAATATTTCCTCAAATTCAAACATAATTACTTTCTGCACTTACTGAGAATTATGTCATTATGTAACATGCTCTAATAAGTTTATACTCTACAAACAAAATGCAATGATTTTCAGGCTTTTTAAATACCATTGTTAAGGTAAGTGGGTGTGGCAAACCAAAGAAAGATCAAATGCTCAGAAATAGAAGGAAGGGGTTCAAAGTCTTGGAGTTTTATTTTTGGGGATTCTATTTGATGGTTTTTGTTGTAGTTTTTGGTTTTTATTTCATTCATATTTTACTTTGCACTCAAGACTTGTACGAGTGCGTCTCTCCACCTCTCTCTCTTTACTTAAAAGGTCAAGGGTAGATGTCAAAATACAAATGCACTGGTTATAGATTGAATTGCCCACTGTCCCCCCCCCCCCAAAAAAAAAAAAAAAAAAAAAAGATTAACTCAATATACAACATACACTAACC
>NW_006408531.1:25593842-25624056 GCF_000296735.1 Chrysochloris asiatica
CCCCCCCCCCCCCCAAAAAAAAAAATTGCCAAAGTACTAACCACAATACTGGTAAATATAGCTTTCTTTAGAAATACGATGTTTGAAGATTTATCAGTCAACATATGGTTATACTAGGAGTAGGAGTCTTAATCCAAAATGGGATGTATCCTGAACAGAAGAGAAGAGACCGAGACAGTACAGTAGTAATAAGAATAACAAGTATTTATAGTATACCATGCAAAGACAGAGGCAGAGACTGGAATGCCAAGGATAGCTGGTTGTCATTAGAAGCTAGGAGAGAGAAAGGGGACAGACTCACCCTCAGAGTCCTCAGAAGGAATAAACTGGGTCAACATTTTATCCTCCAGAATTCTGAAACCATAAATTTCAGTTCTTACAAGCCACTCGTTTTGTGGAACTTAGTTACAGCAGTCCTAGGGAACTAGCATAGTACCTAAAAATCACATTTTGACTCATTTATTTATTCAATAAGTAGTATTTTCAATACAACCTATGCAACAAGCATTTTTATGCACTGGGGATATAGTGGTAAAGAAACTGAGAACCCTAGTCCTACCAAAACATACACTTTAGAAACACAGAAGTTAAAATGCCAGCATAGTTAAGTGGAAAGAGGGTTTGACTAAGTATGTATGGATCAAATATACATAAGAAAACAGAACAATTCAATCTAGTCTAGAACCTGGAAGCACTTCTTGAAGGAAGTATATAGTCATAAATGCAAAACTAACAAATCGATGAGAGCTACTTAGGTTACTGGGAGTCCTGGTGTGGTGCTGCAGGTTAAAATGCTGGACTACAAGGTCAATTTGAATCACAAGTCTGTGATTCAAGTTCACTGGTCGTTCCTGTACATGGTCGCTGTGGTTGGAACCGACTTGACGGCTCTTAACAACAACAACAACCATTAGGTTACTAGAGAGATGTTTCAGTCAGAACCAACAGCATGAGAGAGATTGTGACACCAGCCATAAATCCAGGGAGTTCAGAAGGGCTATAGCTTAGATTATCAATTTGAAAGTGCAAAGTGGTGAGAGCTGAGACTGGAGAGAAAGGCAAAGGCCAGATCATGAAGTACCTCATAAATAAGGCGATCATATATAATTCATCATCCAAACGAGGCCACTTCTGATAATAAAGGCGATACTATTAATAATTATGTTGGGGGAACACATCTAAACAGGGCTGTCAGATACTAACAGGGATGTGTGACTACGTGACTTATAAACCACATAAATAAAGCTTACATTTTATATGAAGGTCAATCAGATGTCATTGTAGCAATTTATCTAAAGGAGTGTCTCCATACCATTGTATTTTATAAAACTTGCTCTAGCTGAAGTATAACACACATCTGGGGAAAAGTAAAATTGGAAGCAGGGAGATCCATTAAAAGACCATCGTGATGACTTCTAGATGTAAGTTGATGGTAGCCTGAATAACTCTATAATGGTTGTGAGCCTTTAAGAAAGCTGATGAAGTCATATTAGGGTGAACCATAAGAAATTGCTGCTACTCACCATTTTCTACCTACAAAAATGGCAGCATTATAAGGTCCAACTATTAGATGTACAGCAAATAGGATTGATTATATTTCTTTGCTCAGCGTGTGATAGGAAAAGAACAATTTGAAATATTATCTGATGTGTTCTCTTTTTCTTTGTTGTGACCAATACAGGCTGAATATTAGAATTTGAGAGTGGGGGAATGGTAATCCATTGTTGTTGGGACTAAAGGGCTGAGGGTGAGGAAGACAACAGCAAATGAAGACCCCAAATCAATGGTTTCTGAATAAAACAGGTTAGAGTTCAAGTGAGAGTTACGATATATTCTGGTAGTGTACTGACTTGGTTTTAGGTAGAAAACGACCAAAATGTTACTGGACTGAATTGAAATTATCTGAAAGCATTTAAATAAAATCATTTGTATTAGGAAACTGGCAACTTAAAGTCATAAATTAAATTCTATATTAAAACCAGTTATCAGTCTAGTCAGTTCTGACTCATGGCAACACCTTGTGTGTCATAGTAGAACTTTACTCCATGGGATTTTCGGTGGCTGATTTTTCAGAAGTAGGTCACCAGGCCTTTCTTCCAAAGTATCTCTGCATGGACTTGAACCTCCAACCTCTGGGTTACATGTTTCCACATTAAACATTTGCACTGCTCAGGAACTCCAAGTCCTATACTAGAGATAAGTGAGTTTTTAGCACAATATTGTGACTAGCTTACCTCTTACAAGGAACTGTTGCACATAATTTAAAAAGGAAGAAGATTAATATGGCTAATGGGCTACTTGGGTGGCAGTGGCATTTTTAGACAGTGCTTTTTGTAGGTGAGCTAGGACAGAAAGATGATAAATCAAATTTGGGACACAACAAATGTGAAAATTCTAGCTTTCAACATGCATTTATTTCAAACTCGCTTTCAGAAACTTTAGCTCTACATAGATTTTAATGAAAACCTATTAACCTACCAGATTAAACACAATCATTATTAGAACAAAAATATAAGTATGTTCATTCTCGCAAGTGTGTGATTTTAAATCAAATAGAGAATTCCTATTTCATTACATTTAAATAGAAGTTTAGAAATTTTACAGCAATGATACTAGCTATTTGGTAAACATCATCATTTAAAGAAAATAATTCAAGCATTTATTTACTTCCAAATCTTTCACTCATGAAAAAATTACAACAAAACTCTAACCTATCTATCACACTAGATTGGCACATACTACTCTATAACAAGGAGTTTGAACAACAGAGGATTAAAAAATAAGAAATAAAGGATATTAAGAAGACAAAAAAGAAAATGAGAAATACAAAGGATGTTGTTTTTAAATGCAATTGAGTCAGTTCTGACTGACAGCTACCCTGTACAGTGTTTCCAAGGAGCTGCTGGTAGGCTTTGAACCGCTGACCATCTTCAGTTTCTAGTCCAATGCTTATCCTATACCAGGGTTCCAAATATTGCTATCCTCAATGAATGAACAGATGCATTGTTGTGAAGAAAAAAAAATATCCTTGGGGCATAAAATATCCCTTTGGGAGCCATCAAGGCAAGCAATCAAGTCCTATCAGGACAAACCCCACTCCAAGACTGAAACTCAAAGGGAACACGTGAGCAGCCATGTAAATTGGTGGTGACCATGTTGGTCATCTGGTGAGTGGGAGAGGGGGAAAGGAAATGTATGTACTTTTAAGGCTTCCATTTTCCAAAAAATCAACCTCATCAGAGCCGCTCTTGCCATCTGCACCACGCAACATTCAAATAATTTTGTTTAAAACATTGGAAAGATGTAGCTTGAGGGTCAATGGGTTTTCAATTTTATTTGAAAGTGCAAATGGAAAAGAAGTTGCACAGGGAGGATATGACTCACGGCTAGCCCTAAATTCATAGATGGATATTTTTACTTAATGTTTTTTGTGAATTGGGTGAAAGCTTACAGATCCAATTAGTTTCCCATTCAGCAATTTAAACACATTTTGTTTTCTTGACATTACTTGCAATATCCTCAATGTAGCAGTACCCTTTCCACTTCTGCCCAGGGTATTCCATTTCCATTTGACCAACTTCCCAGCTCTTTCCTTTTTTCGCAACTTTGTTTTTGTGCAAATTCTGTCAATTTTGATCTTGGATGGCTTATAGTTCAGAGGAGTAATCATTCATCAACATTAATCATAGGTGTCACTGCTCACTTTTAGGCCTGTCTACTGGAGTCCTGGAGTCCTGGTGTGGCGCTGTGGGTTAATGCACTGATTGCAAGGTCAGTTTGAACTGAAAGGTCAGCAGTTCAAGCTTACCAGCCTCTCCATGGAAACCCTATGCAGGGCTTTTATTAGTCAGAACTGACACTATGACATGCAACAACAACAACAAATTGGAGTCCTGGTGTGGTGCTATAGGATAAAACACTGGGCCTCAAGGTTGGTTTGAACTGCAAGGTCAGCAGTTCAAATCTACCAGGCACTGCTCGGAAACTCTGTACAAGGTCACTTCGAGGTGGAACCGACTTAATGGCACTTAACAACAGCAACAACACTCTGGTTAAAAGGTGATCTCCAGGAATGGGTTCAGTTTCAGGTTTGAAAGGTGTCTAAAGGGCAGACTCTTAGTGGTTTTGACCAGTCTCTAGTATGTCAGTACATCTGGTCTTTTTTTATGACTTTGAATTTTTTTCTACACATTTTTCTCCCACTCTACACAGGACCTGCTATTGTGACCCCAATCAGAGCAGTTTTTCATAGATTAATCTTTAAAACACAACTGCCATGACCCAAAGAGCTTCTCAGAGCTATATGTTGTTGCCCTATAGACTTCCACACTGAGAAGCATCACGCTACTGGAAAGAATCTTGGCACTGTAAGCCACTGGACACTAACTTAAAAAAAAAAAAAAAGTTAGAAAAAGACAAAACAATCAGAAGGGAAGGAAAATTTGAAATGCCAGTTATTCTCCAACAATGTGAACAGAGTGGTGAGATTTTAGTCTATGGTGCTTAAATGACACACCCAACTGTAAGACGACTGCATACTCCAACTCACAAGTAGCCACATCGTCACTAATATGTTCGTGCATTAGTAGCTCAGTGATCCAAATACAAATCACTTCTGTTGCTAAAATTGGTATCTACAGTTTTCAGATAATTACATTTCTTTTATTATTTTTATTATTTTACTATTACATTTTTTTTGTGAGGCCAACAAATTTAATGAATAGGGATATAAATCAATAAAATTGAACTCTATCAGATTAGCCAGTCAAGGTTTTGGGTTACCTGCCTATTATTCCATTCAGCTGGGACCATAACACCAGTGACGAAATACGCCAAGATAAGCAAGACTGTCATTACCAAGGGAGACTGATGGAGACAATCTGAGACTAGCAGTAAAGACAGAGACTAGAACAGCAGTCAGATCATAGATAATCAGAGTCAACATGTCCACAGACAAGCTCTGGAAATACATGCAACTCAATATTTGAATTGCAGTGAAAATTACATTTAGATTATTTTTGTGACTAATTAATCATATTATACATCTTATTTAGGAAATACAGAGTATACAAGTTGTTCCTCATCATACATACTTTGACTACAGGAAAATGATTGAATTTACATTATTCACTTGTAAGGAACACTTATAGTTTTCACTACAAACACCCAAATAAAAGATTTGGTTTTTATACCGTGCCCTCAGAGGTCCATTTTTAAAACTACAAGTAGCTGGCAGACTATCCACTTGCATAAACATCATTCCATATTGTGATAAAATTCTTGTCAGACAATGTATTTCACACTGTTTAAGTAATACTCCCATCGAGTAGAGTTATATAAGACACTGACAGCCAAGCGTACCTGCAGAGAAACACACTTCAATAGTTTTCACACAGCATGACGGCATTTATCATTATTCAAATATAGAAGAAAAGAAAAGGTTCCGATGTTTTTGACATTATAACTGGCTTGTGGTAAACTGCTGTTAAGCAGTGTTCAGTGGGCTGTACTTATCCTACACAATTGGAAGACATCTCTCATGCTGTTCCATAAAACACTAAGAGTAAGAAAAGCTCAAGGTAGAATTCCTTCTTTAGTTCTTAACCTGTGCTCTTGTAACTTTTCAAAGGCAACCACAGGTTAATCTAAAACACAGGTTAGCAATTAAAAGGGGCTATCTATCTATCTATCTATCTATCTATCTATCTATCATCTATCTATCTATCTATCTATCTATCTATCTATCTATCTATCTATCTATCTATCTATCTGTTATTGTTGTTACCCCTTTTTAATTGCTAACCTGGATTAAAAGGGGATATATACTCCTGGTGTGGTGCCAAACCACAAGATCAGTAATTCAAACCCACCAGCTGTAAACCCTATACAGGCGTTCTATGATTCGGACTCAACGGCACTTAACAACAACAGCAATACACTGGAGCACAAGGTCTGTTTGAACCGTGAGGTGGGTGGTTCAAATATATCAGCAGCTTCTCAGAAACCCTAACAGGGTCATTATGAATAGGAAACAACTTGAAGGCATTTAACAACAACACACACACACATATACATATAGCTCTGGTAGCGCAGTGATTACAAATTGGGCTGCGAACCTCAAAGTCAGCAGTTCGAAACTACCAGCTGTTCCGCGGGAGAAAGATGAGGCTTTCTGCTCCCGTAAAGATTTACAACCTCGGAAATGCTGTACAGGGTCGTTATGAGTTGGAACTGATTCCACAGCACATCACCACCACCACCACCACCACATATCCATATAGATAGATAGATAGATGATAGATAGATAGATAGATAGATAGATAGATAGATAGATAGATAGAGATAGAGATATACATATATATATATTTTTTAAAACACTTTTTTTCCACTGTCTTTCTTCCTTTTTTACGTGAATGTTTGAATAAAATGTTTACAAAATGTTTGCTGCTGTTGTTGTTGTTGTTGTTAGGTGCCATCAAGTCAGTACCGACCCATAGCGACTTGATGCACAGCAGAACAAAACACTGCCTGGACCTGGGCCAACCTCACTACTATTGACACACTTGACTCCATCGATGCTGCCACCTGGTCAATCCATATTGTTGGGGGTCTTCCTCTTTTTCTCTGACCCTCCACCTTACCTAACATGATCTCCTTCTCCAGTGACTGGTCCCTCCTGACAGTATGTCTGAAGTAGGAGAGATGAAGTTTGGAAGAAGAAGCACTCTGGTTTACACTTCTTCCAAAGTGGATCAATTGGTTCTTTTGGCAGCCCATGGCACTTTCAGTATTCTCCTCCAACACCATAACTCAAAGGCAGCAATTCTTCCACGGTCTTCCTTATTCACTCCACCATTCGCATGCATATGAGGTTGTTGAAAATACCATGGCTTGGGTCAAGCACACCTTAGTCCTCAAGCTGACATCTTTGCTCTTCAACACTTTAAAAAGCTCTTGTTGAGCAGATTTGCCTAATGAAATACGTCGTGTGATCTCTTGACTGATGCTTTAGTGTTGATAGTTGATCCAAAAAGAATGAAGTCCTTGACAACTTCAATCTTTTCTTCATTGAGAAGAATGTTGTTTATTAGTCCAGTGGTGAGGAGTTTTGTTTTCCTGACATTGAGATTCAACCCATACCAAAGGCTGTGCTCTTTGATCTTCATCAGTAAATGTTTTAAGTCCTTTTCACTTACAGCAAGCAAGGTTGTATCATCTGCATAGTGCAGGTTGTTAATGAGTCTTCCTCCAATCCTGATGCCATGATTTTCTTCATAGAACCCAGGTTCTCAGATTATTTGCTCAGCATACAGGTTGAATAAGTATAGTGAAATAATACAACCTTGTCGCACACCTTTTTAAATGTTAAACCATTCAGTGTTCTCATGTTCTGTTTGAACAACTGCTTCTTGGTCCATGTACAGATTCCTCATGAGCACAATTAAGTGATCCAGAATACTCATACTTCCCAATGTTGTCCATAGCTTGTCATGATCCACACACTCAAAAGCCTTTGTGTAGTCAATAAAGCACAGGGAAACATCTTTCTGATATTCTCTGCTTTCAGCCAAGATCCGTTGCACATCGGCAATGATATCCCTTGTTCCACCACCTCTTCTGAATCCGGCTTGAACCTCTAGAAGTTCTCTGTGAATGTATGATTGTAGCCGTTTCTGTATTAGCTTTAGCAAAACTTTACTTGCAAGGGATATCAAAGAAACTGTCCTATGATTTCCGCATTCTGTTGGGTCACCTCTCTTTGGAATGGGCACAAATATGGATCTCTTCCAATCAGTCAGCCAGATAGTTGTCTTCCAAAATTCCTGGCAGAGATGAGTGAGTGGCTTCTGTGCCACCTCACTTTCTTGAAAGATTTCTATTTTTCTTCCATCAATTCCTGGTGCCTTGTTCTTTGCCAATTCCTTGAATGTACCTTGGACTTCCTCCTTCAGTATCATTGACTCTTGATCATACGCTACTTCTTGAAACAGTTGAACACGAACCATTTCCTTTTGGTACAGTGACTCTTGTATCCCTTCCATCTTCTCTTGATGCTTTCTGCATCATTCAATAATTTGTCCAGAGAATCTTTCAATAAGGAAAGTCGAGGCTTGAATTTTTCCTTCAGTTCCGCTATCTTGAGAAATGCTGGACATGTTCTTCCTTTTTGGTTTTCTGATTCCTGATCTTTGCACAGTTTGTTGTAATATTTGGCTTTATCTTCTCGAGCTGATCTTTGAAATTTTCTGTTCAGCTCTTGCACCTCCTCATTTCTTCCATTTGCTTTAGCATCTCTATGCTGGAGAGCACATTTCAGTGTCTCTTGTGACATCCATTTTGACCTTTTCCCTCTTTCTTGTCTTCTTAAAGGCTTTTTGCTTTCTTCATGTATGATGTTCTTGAAGTCATTCCATAACTCTTCTGGTCTTCGGTCTTAGTGTTTAATGTATCAAATGTCTTCTTCAGATGATCTCTAAATTCAGGTGGGATATATTCAAGGTCATATTTTGGCTCTCATCGTTTTGTTTTCATTTTCTTCAGTTTCAGTTTGAATTTGCATATGAGTAATTTACCTCTGGTGGAACCAACTCGACGGCACTTAACAACAAACAACAACAAACAAAATGTTTAAACAGAAGTAAATGTACGTTTCTTATGTTTTATTGTGAGATTTACATGGGAGAACATCAGTTTTACATTCATCCTATAATATTTTGTTTCATTGCAATGATTACAATCTCCTCCATGCATTATCAAATAACCCCAAAAGTTACACCACACAGGCCTGCCCCCCTGCCTTCAGCACACAGCCCCTCTCCCTCCCTGGGTTTAGTTTCCCCAGTCACTCCATCTGTCCACGTTATCCGTCATTGTCTCTGTCTCCATCCCTCGCATCATTGCCTCTCTGGGTAGGGTCGCGCTCTCCACTCTTCTCACTTGATGGTCCCAGGGACCTCTGCTCCTGAGCTGCAAAGTCAATCTCTCCTCCTTTTGTCAAAAAAAATCTACCTCTATATTTCCTACCCTCACAGTCAGTCCTGATGGCAATTATTCACTATTGTACCACAAGAGTCTTTTCCCCATTTCCTGTCACCATCCGGGTCCCAACAGATTAGAAACCATTCAGTGGAGATTCTACCTACCCCACCCCGTCTGGAACAAGGCTCTCTCTTGAAAGCTTGTAAGCTAGTCACGTCTTGCCTTTATAGCCACCCCATTTTTGGTAGCCAATGTTTAAGTTGCCCATCCCTGTCAACCCTGTGTACCGAGGGGGTGGGAGTGATCCTCACTATAAAGATTTGTTCCCTTTTTTGAGCTACTACATCCATAAGTAAAGGGAAAGTTCATCAAATTGTAGCAGGTTACTTCCCCTTATTAGTACAATGGGGTCACCAGCCAGACCAAATGCCTGCTCATGTATTCCCCTTGAGTCTTAGTCTTAGAAGGGAGTTTGTCCTGAGGGGTACCAACCACTTGCCTTGTTGGCTTCCAGGTGAACAGCTAACTTGTTCTTGTAGTAATCAGTCAGATAGCCATCATTGTTTCGGATTTTTCCTGCTGGTCTTTCTTTCACTAAGTATCTTTTGTTCTTCTAGCTGTTCCAGACTGGTCTACTCATCCTTTCCAGTGGAAATTTCCTGCCTCAGATGATTCGGGATGGTGTTCTGGATTCCACCTATGGTCTTGTGCAATATAAAGGCTCCACAGGAAGCATCTTCCACTGGGCAACTTCTAACCCCTTTTCAGGTATTCCAATCAGTTGTTGACTGAAGACGTACTTACAAGCTTTCTGTAGTGATGTTTCTGGCTATTCCTTTCTCTCCCCCACCCCCCACCCCACCCAAGAGTCTATTTTACAATGGTAGGCAAGGGAAACCAAGATTCAAAAGACAGCCAAGCATCCTAACATTATTTCCCTCTTTTACCCCTTTCAAACGATGCCTCAATCCCTGTATCCTGGAGCCCTGTTGTTCCAACGTTGTGCATACATCATCACTTACCTTTGTCTCACTTAGCCCATGTGAACCTGCCTCACTGTTCTCCCATCAGCCTTGTTCTTCCCTTCCCCTCCCCTTTTTGTGCATTTTCCCCACCCTCACCCCCAGCACCCAAGCTACCCTGTGTCTATTCACTGCCCTAAAGCGCTTAGATAAATATTGAATGCATACAGATAGTATTCAAGTGAAGTTGCATTTAAAGCCGAAGTACATAAAATCAAACCAGGTCTCCTTCCATCTCAAACTTATCTTTGATGAGGCCTAACAGCAAATAAATCTGTCTTGGAAGAAATACAACCAGAATGCTCCTTAGAAGTAATGGTAGCAAGGCTTATCTATTGTGTTTTGGACATGTGTTAGTAAGCACCAGTCCCTGAAGAAGGACATCATTTTTGGCAAAGTGAAGGAAGGGTGAGTAAAATAAGGAAGACTCTCAACAATATGGATAGGCAGAAACAATGGATTCAACAATAGGACTGTATTTCATTCCATTCTGTGTGTTGGTTTTGAGTTGGAACTGACTTGAAGGCACCTAAAAACAAGAGCAAACTACTCTCTGTTCTTCAATGGATCTTGCTAATTGGCACTCATAATTGGTCATTTGCATTGTTGCTGTTCTTGCTAAGTACTGTCAATTAGGTTCTCACAGTGACCTTGTACCAGTTTCTTTGGAGGGACAACCTTATCATTAGAAATCCTGTGCTTTTCCTACAGCACAATGTTATTAGGTATAGACACATTTCCACTCTATACTGTCAGTTTGTGGTACTATGGTGGCTTGTGTGTTGCTATAATGCTGTAAGTTTGTTGTTGTTAAGTACTGTCAAGTTGATTCCAACTCATAGTAACCCTGCGTAAGGTTTCTGAGGAGCACCTGGTGAGTTTGAACCACCAACCTTCAGTATCCTACAGTGCCACTCCTGGACCCCAGCAGTATTTCAAATACTAGAAGAGTTTCCCATAGTGGATAAGTTTGAGTGGAGCTTCCAGATTAATACAGACTAGGAGGAAGGACGTGGTGATCTGTTTCTAAAAAGATTAACTAGTGAAAACCTTATGAATAGCAGCAGAACATAGTTTGATATATGCCAGAAGACAAGCATCAAAGATTGGAAGGCATTCAAAAGGCAAATGGGGATGAGCTGCCTCCTCAAAGTAGAATTGAACTTAATATCATGAAAGTACAGTTGACCTTAATGTCATGACGAGTAAAAAAAAGTTGTCAAGGATTTCACTTTACTTGGATCCACAATCAATGTCCATGGAAACAGTAGTCAAAAAAATCAAACAACATTATTTGTATTAGGCACATCTGCTGCAAATATCTCTTTGACATGTTAAAAATCAAAGATGTCACTCTGAGGATGAACTCTGGTGTACCTGAGACAATACATAAGCAAACCTAATGAAGAATTGATAACTTTGAAATGTGTTGTTAACAAAGAATAACATACCATAGACTGCTGTAAGAACCAAAAAATATGTCTTGGAAGAATGTTCGTTAAAAGTCAGGATGATGAGATTTCACTTTACAGATTTTGAGCACATTATCAGTAGAGACCAGTCCCTGGAAGAACATCATGCTTGGTAAAGTAGTGGGTCAGTGAAAGAGAGGATGACCTTCAACAAGATGGATTGACACCATGGCTGTAACAACAGGTTCAAACATAATAATTGAGAAGATGGTACAGGATTGGACAATATTTCATTCTGTGGTACATATATAGTCACTATGAGTCAGAACAGAGTTCATGGCACCTAACAACAAAAACAGGTATATTTGGAGGAAAATATGTTTCTCATTTTTAGTAAAATGAAAGAAATCAGCATCATATATTAGTGATATCCTACTAAATTAACTATTTGAAACAAATGCACAATATGAATATCTTACTACATATAAGGACACATTTAAGACATTACAAATTAAAGTACATTTGAGTTTTACAGTAATTAACTCAAGCATGATTAACCCATGTCTATCTTAGTGAGTATACTATCTTCAGTTTACATTCAGGTAAAAATATATTTGATTAACACATATACTTCCATTTATTTTACGAAGTTCTTGCAAGACTCTTTAAACTGGAATATCTACAAGAGCTGCCCTTGGTATCTACCTTGGTGGTACTACTTCACAAACCTAGAGCAAAATTTTCTTTTGAAGTAACCATAGCTATTTCAAAATGTTTCATACCTGAGACCTAATGAGGTGAACTGGACCCAGGAACTATGATGAATTTGAAGCAAGGATTACATACATACATTATAGAAAATTACACACTTAAATTGTACAAGCCAACTCTTATTATAGGGATTTTTTGTTGCTCACTCAGATTTTCGTTAATGATTTCAGCATTCACTATTTTTAGTAAACATGTATAAAATTCTATAATTTCAAAATCAAATGCAGCTACATACCATTTACATAGCATTCATCCCCTAATGAGCTCATACCTTTGGTTCAAAGTATCACAGGAATATAACATCCCAACACTATGTGGTTTTTGGAAACTGTGACTAAAACAGCTGAAGCAAACTTTGATCCATATAGAGGTAGTTTAAAAACAGAGAAAAATACCTTGCAATTTTCCATAACTAGTAAGGTTGAAGATATTTTACCTAACAATATTAAGAAACAAAGGAAAAGGAGGAAGTTAACTTTCTTTTTCTAATTTTTTCCTCTTTCATTCTTCCACATTTCTTTCTCTTTTTTCCTCTAATATTGGTCTAGGTATGTTACAGCCGAAGAGATCAGCTATATTTAATGACACCTACTTTTCCTCAAAAAATATATGTAAAACTTTGGTTGTACTATTAGAAACATATATATTCTACATACCAGATGGCTTTTCTTTCCCACTTGCAAACTAACTTTAATTACAAACTCATTTAATTTCTATTAATTATGCCCTAAAGTGGAGTCCTGGTGTGGTGCCATAGGATAAGCACTCAACTGCAAGGTCAGCAGTTCCAAGTCACCAGCCACTCCTTGGAAACTCTATATAAGGTCCCTATGAGTCAGAACCAATTCGATAGTGCTTAACAACAACATACAAATATGTTTATCAATGAAATATTTTTACAATATTTTATTACTCTTAAGTATCAGACAGCTAACCACAAGGTCAGTAGTTCAAACCTACCATTCGTTCCTTGGAAACCCTATACTGGGCCACAAGGAGTCAAAACAAACTCAACAGCACTTAACAAGTAACCTTGAAATTCTCTGAGAGTTAACTCTGACTCTTTGGCATTTGCAAAATACATTGTAGACAAAGCCCATGCAACAAATTCCAGAGACAGAAATATATTAAAGTCTTAGTCACTATTTTGTAAGAAGTTTCAAGTGCATAGCATTTAAAGAAATCTTCTCTTGTTAATTATAATAAGTGAAACCAAATTATTACCTTCCACCAAATAACAGTGAAGAAAACAGCATAAATTTCTTACTGGTGTTAGTCCCACGTGATAAATGATAACAGAAGCCTGGCTTAATATTTGGATAAAGTTTATATTGATTATTATTAAGGAAAGAGGTGAATTTATGATGACGGAAGGGAAGCTAAAAATTACAAATTTGAAAATTGACCCTTTCTGAGAGTTATGAAAGCTAGTGTATTAGTGAAATAAACGTCAGTTACTGGCCTAGGTGAAGTCTAGAAGGCCTGAGGAAATCTATCACTAGGCTGTTAGGTTCCAGCTCATAATGACACTATGTACAGCAGAAGGTCACAATGCCCTGTGCTGCTCCTTCCTCACAAATTTAATGTTTGAGCTCACTATTGCAGTCACTCTGTCAATCCATCTGACTGGGTGGGGGGTGGGGGGTGGGTGAGGTGTCTTCCTTTTCTTTATTTTGCTGACTCACCACTTTTCCAAGTATGATGTCTTCCAAGGACCATAAAAATATGACCAAAGTAAAAAGAGATGAAGTCCTGTGGTTCTCGCTTCTAAAGAGCATTCTGGCTGCACTTCTTCCAAGAGAGATTTGTTTGTTTTCTGGCAGTCCATGATACTTTTCCTATTCTTCTCCAACAATGATAAATCAAATACATCAATTTGTCTACATTCATCTTTATTCAGTGTCCAACTTTCACATATTAATACCACTAGATTAGCTTATGTAAGTACCCGGAGATTTCATTAACTAATGTTTTACATTTATTAGTAACTACAAATTGTATTAACTTAGCTAAGGAAAAAGGAGCTCTGGTAGCGTAGTGGTTACGAATCGGACTGCTAACCTCAAGGTCGGCAGTTTGAAACTACCAGCAGTTCCGCGGGAGAAAGATGAGGCGTTCTGCTCCCGTAAAGATTTACAGCCTCGGAAACCCTGTGCAGGGTCACTATGAGTCGGAACCGACTCCACGGAACTTAACAAGCTAAGGAAAAAGATATTGCATCATTTATTTAACCAACAATTATAATGACTGGTTTGACTGTGTAATTTTTTTTCTAAATAAGACACATTTCTATGATAAAAGACCAGTTTTAATCTATCCAGGTCTATTTGTATTTTTAAAACAACAGTTGCTATTGAATTCATTCCAAATTGGGGTGGCCTCATGAAAAGGGGACTTCAAAAAGTTTATAGATCAGAGCTAGATGGTGCCTGTCTATCATTAACTACGTCTCTGAAAAGGATCACATTAGAAGGCCCTAGAGAGAGTGGAAGACAAATATGGAGCAAAACACAAAAATTATACAAAAGAACAGGATCATTGGTTGAATAGAGAGATTGGTGGAACCCCAACACTTTGGCCCTTAGTCACCCTTCAGGTGACCTGAACCTAAAAACACCCTTAATAAGTGCATTTAGAGCCCTTTTCACACAATGCTTACATTACTCTTATTGTATATGTAAATATATATTTCTCTATTTATACAATTCTAGAGAGAAATCATAAGGAGCCCTGGTAACATAGTGAATTATGAACTGGATAGTTCAAATCTAGCAGTCACTTTGCAGAAGAAAGATGAGGGTTTCTGTTTCTGTAAAGATTTAAAACCTCAGACAACCCTATACAGAGTCAAGATGATTCGGAATCGACTCAGCAAACAACCACCACCACCACCAGAGGGAATCATGTCTTGCTCATCTTTGTATTTGCAGTATAGACAAAAGATTCTTACTCATAGAACATAAGTGTTCCACACATTCTTACTTAGTGAATAAATTGGGATTTTTCTTTTCTTCCTTTATTTATTTGATTCATTTTCATACTGTCTCCTATCAGGAAATAATAGTATATCCTTTTCATAATAAATACAGGCATTGGTTATTAAGTGGTTAATAACCAAAACAAAACCTTCTGCAATCAGGTGAATTCTGACTCATGGTAACCTTGTGTGTTACAGAGTAGAATATTTACCTAGGGTGTTCTTGGTGGTAATCTTTATGGAAATACATTTCCAAGCCTCTCTTTCTTCCACAGTCTGGCTATATGGGTTCGAACTTTCAACGTTTACATTAGTAGTTGTATGCAAAGCATTTACTCCACCCAGAAACCTAAGTGACTTTACTTTAAATGGTAAGTAAGTGACTTACTTTAAAAGGTAAGCAAGATATATTTATTCTATTTTTTTATAATTATGAAGAATGTTTAAAAAAATCTTAAATTTTGCAAGAAATTTCTTGAATATTTAAATCTTACCACACTGAGTAAGTATTACAATCTTTATATTTTTTCATTCTCCAAGATAATGAGAAAGGAAGAGGTAGAGAGAAAAGATATCAGTTATGATTTGGCCTCTGTTTTGGAAAAGTAAAATGATACAATGACTTTAGAAAAGAATTTGATCATTTCTTATAGAATCAAGTACACATTTACCATATAACCCATGAGTTCTAGTCTCAGATAAATGAGAAATGAAAACATATGTCCATAAATACGCTTGTACATCTGATGAGGTCCACATTTATATTCACCTTTTACATTGTTTACAAAATATATTTGGTATGAATAAGTCATAGGTCTTGCAAAATTCTATCATGCATTCTCCAGCATCATTTCTTTCACCAAGGCCATATTTTCCAACTACTGACTCTTCCCTTTGTTTCCAACTTTCACACTCCAATTACCAGTAATTATCAGTACATCTTGATTGCATGCTGATCAATTTCAGATTGAAGACATTTGTAGAATTCTTCATTTTTTTGGTCATCATTGGCTTTGGTGGCTGGTGCATAAATTTAAATAATACTGGTATTAACTGGTCTTCCTTGTAGTCATATAAATATCATGCTTGTACAGACAGTATTGTACTTCAAGGTAGATCTTGAAATGTTCTTTTTGATGATGAATGTGATACCAGTCCTCTTGAATTTGTTATTTCCTTTATAGTAAGTGATGCTTCTATGATTCAAAATGGTCAATACCTGTCCATTTCAGCTCACTGATACCTAGACTAATGACTTTTATGAGTATTATTTCAATTTTAATGACTTCTAATTTTCCTAGACTCATACTCTGTATATACCATTTCCCAATATTAATGGATGTTTGCAACCATTTCTTCTCATTTTGAACCATGCCCCATTAACAAAGGTTCCAAAAGCTTTATTCTCTACACCATCATTATGGTCAACTCTACAGAGGCAGTTAGCTCTTCCTTAGTCATATTTTAAGGGCCTTACAACCTGAAGAGCCTATATCCCAACACTATATCAGATAACCTTCAGCTGCTATCCACAAGTGGCACAATAAGACAAACACTGGACTGCTAACCACAAGGTTAAGGGTTCAAACCTACCAGCCACTCCTTAGAAACTCTACATAGGATTGCTGTGAGTCAGAACTGACTCAGCAGCACCTACCAGCAACAAAAAAATTCCTCATAAGTAGACCACCTATTCCTTCTTCTTAGTCTGTTCTTAGGGTTGAAGCTTGACTAAAACCTGTCCACCATTAGTGACCCTATTGGTATTTGAAATGCCATTGGCATAATTTCCAGCATTACAGCAATACATAAAAGACTGTCTGCAAAAGGTCAGCAACAACTTCTGGGTGAGTGGAAATGTTCTATACCTTGACTGGTCAGTGGTACATGGGTGTCTACATTCATCAAAGGTCATCTACTTACTCAGGAGGACATTTGATAAATTCAGATTCACTCTTATGAGTGAGCATTATTGTATATAAATTATACTATAAAAGTTGTTTAAAAAATCATCTGTGCCTTTTTGCCATATTGTAAATAGTTCATAGTTCAGAGAAGCTTCCTTTCCTTATGTATAGGATAATACAAGTCTTTTGGTATCTTAGGAATAGTTGAAATAAGCTCAGTAAAATGCTTACATAATTAGAGTTTATCCTTCAATAGAATCAAAAGATAGCTGAAACTTATTAAAGAAAAATGAAGAAAAGAGGTTTAAACTGAAAACACAACTATATTTTCCAAAGAAATCTCATTACATACATCTATGCAAACATGTAATCTAAATAATTATCAAAATACGTATCAAAAACAACAGTGGTTTATCTGCATATCATTATCAATTAGGCCAAGGTTCTAAATAATGGTTACCTTGGATGTGGGTTTTGGAACTATCATTGTTTTATCTGGTTTAGCAGGAAACTGTCCCAGAATACAAAGGATGTTTGAGAAGATTTTGGAAATCTTATTGTTTCTACAAATTTACACTACTATTCAGATGAATATTGGTCAACCAATTTGCGACTAAAATTTAAAAAGTGTTTTATTATATCTGTTAGGTGATTAATTCCGACATAGATTAAAGTTTTCATAGAAACAAAAGAAAAGCATATCATGGGAATGATCCATTGTTCTGTTGACTCCCACACATACACAAAACAGCTCATTTTAAACAGCTGTCTTTCTCTAACAAAATTAACAAGGCTTATTATATTCTGGCTTCAAGATGCAAAGCAACATGCTTCATGTTAATGTCCTAGATTTGACCTGGCAATAATGCTAAGGAGCTCAACAGAAAACACAACCTCCAGACACTCCTATTGCCAGAGATAAGAGATGAAGGAAAATGATTCTTGGAATCACGCAATTAAATTTTTTTAAATGCTTAAAATTATTGTCAAGGGCATTTCTACTACAAATATATTATCGCATGTGTGATGCTGTAGGATAAGCACTGGACTACTCTGGTCAGCAGTTCAAACCCACCAACCCCTTCTTAGAAACCATACATAGGGTCATTATGAGTCAGAACCAACAAAAAGGCAGTTAACATGAACAACATACAATGAAGAGGTACCCCCAAACCAAAGTGGTTTGTTGTTGTTGTTGTTATGTGCCATCGAGTCGGTTCCGACCCATAGCGACCCTGTATAGGGTTTCCGAGGTACCTACTCTTAAACTCTCTAGAAATGGTAAGATCTAAGCATCCAGCATCTCTGTCACCTCCCTTAGCTTAAATCTCTTCTTTCCCAGCTGTCATAGCAGTGGTTCTGCCACCAAATCCCAGAAACATGTAAGCCATTTCAAAAATCCTATTTTCATCAACCATTCTCCCTTGTGCTTAGATGAAAGACATACTTTAATCTCATACTTGCAAACACTACATTATATCCTTCATTTTCTGATAGAGATTTTGTAATAAAGTATGGAGAAGAAGAAAATTGCAAGAGAAGGTTACAGTTAGAGTTTAAAGTCTACATTGCTGTTGTTGTTAGGTGCCATCGAGTCAGTACCGACTCATAACGACCTTATGAACAGCAGAACGAAACACTGCCCGATCCTGGGCCAACCTCACTACTGTTACCATGCTTCAGTCCATCGATGTTGCCACTTGGCCAATCCACCTCATTGGGGTTCTTCCTCTTTATCTCTGTCCCTCCACCCTACCCAACCAACATAGACTTTATAAAAATTTACTGAGAGAAAACTGACACATATTTTTATTTCATAATTTTTATCTAATAGTTGCAAATACATTGAAAAATCATTTCAAGTGGTTTCAGAAAGGAAAAATAAAGTCACCATAAAAATCAAGCAATGGAGTTTAAACAGGACTGCTCTATACAAGGACTATGTAAATCAGTCCAAGTCTCTTAAAAATGGAATTGAAAGCACACATAATGCATTTCAATGCAGACTATACAAAGACACTAAAATCTGTAATTCTGCTAAATGTCAACTACACTGGAACCCACTTATTGTGAAGTCAGATGTAATGAAATTCCATTTATACTGAAGTAGAAAGGAAATTTAGAATTCTGTCAATGGATTGCACTATGCAAAATACAATTCCAGCAATGCTGACTGTCTTATTAGAAGGAAATCTCAGTGAAGCCATGATTTAATTGTAAATTTCTCATTAACCTAAAAGGGAATATTCAAAATAAACCTACTAAAGTTTTAACATTATATTTTACTAAATTGTTATTTCAGGTGCTGTCGAGTCAGTATCAACCCTTAGTAAATTTAATTTATAATTCTCGAATCATTTATAATTCTCTTGTAATACAAAAAAGAAGTCCTAGTGGTGCGGTGGGTTAAGCATGGGCTTCCAACTGAAATACTGGCAGTTGGTAACCTCTAGCTGCTCCTCAGGAGATGGATGAGGCAGTCTGATAAGGCAGTAATATTTACATCCTTGGTAGCCCTATGGAGTAGTTCTACTGTGTCCTGTAGGATCTTATGACTTGGAAATAAGTCATTGGTAGTGAATTTGGATTTTATTTGGTAAAGTATAAACTAATACTCAGATCTATCATAAAACACAACAACATACGCATGTGTTAATATAAAATAGTACAGTTTGTATCTTCGGAGTAACGTATGGTCATGTTGTTGTTGTTAGGTGCCACAGAGTTGGTTCTGATTCATATCCACCTTATAGAATTGAATAGGACTGCTCCACAGTGTTTTCGAGACTGTAAATCCTTACAGAAGTAGACTGCTTCACTTTTCTCCTGCAGACCAACTGGAACCATCCACCTTTTGGTTAGCAATGCAAAACTCACTGCACTGCCAATGCTGTTATACCTATGAATAGACTAATTAAAAACTGAACTAAACATTTTAATTAAGTGGACAACAAATTAAAATTGACCTTAAGTAAAGGATGTTTCTTTCCCTCTGATGACATGAAAAACATCATTTCTTACACAGATTCAAACAAATAATGATAATGCTGTATATTATCTATAGAATCAATATTCAAAGTCATCGCCCTACCATCTGTAAATATTGCTACAACGTTGCAACTTTCATAAATAGTGGTCATTCTCTTTTTTTTTTTAAGTTACTTTCAAGATTATTGGGAATGGTTTATATAAACTTAGAATTTATGCCTGTAATTTAAGAAATCTGGAATTGTATTACTGCTCCTTTTTATTTCTCTTAAGCTAAATAATTCACTTTAAACATTTCTCCCCCTTCACTCTAAATATATGGGTGTACTGTTTTGTTTTACTTGCCAAAATATGAAATAGCTTAGTGGGATTAAAATAGTGTTGAAACAATAAAACATCCTAGATGCCAGATGCTACACAAATGTATAGCATATGATAACAACATGTAGGAAAGGATGTTGTAATTAAGACCACCAAACAAGGTTTTATGTCTCCATAGGAATCATGATAAATATGTACTTACTTAAACATGGACATTTAGCTGATAGGATCTGCTCTATCTGAAAGTTATATTACCTAAGTGCTGAACAGAAAATTTTAAAGTATTTAATATTAATTCTCAACCTTAGAAGAAATTTTAAAGTGAATGAAAATTGCTAGTGTACAAATAATTTTATAGATGACTGCAGAGTTTCTTCATTAGTTGACTCATATCGTCTTTTAAGTCACTTTACTCTCTATCCATGAAGAATATATAGCAAGAGGGTAAAACTTCAAGCAGCATGCCACCTATCTATTCCCCTTTATTCTCAATTGAAAATATTGGTATGGCCTGGTGAATTCACATAAAATTCAATCAGTATGTGCTTTAAGTTGTACGAAAAAGAAAACACAATTTTCAGACAAATTTCACTACATATCCCACACTTTTACTACATAAACACATAAATCAAGCAAGAAAAATGTGGGAACATTTCAGATATGTATTATGATAAAGAATTGTACATTACAGATCTGTGGAGTGAAAGTGACAGAATCACCCTCAAATATAGGGGGATTCATCAATGAGGACCTGGAAGAAAAGAGTTTTTAGCCCCATTTCAAAAGTATTAGAGTGGGTTGTTGTTGTTGTTAAATGCCTTCGAGTCAGTTCCGACCCATAGCGACCCTGTACAGGGTTTCCAAGGCTGTAAATCTTTATGGGAGCAGAAAGCCTCATCTTTCTCCTGTAGAACAGTTGGTAGTTTCGAACTGCTGACCTTGTGGTTCACAGTCCGATTCATAACCACTACACTACCAGAGCTCCTTTTAGAGTGGGTAAGGCATTCATAAATAAGATGTGTAGAAGAAGGAGAGTGATCTTGGTGGCTTAAATAGTTTAGCAAAGGCATAGTTGTTGTTGTTGTTAAGTGCCATTGAGTCAATTCTGACACATAGCAACTCAGTATAGGATTTCCATGGAGCAGCTGGTGACCTTGAACCACTGATCTTGCAGTTCAAATGACTTTGCAGTCTGACACATGATCCGACAGTGCCACACCAGGACTCCATAGAATAGGCTGCAAAAGTTGGGTGAAAACAGATTAATTTGAAAAAGTGCAGAAGGAAATTTGCTCAAACAGAGTGCAGAGATGTTTGAGGAGTGTGAAGGACTAATACAGACACAGGTAGGGAATTTTGAATATTAGTGACTCTGTGGGATACAGCACTGTATAGCAAGGTCACTTTAAACCACAAGGTCGACACTTCAAACTCACTTGTAAACCCTGTAGAAGGTCTCTATGATTCAGAACTGACTAAACAGCACTCAATAACAACAACATGGTATATTAGTTCCATAAGCTCTGGTGTGACACTGTAGGATAAACACTAGACTGCTAACCACAAGGTTATCAGTTCAAACCCACCAACCTCTCTTGGAAGCCCTATACAGGGTCACTATGAGTCAGCATTAACTTGATGGTACACAATAACAATATGATATATTCAAAATTATTATACTTAAAATTATGGCAGTAGAGTCTTGGTTCATCACTTAAAAATAAATATTTAACTACATCATCGTGGTTCAAATTCCAAAAACATTATCTTTTCCCTTCATGCTCTTGTAAATTCTCTCTCTTTAATCTGTAGTCCTTTTTTCTATCCTTGTTGTTAGGTACCATCAAGTCAGTCAGGCTCACAGCAATCCTATATACAACAGAACAATGACTGTCTGGTCTTTTGCCTTCCTCACCATCTTTCCTGTATTTGACCCATTGTTACAACCATTGTATCAATCCACTTTATTGAGGATCTTCCTCTTTTAAACTAACCTCCAACTTTACCAAGCATCATATCCTTGTCCAGAGACTGGTGCTTACTGATAACATCTCCAAAGTGCATGAGGCAAAGCCTTGCTATTCTCAATTTTGCATGCTAGCTGTATTTCTGTCAGTAAGTACAAATTTTAACTGCCTACAAGGAGCTCTAGTACCGTAGAGTTGTTACGAATTGGGCTGCGAACTGAAAGGTCAGCAGTTCACAACTACCAGCTGCCCCAAGGAAGAAAGATGAGGCTTTCTGCTCCTGTAAAGATTTACAGCCTCGGAAACCCTGTTCAGGGTCGCTATGGGTCGGAACCAACTCTACAGCATTTAACAATAAGAACTCCTAAGGCATCACAAACTTAGCCATCTCCTACATTTCCATGCCTGTAAATATGTGTTTCTAAATGTTAGTTCTTCCTTTTCTATTACCCCACACAAATAGTGTTTACTGAAACCACCCTATGTGCCAGCCTCTGTGTAGTGCAATGAGAATACAGTACTGACAGTAGAAATCTAGTTTCTGCTCTCAACATCTTATTTTTTCTCAAATTTTCTCCCAGAAGAGAAAATTCTTGTTTGCTGAAAGACTAGCTTTGCTTTACAATTAGAGTTCCATTCTTTAAAAAATAAATTTAAAAAGGAATTTGACACATGTATCATGATTCTTGAACTACACATCTCTTTTACTAATTCTAAGTATATTATTATTTTGTCTATTAATAATAACTCCAAGAGAAAGATAACATTGAAGGGCACAGTTGTAATGTCTGTTAGACAACTGTGAAGGTCTGGCTAAGTAATTCTTTGTTTTTGAAGTTTATCTTTCTTTTCTTCTAAAATAAAAAGAACTTGCTGATAATTTGGGTAGAGATGTTAAAGTAAAGAAAAACTAAATATAACTTCTATGTCTCTAATATGATGCAGGAGTTAGATGGCAGTATGATTTCTGAGTTTGGAAATATTACAAATAAAAAAGTGTTGAGGAGTGGCAAAGTAGAGAAGAACTGTACTCAGAATGTTAGGTTCTGAAGGCTTCGTAGACATCTAAATGAATACAGCCAATGGACAGTAGTACTATTACCATCTGCAACTAGACTCGTGTCAATTTAGACCAGACCATGGCCAATTCTAATCATACTAACACTAAGCTAGTTCATATATATTTTTAGTCATGGTCATATTTGGACATGCTGAGAACATAATTTATTGTAAAATCCAAGAATTATGATTACATCCTCTTTTCAATAAGGATAAAAGTCAATATCCACTGGACACTTAAATTGGTTTGATACATCGTGTTGTTGTTAAGTGCCTGTTGAGTCGATTCTGACTCCTAGTGGCCCTGTATAGGGTTTCCTAGAAAATCCTTTCAACTGCCAAAATTCAAGTCTAATTCAGAAGAGGAGGATATGGAATGAATGATATCATTGCTAATGTCAAATGGGTCTTGGCTGAAAGCAGAAGATACAAGAGAGATATTCCTATATTTTTATTAATTATGCAAGCATCTGATTGAACAAAATATGGCTAACTTTGCTAAGAGTGTGAATTCCAGAAATCTTAATTGAGCTGATGCAGAACCTGTACATAGAAACATAGGCAGTTGCTGTAAAATAACAGGGGAATACTACATTGTTTCTAACCAGTAAAGATGTGTGTCAAGGTTGTATTCTGTTGCCAGAGTTATTCAATATGCATGCTGAACAAATAACACAAGAAACTGTATTATATGAAGAAGAATGTGTTATCAGGATTGGAAAAAGACTCATTAACAACCTGTAATATGCAGATGTCGCTATGGGTCAGAACCAACTCAACTTCAACAGCATTTAACAATAACAACAACAAATATGCAGATGACACAATCTTGCTTGCTGAAAGCAATGAGGATTTGAGGAGCTTACTGATGAAGATCAAAGACAATAGTCTTCAGTATGGATTATACCTAAACATTTAAAAAAAAAAAAAAAAAAAAAAAACTCTCACAACGGGACCAATAAGCAACATTACAATAAATGGATTAAGGATTGAAATTGTCAAGTATTTCATTTTACTTGGATCTACAATCAATGTCCATGGAAGCCATAGTCAAGAAACCAAACCACATGTTGCATTAGGAAAATATGTTGTAAACAACCTCCTTAAAATGTTAAGAAGCAAAGATGTCACTCTGAAGACTACGGTGCACCACACCTAAGTCATGGTATTTTCAGTGACTTCATATGCATGTGAATGATGGACAACGAATCAGGAAGAGCAGAGATGAAATGATGCCTTTGGATTATGGTGTTGGACAGCTCAATTTAGAAGACGTACAGACAAAATTCTCCTTAAAAGCAAGCATACTAAGACTTCATTACTTTGAACATGCTATCAAAAGGGACCAGCCCCTGGAGAAAAAAAGCAAACAAAAAAATTCATGCTTGGTAAAATAGACAGTCAGAGAAAAAGAGGAAGACCCTCGCGAAGATGGTTAACACAGTGACTGCGCAGCAATGGACCCCGACACATCAATTCTTATAAGAACGGCACAGGGCTGGGCAGCATTTCATTCTGTTTTACACAGGGTCACTATGAGTATGAACTGACTTTAAAAAAACCTAACAACATTAACAATCTCTAAGACAGAAGTCTCTGTCTTTTTATCATCATTGTAGAGATGAGAACAATGAGGTTAATAGGACCTAAATATTTTTCCGAGCATCACTCTGTTAACAATCTAGCATTCAAATTGAGAAAATCTTTCTTCAAAAGCATGTGCTTTAAGAAATGGGCTGAGTTCAACCACATTCCATAGACTCCTGTTGACCTGGAGATGAAAGAGAGAACAGGAAGGACTGGTTGGTCCAAAGTGTGGTGAGACCTGGGGATACCTGAGCCCATGGACAAGGACATAGCCACAGAGAGCTAGCATAGTTGAGAGTTAAGCAGTCAGCTGATACGAAGTGAGGGGAGACACACAAGAGCACCCAAACTTGCAGATAGTATCCATTTGACCTAGCCTCGATGGCTTGATAATCAGAACTTGACTAGAAGAAGATAAAAAAGAAAAAAAAATTTTTTTTGATAAAGGAAACAAGGGTAAATTACTACAATTTGACAAACTTGACCTATACTCATGGAGGTAACAGTTCTAAATACCAACAGAGAGGGAAGGAGTCTTCACATCAAGTATCAGGGTAGATAGGGACGGACAAACTATTAGACATTGGCTACCTAAAATGAGGGGATGATAAAGACTCGAAGTAACTGGCATACACGATTTTAAGAGGGAGTTTAGTTTTAAGAGTGTGGGGGGGAAGATAGAGTCCCCACTGAATAGTTTTCATTTTGCCTAGATGGGCCTGGTAAAAAGAGATGGGGGATAAGATTCTTATGATTCAATAGTGAGTAACTGCTATCATGACTAATTATAAAAGTAGAAGTTTTGTAACAATAACAGGGGAGTAGTTGATCTTGTAGACCAGAAACAGAGGATCCTAGGACAATCAAGGGAGAAAAGCACAAGAGGAATGCGAGACCTTATCCAGAGAAGCAGTGACACCAGAGATGGAGGAAGAGATGGGAACATGGACAGAGGGAGCAGCTAGGACTCTAGATTCATGGAAAGAGAGGGACTGAGAGCTGGAGACCAGGAGGCAGACTTGCAGAATGTGCCCTTTAGTGGTTTAAATTATTATATATGCCTGAATGTTAAATTAGCTAAAATGAATAAAGAGAATTACTGTTAACTGATGGTACATGGAGGGGATTACAACCATTGTAATGAAACAAAGTATATGAGTATATGATTTGTTGAATGTAAAACTGATGATCTTCCCTGTAAACTTTTACTCAATTCACAATAAAAACTTTAAAAAAAACAAAACCATGTGCTTCTAAGTGGCTGGCTTACAAATTTTCAAGAGGGAATTTAGTTTCAGAGTGTGGGGGAAGGTAGACGCCCCACTGAATAGTTTTCATCTTGTCTAGATGGGTCTAATGAAAGGAGATGAGGATAATTCTTATGATTCAATAGTAATTGTTATCATGACTAATTGCGACTGTCACAATTGTAAAGGTAGAAGTTTTGTAACAAAAAGGGGGGAGGAAGTAGTTATTCTTACATTCCAGGAACAAAGGACTCTAGGATCATCAAGGGAGAAGAGCATGAATAAAATGTTTGACCATATCCAGAGAAGCAGTGACACCAGAGATGGAGGCAAAAATGATAACATAGAGAGATAGAGCAGTTCAGAACTCTAGACTCAGGGAAAGAGAAAGGCTGTGTGCTGGTGACCAGGACGCAGGCTTACAGAATGTGCCCTTGGGTTGTTTTAATGATTATAGATTCCTGAGAGTTTTTGTGTACATCAACAACAACAACAAAAAAAAACACAGGGGGAATAGGAAAAAAAAAGTCAAATATTCTGAAATGGTCTGAGACCTCTCCAACATTATATAAAATATATTTCATAAACAACAACAAAAAAAAAAAAAAGCATGTGCTTAATGCAAACACTAGTCGGAGTTCGGATGCAAACTCATAGTAAAGGACTATTGTTGTTGTTAAGTGCCGTTGAGTAGGTTCCGACCCATAGCAACCCTATATAGGGTTACCAAGGAGCAGCTTGTGAACTTGAACTGCCAACCCTGCAGTTCAAATGGCTTCGCAGTCTGGCACATTAACCCACAGTGCCACATCAGGAGTCCATAGCAATAGGACTAGAGCTCCCAATAAATAGCAGGTAACTTGTACGATTTCCATTATAATCCATGGAGTCCATGTGTATGACCAACTGGATGATATTCTGTGCTCTACAAAGCACTATGAACTATAAGATACCTGATTGACAAAAATATAAGTTCCTTTTGCTTAAATTAATTATTTTTTTTATATGAAAGAAAGCTATGAAAAAATAACCAGTCATTTTCTTAGTTCAGTTTCAACTTTGGGCTCAATATATCCTAGGATGACTAATGACTGACTAAGTTAACGTCTTCAGCTATTCTTTTGCCATGACTTTACCTAGATATTCGTTAAATGAATAGGATGAGTCCTGGGCCTTGATTCTTTTTACTAACACTTCACATCAAGAAAGGATATCCTACCAATTAAGTAAAGATTCCCAGAAATGTTATAAACTATTATATGCATCATACCAGTTTAAGGCAACATTGACACAGTAAAGAATTTTCTATTTTAATTGCAACCTTTGAAGATTCTTTAGAGTAAAAGAAAAATCCCATAGATAGGCTTTTCTAGAAAATCAAGACATAGTTCTGAATGCAGAGGGCAATTATTGTCCAAATGATAATTTTCATAGAGGGAGCCACTCAGAAAAGGAGCCACAATCAGCTAATTCTTCAGCATTTTAGGGCAAAAGGAAGGAGAAAGAATACGTGGAACCTTGAAACCTCCAAATACAAAGGAGAGGTGGGGCAGGATGCAGGCAAGATAAACAAACTATCTCCTTGTCAGGTGGGGCAGGATATGGACAAGAGGGAATTGATCTCCTTGTTCATTTGGAACCCACTGGGGGTTGTAAACCCTCCCTCCTAAATTCAGGGACCCAGCAGGGTTTTTTATTGTGGTTTTATTTATTTCAAAAACTAAACTGCTATTCAATAAAATTAACACACAAATTGAGGTAAATAAAGCATGGTTATTAAATTAAGGTTGCATATTAATTCATCATAGGTAGTGTATGCCATTTGAACGGCAAGGTCAGCCATTCAAGCTCATCAGCTGCTTCTCAAAAACCCTATGCAGGGTGGCTATGGGTCAGAGCCTACTGAGGGCACTTCACAACAACAACAACAATGAGGCTTTAATCACTTCTCAGCTAAAGTGCAGTGAATACAAAGAAGGGAGTGTAGGTTTTTCTATGGCCAAGGGCATAGAAGAATGTTTGAGGATCAGAAGAACATTTCTCCTCAGGCACTGTAAATCTAGATAATTTAAGGCACAAGCACAACATTCACAGAAATACGGGTAAATAAAACCTATCTATAACCCAGCATCAAATGAGTTGCATATAGCACCATAAACCTTTCATCTCTTTTAAAAAAAGCTAGGATAAAAGAAATCGTAATAACGCTAGTATTATTTGTGGGAAGTTCATATAGAACACAACTTCATCATATACAGAATTTCTACTGCCAGTGCCAAGGGACAATATTATAGCTTGCTCTCCCTCACTACCCACATATCCCATCCCTAAAGGTGGAGTGGTTTTGACTTAATGCCAGGTCATTTTGAACCACAGGTCAGCAGGTCAAACCTTCAGCTGCTTATCTGAAACTATATACAGGGTCACTATGAATTGAACCGACTCTATGACACTTAACAACAACAAATGTCATAGTTTCACATGACTGCTGTCTGCAGGAATATGTGGAAAGATTCTGAAGTCATTGTTGTTGTTAAATGCAGTGGAGTCAGTTCTAACTCATAGCAACCCTAGGCACCACAGAAGGAAACAATGTCAGCCTGATCCTGCTCCAGCCTCACAATGAGCATTACGTTTTAGCCCTTGCTGATAACACTGTCAAACCAACTTGTTGGGAGTCTTCCTCTTTTTCACTGACCCTTCACCTTACCAAGCATACTTTCCCTTTCCAGTGAATGGTCCCTCTTGATATTATGTCTGAAATGAGAGAAACGAAGTATCACCATACTGATTTCCAAGGAGCACTTTGACTGTTCTTCATCTAAGACAAATAAGTTTGCGGTAAGATAGCATTTTTCTCACAACAAAACCTCTACCCTTCTCTCGAATAGAATGTCAAGTAAAAAATAAAAAAGTAATGACTTAGGCTCTAGCTGTCCACTCTGTCTTTACCTTGTCTAGAGGCAAACAATGAAATATGCAATATAGATTTTCCTCCATTTAGTTCTCTCTTTCTCCTTGGAATTGAAGAGTCAAAGACCTCTGGTCTTCAGTGTGAACTTTGATTTTTTAAGAGTTACAACAATTTAAGGAAAACTATGTTCCAAAAGGCACCTATATGATGAATGTCCAGATAACTTCGTTCTATTATTAAAAGTATACACAGCATAACTTTGCGGAGCATGAATTCCACTGTTATCTGTTCAATTTTTCTGAAATGAATAATTTCTAGCCAAGAGATAGACATACAGACAGATAGATATATATAGGTACATAAAGTAAACCAGCCCTGGTGGCAAGATTGTTAAACACTTTGTTGTATAACAGGGTTAGCAGTTCGAAGCCAATCAGAGTCTCAGTTGGAGAAAGACTTGGTAATCTATTCCCATAAAGATTTGTTGTTGTTGTTATTAAGTGCTGTTGTGTCGGTTCCAACTCAGAGCAACACTGTATAGGGTTTCCAAGGAGTGGCTGGTGATTTTGAGCCCATGACCTTGAGGTTAAAACTAGCCTTGAGGTCAAGTGCTTATCCAATGGTGCCATACCAGGGCTCCATAAATGCTGTTGTTGTTGTTGTTGTTACGTGCCATGGAGTCGGTTCCGACTCATAGCAACCCTGCATAGGGTTTCTGAGGCTATAAATCTTTATGGGAGCAGAAAGCCTCATCTTTCTCCCACGGAACAGCTGGTAGTTTTGAACTGTTAACCATAAGATTAGCAACCCAATTGCTAACAACTACACTACCAGAGCTCCTAGAAAACTCTATGAGGCAGTTCTACTCTATTGTAAGGATCACTTTGAGCTGAAAATCTACTCAACATAGATTTCCATTGAGTAGAACAACAACATAAACATTTTTTAAAGTTTTTACAAATATTGTTATTAGGAGCTGTCCAGTCAGTTCAATCTACCGTATCTATCTATCTAGGTAGTTATTTGTTATTGTTATTGCTAAAGGAACTCTAGTAACATATTG
>NW_006408531.1:25627326-25628589 GCF_000296735.1 Chrysochloris asiatica
AGTCAGAGCGCATGTCTGCTCGTGTATTCCCTCTGAGTATTAGTCTTGGAAGGGGTTTTGCCCTGAGGGGACCCAACCACTTGCCTTGATGTCTCCTGGGCAAGCAACTTGCTTGTTCTTGTAGTAGTCAGTCAGACTGCCATTACTATTTTTTATTTTTCTATGGTGATATATATATCTGGCTATTCCTTTCACTCCCCCTCAGGTATCTATTTTATAATAGTATGCAAGTGAAACCAAGATTCAAAAGACAACCAAGCATCTTAATGTTATTTCCCTCCTTTTACCCATTCAAACCAAGGAGCTCTGGTAGCGAGCATAGTGGTTATGAGTTGGGCTGCCAACCTCAAGGTCAGCAGTTCCAAACTACCAGGGGTTCCATGGGAGAAAGATGAGGCTTTCTGCTCCTGTAAAGATTTACAGCCTCAGAAACCCTGTGCAGGGTCACTATGAGTTGGAACCAGCCCCATGGTACTTACCAACAACAATAACCCATTCAAACCATGAGTAGGATATGTTTTGTCTGAATTTTTTTCAAAATCCAATGTTCCCAAGTTTAGAAAAGTAGATTTTCCTAGAGCTTTGTAAAGTTGTGTGATTTCTTGAAGCAGTTGTTTTTGTTTTGTTTTTTAAATATGCCAGTAGATTGAATGAATATACATTTGAACACACTGAAGTTTTCTCTATCTAGGATGTTACTAAATAATGTCTTCTAAGACTATTTTTAAATTGTCTAATATGACCACTGAAGACCATTCTTACATTAATTTTTTTGTGCTTCACACGTGCCAAACTGACATTTCTACACCAGCAGGTGTCAATGAGGACATGTGCTTCATAAACTGAAAATTAAAACTAACATCATGAAGCACTTATCACATGCCATTGTTCAGTGTTCTCTAATCAGTTCTGACTCATAGCAACTCTACGCACAACAGAAAGAAACAATGACCCCATCCTCACAATTGCTGCTGCCACTGTGCCAATCCATTTCCTGCCATTTTCTAAGTACATCCATTCAAAATTACCTCCAAGTCAGAGAAATGTCTTGTAGAAATCAAAAACATAAAGCGGTATGTGCTAATGGAAGCAGTTATTATAATTTAAACTTGAAATATTTATTAATGCAGACCAAAGATGTATGAGGTGTATGGATTATACCTCAAAATATATTTGTTGTTGTTAAGTGCTGTCAAGTCAGTTCCAACAGACAGCGAGTGACCAAGTATAGGGTTTCCAAGGAGAGGCTGATGAGCTTGAACT
>NW_006408531.1:25629840-25631271 GCF_000296735.1 Chrysochloris asiatica
AATAAAGATCAGAATTGTCAAAGATTTCAGTTTAATTGGATCCACAATCAACATACACAGAAGTAGGAGTCAAGAAATCAAGTGACATATCACATTTAGTAAATCTACTGCAAGAGACCTCTTTGAAGTTTTGCAAAGCGAAGATGTCATTTGAGAACTAAGTTGTGCATGACCCAAGCCATGGTGTTTTCAGTAGTCTCTTGTGGATGCAAAAACTAAGTTAAAAAAAAAAAATTACAACACAATTTCAATTTAATGAATTCACTCATTTGTATTTTCAAGTATTTTTAAGCATATTTCTATATAAATGGCCTCAGCTTAGTTTTATAGATGGAACAGTACTAGAGAAAAGTTTGTTTTTTTAAGCCACAGAATTTTGGGGAATAACCCAGTTTTTATACTTAATTCATTATTCTAGAGACATTTTGAAAATTCAAATTTATTGGAGCCTAATATATGCTCTGTGTTTTATATTCATTGTCACAACAAACCGTACAGTGAGCTACGGTAACAAAATAAAGTGACAATCACACCGTTTCATGTTCTTCTTCATACTTTCAGCTTCATTCCATAACAGAAAAATGCACAGTAGGTGATGAGCTAGAAAAACATGGTTGCTATGTAGGTTTTTGAAAAATACTATTTGATGTGGCAAACTCTACTAGACTTAGTTCCCCTTTACTTAGCACTTTATATGTTATAAGTAACTCAAAAGGGGTTATACCTTAGATCTTAGCTAACAGACTGAGATATATAATGATCCCACTTAATTTTATTATTTGGTCCATAATCATTTCTTAACTATACTTTGTTGAAACACAAGTTTTATATTCCTTTTTTCAAGAATTTTTGATAAAACAGAAAACTTTACTAAAAATAGAAATCAAATAGGAAATATATGAATTAAGGACTGGGAGCACTAAAATATAAATTATGCATGTGTCTTAATTATCTAGTGCTGCTATAATACCACAAGTGGATGGCTTTTAACAGCCAGAAATTGATTCTCTCACAGTTTAGAAAGCTAGAAGTCTGAATTTAGAGTAGCGGTTCTGGGGAAAGGTCCTTATCTCCTTTTAGCTTCTATAGGACCAGCATTCCTTGGAAATCTCCATGTGTCTTAACATCAGTTGTTCCCTGGATCTAGGAGTGCAGGGACCAAAGGACCAAAGGACACACTCCACTCCTGAATCTTCTTTTTTGGTAGTTGTTGTTGTTGTTGTTAGGTGCCATTGAGTCAGTACTGACTCATAAGCGACCTTATGAACAGCAGAACGAAATACTGCCCAATTCTGGGCCAATCTCACTACTGTTGCCACGCTTGAGTCTATCGATGCTGCCACTTGGCCAATACATCTTGTTGGGGGTCTTCCTCTTTTTCTCTGACCCTCCAACTTACCAAACATGATATCTTTCTCCAGCGACTGTTCC
>NW_006408531.1:25631868-25632789 GCF_000296735.1 Chrysochloris asiatica
AAGAAGAAGATGCAACCTAGTTCTGTAGATTTCATCTGGTCTCATTAAAATCATAAAAGTGAGGATTTACAGCACATAGGATAATTACACGTCCTAGCAGAATCACATCATAGGAGTGATTGTACCATATTAGATCTCACCACGGAAGTTTATCCTAACTGCTAAACCTCTGAGAATCTTGATCCAGCCAAGTAGACACAAAACGTTAACTATTACAGCATGTATACTCACGTGTGTTCACACAGGTGTAATAAATACATGCAATTGAAGCACACCTTCTCAAAATCTAGGAAGTTGGCAAAAAAATTTTTTGTCTTTCTAAGAAATCCAATGTCAAATGGAACTCTTTACATCTTTCTATGAGGGTATTAATGTTCTACATTTTTTCACAAATGTTAAATTTTGACACTAATTCTACTATGATTTTTAGATATACTTAATTGCTTCATACATCTTCTATCGATTATTTTTTAAAGAATTCATTATATCATTATGTTTCCAGCCTACTGAAGTAACTACTGTAAAGTGATCTCAGAAACGCCAATAAATAACTACTTTATACTTTCTCATAGTCCAGTATTAAGTCATTCAAATCATAAGAAATTTAAGGTTAAAATTTGCTGAATGGTTTTTAATTTCTGCATAGCTTTAAATATGTGGAGGCTTCAAAAAATCCATGAGAAAATGGAATCAAATGATAGTGGAATTTCCCCACAAACTTTATGAAGCCTCCTCATAATAAACGTGTGTATACCTATTTGAAAAAAGGAAGCTTAAAAAATACATTTTATTTCTCATTCTTCTATAATAACAAATGAAGCTTTGTTTCATATAAGATGGATTAATAAAACTCAGAAATATAAATAAGAAATTTTAAAGTTATTTTCTAAAAAATGTTGTTGTTGTTGTTGTTGTTAAGTG
>NW_006408531.1:25634437-25654416 GCF_000296735.1 Chrysochloris asiatica
GGACATTGTTTCGTTCTGCTGTGCATGGGGTCTCTATGACTTGGTTCCGACTCAATGGCACCTGACAACAACAATCTAAACCATCTGGAGTCATGGTGTGGAGTTGTAGATAAGCACTAGACTGCTGCTAACTGAGGTCGGCAGTTCAACCCACCAAATACTTCTCAGAAACCCTATATAGGATCACTGTGAGTCAAAACCAACTCAATGACACTTAACAACAACAAACCATCTGATACTCTCTCAAGACTCAGATAATTCTATCGCCCTCTAGAGGTGGTAAATTGACGGGCCCACACATGAAAAGGCATTGTTAGGAATTCACAAAGTGCCATTTCTAAGTGTCAAGCAGTAACAGTTCCTCAAGTTTTCATCCATCTGAATTTACATAGATTAATTTGTTGTAGTTGTTAAGTGCCATCGAGTCAAATCCAACCGGTAGCAAGGTGTGGCAGGTGAGCTTGAACTGATGACCTTGTGTTTTAAACTGACTTTGCATTCCAGCGGTAAGCGCCACCTCAGGTTAAAAATTAACTTGTTATTTGAACTAAATTAGTCCTGTCACAGACTGCCAGAGTCATGAGAAATAACACTCTAATAGACTGCACTACATGATCTTTTTCTGAAAGTTACATCACTTAAAATAAATAAATAAATAAATGCCAAATAACTTCCTTTTGTTGTTGTTAAGTGCTATCTAGTCAGTTATGGTTTATGGCGACCCCTGTATAGGGGTTTCCAAAGCTGAGGGATTTGAACCACCAACCTTGTGGTTAGCAGTCCAGTGCTTATCTTACAGCACCAGGACTCCTCAGTCCCGTTGTTGTTGTTTAGTGCTATCGAAAAAAGTCCAAGGAAAGCAGTGGCTTCTGAGGGGATCTACTGGACGACCAGCTAAATTCAAGGCAGACAGGCCTTCAAGAAGTTATAACCATTGAAAAAGCATAATGTGTGTTTCTGGTCGCAAATACAGGTAGCATTTCTAAAAACAGAAGTCATTAAATCTTTACATTATTCTGTTGTTTTAAACAATACTATCTAAACGTTGGACTCCTAGTATGGTGCAACAGGATAAGTACTAGACTGGGAACCATAAGGTCAGTGGTTCAAACCCACCAGCAGCTCCTCAGAAACCCTATACAGGATCATTATGAGTCAAAATCAACTCAACAGTCCTTAACAACTACAACAGTGTCTAAACTTTAGTTCTAATTTAAAATGAATAATAAAATAGGAAATTCCAAAGTGCTCACATATCCACATAAAATTGTGAATATTTTTATTTGAAAGTATACACTAGTTTAAATTACTCTGAGAAATCTGTGGCATACATTTAAGTGCGCTGAAACAAAATACAGTTAAATGTAGAAGTGCCCTCTGCTAGAATTCTCTTGAGGTGCTGGTATACTTTAAATTGGGGAAGAGGATTGAGATGCCAAAAGAGAAAAATAAAAAAGTGCTAGTCAAATGCATCTGAGCTTCACGAAGATAATATTTTATGGTAGAATGCTCTGGAATCTAGAATCACTTAAATATGCCCTATGCCTGGGCAATTTAGAGCAAGAAATACATTGAAAATAAACTTTTGTTTGGGGTACTGGCTTAATCCCATAGATTTGTATCTGCTTGAAAAAAAGACATCTTATTAACTATTATTTCATTCGTTCGTTTAATTCCACTAAAACTCTCCAGTACCTCCCATCTCACTCCAACTAAAAGGCAACGTTTTCATAATAGGTGGCAGTGCATGTGACCCAGCCCCCATAGCTTTGCTGGCCTTTCTCATGGTGCTACAACTATCAACCCTAGCATGTCGGTTCCCTCTGCACAGAAGCCTCTCCCACCAGATAGCTGTAGGACTAACGTCCATGCCACCAATGTGCTCAAGTGTGACCTTCTCATTGAGATAAAAACTTATCACCCTGTTAAAATAGCAGCAAACTTCCTTCTACTCCTAGAACTCCTGACTCGTTGTATTTTTATGGATTTGCTTGTCCAGTAAACGTATCATCCACTGTACATTGTATATTATAAGCAATGTATTGTAATTACTTATTCCACATAGTCCTCTTATTTCTGCCTCCCTATCTCAGCCCAGGAGTCCTGGTGTGGCACTGTAGGATAAGGACTGGACTGCTAACCGCAGGGTCAACACAAACAGTTCAAACCTACCAGCCACTCCTTGGAAACCTATACAGGGTCATTATGAGTCAGAACTGACTCAATGACACTTAATGACAACAAATTGTTATATTATTATTAATAAGAGGCTGAAATTTAGATCGGGTTCCCTGGTGGTGCTATGGGGTAGGTGTTGGGTGGCTAATGGCAAGGTCAGCAGTCCAAACACACAGGTCACTCTCAAGAAAATGATTAGGGTGTCTACTCTCACAAGATACACAGTCCCAGGAACTCTGTGAGTCGGAATTGACTCGATGACAAGTGTTTTTGGGTTTTGGTTTTGAATTGTGTAAATAGTTAATACATTTGGGTGGTAACTTAAAGTTGAACATTCAAGTCCACCCAGCAGTATCTTGGAAGAAAGGGCTGGAAAACTATTTCTAAGTCACTGAAAATCCTATAGAGCACAGTTTACTTTAACACACATGAATGGTATAAGCACTGGGAAAAAGTGTCCATATTAGGGTGTACCTTTTGTGTGGTACAATTCTACGGAATTGAAAAATACATAATGCTATATGCCCACCCTCACAGTATCATGCAGAATAAATAGCTTACTGACCTAAACAATTCCTGTGTTTCATTATTCATCTTCCCCCCCTTTCTTCTGAACCCAGGATTTGTTTTTAACTGTCTTATCCATTGACGATATTCTACTGTTGCTTTGTTGTTGTTGTTGTTGTTATTTGCCATTAAGTCAGTTCCGAGTCAGAGAGAGCCTATGAATGAAGCCTGGCCTGGTCATGTGACATCCTCACAAACATTACTTTGTTAGAGCCCAGTTACAACCACGGTGTCACTCCATCTCGTTGTAGGTTTTCTTTCCTTTCGCTAACCCTCTGCTTAACCAAGCAGGATAGTCTTCTCCAAAGATTGGTCTCTCCTGTTAACAAATCCAAATTGCATGAGACAACGTCTCACTATACTCATTTCTAAGGAGCATTCTGTCTATATATCTTCTAAGACAGATTTGATCACCCTCTGACAGTCCATTATATATTCACTGTCTTCACCAACTTTTGGTTGCATCAATTCCTCTTGGATCTTCCTTATTCATTTTCAAGTTTTCACATGCATATGAATGGACAGAAAATACTATGACTTGGATCAATTGCACCTTAGTTCTCATGGTGACATCTTTACTTTTTAACACTTTAAAGAGATGTTTTGCAAGTAACTTGTCCAATGCAATATTTTGTTTGATGTCTTGGACTTCTATGGACACTAACTGTGGATTCAAATTCTAATACACACAATCCCTATCTGTTTAAATAGTCTTACCAATTAAATAGTAAAGCCCAGAATATATATATATATATATAGTGATTCTGACATGTAACTTGAGAACCATGTGCCAATCTAATTTTGTCTTTTTATAACCTCTACTTTGTTATATTTTTCAATACAACTGGGATTTTGTCTAGTATAGCATCCCAATTCAAAATTGTAAGTATACATAAATCCTAAACCCCAGTCTTCTAGATGAGAAACTAAACAATTTGGGTAGCCACTGTCAACCTGCTCTTCTTGATTTATTTCACTTTCTCTGCTGCTAAAGAGGGACCTACTACAAACTGAACAAGAGACCTAGAGCCACCAATCTTTATCTAGAATTTTTATCACTGTGCCTGGAAACTCATTTGGACATGCCCATCAAACTTGCGTTTGGACTGTAATATTTGGACAGCAAGCTACCCTCTAGTCTTATTATGTAAAAATTAGGTTGAGGTCAGTTTCCCTATTTTAGTTTCCAACTCTTGCTTCCCACTGTGGCCCAAACAGATTATGAAAGGATATGAGAGCCTTCATATAAAGTTTGAGTTTTGTTTTTGTTTTGTATTTTTAAGAGTTGCGGTGTAGGATTGAACTGCAAGGTCGGTGGTTCAAGCTCACCAGCTACTCCTCGAAACCCCTAAACAGGGTCACTATGGGTCGGAACTGACTCAATGACACCAACAACATTATCAATTGTTACATTTATTTGAACCAAAAGGAACAATACCACAGTCTCATAGGTTCAAACTAAAATGTCTAGCACATTAGTCATTGACAATGAACAACCAGTATTTAGTAAATCCATGAATGGGAAAATAGGGAGAAGATCCTGCCTTAGATGGGCACTGAGAAAACACTGGGATGTGTTTAAACTTTATTGATTCAGTGCTATTGTACTAGATTTCAAAGTTTAAGAATTTTAAATCTTATTACTTCAGAAATTCATCTTTCTGTTTAACTAAATGTCTCCCACAAAATATAATCACATTTTTTTCTAACAACAGTTATAATTGGGTAGAAATTTTGAGATGCCCATTTGAGTTTTAGAGTCCTGGTGTGGCGCTGGACTGCAAAGTCGGTTTGAACTGTAAAGTCAGTGGTTCAAGCTCACCAGCCACTTCTCAATGCAACGACACTTAACAACAGCAACATTTGAGTTTTAGAGTCCTGGTGTGACTTGTAGGATAAGTACTGAACTGCTAATGGAAAGGTCAGTGGTTCAAACACACCAGGAGTTTCTGGAAATCCTATACAGGGTAGCTGTGAGTAGAAATAGATTCAATGGCACATAACAGCAGTAACAACAGCAATATGTGTTTTAAAATTGATTTATCTATAAAAGATCTTTTTTTCTATAGCAGAATTACTACAATGTACATGATGGTTAGCTTTTATCTTGGAAATAAGTGCAAATGGCTGAAGTGAGAAAGAATAGGCAAAGCATGTACAATATTTTCATAACCTCAGCGACTCTTGATATAAATTCTGTTCACGACTTTGCACGAAATTCCAGGATAGAAAAATATTAAGAATAGACAAGCATTCTGTAGACATTGCTAGGTGAGATATTAAATAAAACACATATTTGCATCAATTTTTAAACATATTACCATAAATGCTATCTGTTATGTATATTTTTTTACTAAACTATCAGATTAATGTTTAGTAAACAATCCAATAAGTTACATATGTTGTTGTTAAGTGCCATCGAGTCAGTTCCAACTCACAGCAACCCTGTATAGGGTTTCCAAGGAGCAGCTGGTGAGCTTGAACCACTGACCTTGCATTTCAAACCAATCCTGCAGTCCAGCACGTTAACCCACAGCACCACACCAAGACTCTGAACTATTAGATTAGGATTTAGTAAAATAAGTTACATATGTAGTACAATAAGTTATATATGTAGCAAGAGATAATATAGAAAAAATGATAATTACAGGTTTAAGAGATGTCACATAATTTATAAACTGTTCTCACATTTTATTACATGAGATGTTCTAGAACAGTGCAGATTGATGGGATGTGGAAATTGTAAACAAATTTTTAAAGTATTCTTGCAAAAAATGTGTGAGGATTTTCTTAAACTATGCTTTTATTTTAAATCTCAGAAGACATCTACAAACACATTTGTGAGCATTTAATAATTTTTTGACATTTCTAAGAATCCAGAAATCTAAATACAAGTCTGGACTCTAAAAAAAGAGAATGTAAAGTTTGGAGGCTTGATGAGTCTTAAAATCCTCTCAGTACAAGCATTCCGCATTAAAACATCCTTGCTAAGTCATACATCTGATCACTGTGTGGACAGATTCAGAATTAAACTGCTTATACTGAATTCAGTGATTTTAGAAGAGCTCAAAATGGGAAGGGCTGGATAGGGAGAGAGAGGAAGGGAAGAACAATTTTCTCTCGATTTTAATGAACTCAAACCTTCCTTCATCATGTTATTTTATGGACCCCAGTTCGGACACTTTAGTTTCTCTTCCATAGAACAACTCTTGCAAATAATTGAAATATCTCATAATTTCCTCTCCCCATGTCATTTTTTTTCTCCATGTCAAAGTGTTCTAATAGGAACATACCTTCTCTTATAGTCATACAAACCAGACTGTTCTCTTATCTGTGGATTTATATTCATTTTTCAATAAAGCACCCCAATGTGGTGTAACTAATTGACCCATCTGCTCTTAGAAGTTTTATTTGAGTGTAAGTTAATTTGTGTGGCACTGTGTGTTAATGTGCTGACCTGCAAAGTCCGCTTGAACTGTAAGGTCAGCAGGTCAAACTCAACAGTCACTTCTCGGAAACCTTATACTGGGTTTCTATGGGTCAGAACAGACTCGACAGCACTTAACAACAATAACAACATTTCTTGCTATATGTTCATCTACTGAAATTGTCACAATTCAAACTGATAGTAGTTACCACGTATTTCTTCTGCACTCTTTCTTATAAACTAAAATGTTATAACAAATTTCTAGCTGAAGAAAACTGAATTACTTAATGTCTGAATTGTTGTTGTGTGCCATCGAGTCAGTTCCAACCCATAACAACCCTGAATAGGGTTTCCAAGGAGCAGATGGTGAGCTTGAACCACCAACCTTGCAGTTCAAACCAATTTGCAGTCTAGTACATTAACCCACAGCACCATGCCAGAACTCCAATGTCTGAATGGTGGCTGGCTGTGTGCCGTGGAGTCGGTTCTGACTCACAGCAACCCTATACAGGGTTTCTGAGGCTGTAAATCTTTACAGGAGTAGAAAACCTCATCTTACTCCCGTGGAACAGCTGGTAGTCTCGAACTGCCGACCTTGCTGTTCGCAGCCCAATTCATAACCACTATGTTACCAGAGCTCCTTAATGTCTGAATAGAAAGAATAAAATGTCTGAATAGAAAGAATAAAATAAACTCCATGTAGATTCTGTTGCTAGTGTAGGATATATATATATATTTGTTGTTGTTATGTGCCGTGGAGTCGGTTCCGACTCATAGCGACCCTGTACAGGGTTTCTGAGGCTGTAAATCTTTATGGGAGCAGAAGTCCTCATCTTTCTCCCGCAGAACAGCTGACCATTCGGTTCGGATATATATATACCTTTAAAATCCAGAATCTGTCATTGACTACCCTAGTTAACTCAATAATTTTAGAATACTGGCAATTCCAATAAGCTAATGAAACTTGTGCCATACTCCTACAGATGTTTTTCCAGAGTGACCTTGATTAACCATGCAGTATTCTTTTAAAATAATTCTTTAGTTAGCTGCAATCCGCCATCACTACAATTCTATTTCTGCATGTTATTCAGTTATATCGGAAAGTTCTTTACCCACTGTCTTGTTGAAATGCAGAATCACTTTTTCAACATAATTCTCCTCTTTTGTCACTCTTAAATCTAGTTCAAGAATTTCATTGGAATGTGATTCTTATTGAATTAATACTCCTCATACTACAATTCAATATTCTATAGAAAATACAGAAGATTTTAAAGGAAACAACAACAAAAATTAGTTGTGTTTTCAACTCAACTACAACATCTAAAAAGGTTTGCTTTGTGTCGGCACTCCTAATAAATGGAATTGTATTATAAAAGAAAACAGAACAACTTCTAAATGATTAGTACTTGAGCCGGAAGCTCAGTGCTAAAATAATCAAAAGCAGAGTTGGTGATAGCCAAGAAAACACTTCTTCAGTCAAACTCCTAGCCAGAGATTGTCACTGAGAGCTTGTTTCAGCAGAGAAATATTGAAAAGAAAATTTGCCCTCAAAAGACAAATGGAAAGAAACTTTGGTACCAAAACAAACAAAGGAACTTCAGTATAAACAACACTGGGAGTGATTTTAGTTTTTTGAAAATTAAGTTATTTTTATTGTATGAATTTACACCACAGCTGCTTCAAATCTCAAGTTTTAAATCTGTCTAATGAGAATCAGAATAGCTGAAGTGAAGTAGGATAAGGTACTGAGAGTATGTTTGAATTCTAAAGCACTATAAAACTTTTTACCTGAGCTCTGGTAGTGTAGTGGTTACGAATCGGGCTGCGAACCTTAAGGCCAGCAGTTCGAAACTACCAGCCGCTCCGGTGGAGAAAGATGAGGCGTTCTGCTCCCATAAAGAGTTACAGCCTCGGAAACCCTGTGCAGGTTCGCTACGGGTCGGAAACAACTCGATGGCACATAACAACAACAACAAAAAAAACACCTAAGGACTCTTGGTGTGGCTCTGTAGGACCAGCACTGGACTGTTCAAACTCACAAGCTGCTCCTTGGAAACCCTACACAGAGTTGTTATAACTTGAAGGCACTTAACAACAACAACAAAACACATATATAGAGAGAGAATTCTCAGGAACCCATTTCATCCCTATTCTGCAGACTTGAAGCATCTGTTCAAATGTCCAGTATTCATTTTCCTGTACCCTCTTTTCTCCAAGCTGCCTAACAGCATTAGAGTATCAGTATTATGTATTGTGGCACTGTAGGGTAAGCGATTGACTGTTAACCATGAGACTGGCAGTTCAAACCTACCAGGTGGTCCTTGGAAACCCTATACAGAGTTGCTATGAGTCAGAACTAACTCCACAGCACTTTAGAGCAACAATAACATTGTTAAAACATACCATATAATTGAGCAAAGTAAACAACTAACAGTATTTTTTAAAATTAGCTGCCAGAGATGTTCTTAAAATCACTTTTCATAATTTCTGTTAATTATTTAAAAAAATGGATCCCATTTTACCTCCCAAAGGAAAAGCAAAAACAAAAGAAAAAGTCATATAGCGTGCTCAAAGTCATTTTTACTCTTGAAATTTTAATTGTGGCGTTATTACTGTAGCAGTGATTTGGGTTATCTTCTTACTTAAAAAAAAAAATAGTGCTATTAAAAATGCTACATTATTAGAAGAAAAGCTATCAGAAATACTGGAACAGCAAGTATATTTTCAAACTCTGTCAGATTCTTTCTCAGTGAAACATTCAAAAGCTTCTAACCGCCAAAGTTGGGTACTCTTAAGGGAATCAATATTTTGATATATGAACCCAAATCTAAAGTAGTGTCATAATTTCTTTTAAAATCTTGTATTTTCCAACTTATAGAAATATTTGCTGAAATAATTTATTTCAAATTATGTTTTAAAGTGCTGCACATATGCTACTTTTAAGTTTAATGATAAAGTAACTCTCTAAAGTCTCCCAAGGGTTTCGGAAATGATATGCATATAAACCTTTGGAAGTTCTGTGATGAATATTTGAGTTACACTTAACTACAACTGTTTTTCAAATTCCTTTGAAGTGTCTATCTGGTCAATGTGGTCTTAATTAAAATACACATCACATAAAAGTCTCGTCTGTTTTAAGCAAGAGGAGAAATTTCGCAATAATAAAATCGGATACCTGAGATAGGATGTGGTTAAGGAAAAGGTGAAGCTGAAGGTACCTTTCCCATGGGAAGGGAGAAAAAAACTAACACTTAACTACTAATCATGTTCAAATAGTTCCTGTGCCACACAGCGTCAGAAACAAACCCCTTAAAATGAAGAAGAAGAAAAAAGATCTATTAGCTGCCCTCCATAAAGTTTCAAGAACTATAGGACCCAAAACCTTGCTCTGGGTTTGAAGAAACTTTTCTTTCTCACCACCACCACCACCCCATCCCCCGCCACGCAACAATTTGAAAAAGTTTGCTTCTTGAAAAGATTTCAGAAATCAATTTGCAGAAAGTCTAGTCATAACAAGTCCTCTCAAAAACGAATAAACAATAAAGATCGTTTCAAGTTGCTTTTCGAGGGAAAGACAACCACACACACATATATATACACGCCACACCACTTGGGGAATTGAGAATGAACTTGCATCTAGCGTAGTCCTCTCCCCTCAACGCGTACGCCCCAGGGGCAAAACAAGACTGAAGTCTCCGGCAGCAACTTTCTGAAGACCGGATCAGTTAGAAGCCCGGGTGCCCAACAAGATAAAATCAACAGCTTATGCCTCGACTGTACCTCTTTGCTGATGGGTTTGTGGCTGCCGCTGCTGCTGCAAGCGCTGCGCTTGTCCGTCCCCGAGCCTCCCAAGCCCGGTAAGAAGCAGGAGGAGGAGACCCCCGGCTGATGCAGGCATCGTGATGGCCAGGAGCCGATCCACTTCTCAGGAGCCTGAAGAACTGCAGCCGCCCAGTCCCCAGGCCGGGACTTCTGAACTGAATGAGCTGCAGCTGCTGAGGAAGAGGAGGAGACAGTCCCTGCTGGTTTTGGCTCAGTGGCGCCTGTGGGGTGGAGAAATGGGGGAAGACACTCCCTCACTCTCCCCTTTGCCAAACTTGTGGCCCCACTGATGGTCAGGCACTGGCTCTTAAAGGGTCCTTAGTAAAAAAAGACCATTCCTTAAAAGAAAGAATCACTCCTTAGCTTGATTTCCTAACAGAACTTCTGTGGAATGAAAGGAAGTAATGGATGGGACAGCGTTTTGTGATCTGAAAATGCCTACACATGGAAAGCATTATTTGTGAGCAAGCTGCTCAGCTAGGAACGTACTGAAGCTGGGTAGAAGTACCGCCAGAAAAAAAGTCTGGCAAAACTGTGTGCAGGAATGTATATCCAGGTAATGAGCATTGGAGACAACAGCATCCCGAAGTCCAGGGTGTTTAAGAAGTTCCAAAGAATCCCACACCATAACAAAGAAGGGATAGTGGCCTTTGAGGACACAATAAATCAGGCCACTGTAGATATTTGCAAACTAGAGGTTGGCTTGAGTCTGCATAGCTAAACACTATACTATTTACTTTTATAATTGGCAACAGAAAAATCTATAAAGTATTATTTCTGTGCGTCTTGTAGTCATTTTCAGACTCACAGAACCCTATGTGACAGAGTTATTGTTAAGTACCATAGAATCGATTCTGACTCATAGTAACCCTGCACAGGGTTTCCAAGACTGTAAATCTTTACGGGAGCAGAAAGCCTCATCTTTCTCCCACGGAACCGCTCGTAGTTTCAAACTGCCGACCTTGAGGTTAGCAGCCCGATTTGTAACCACTACGCTAGAACTACTCATAGGTTGGATGAACCTATAAGGACGATGTAAAACTGCTCCATAGCATTTCCAAGGTTGCAAATCTTTACTAAAGTAACTGCCACATCTTTCTCCACAAAGCTGCTGGTGAGTTTGAATGGCCAACCTTTCAGTAAGCAGCCCAACACTTAATCCACTGAACCAAGCCAAATGTTGTTGTTGTTAAGTGCCATCAAGTTGAATCCAACCCATAGCCACCCTGTATAGGGTTTCTCAGGAGCTGATGGTGAGCTTGAACTGCCGACCTTGCTGTTCAAACTGACTTTGCATAAAACACATTAACCCACAGTACCATACCAGGACTCCAAGCCAAATAGAACCTCTAATATTTTCAGTTTTCTCTTGTTATGCTTGAAGGTGCTTTTCAGGCATCTGAGGGCAAAAAACAATTCTAAACTGAACTTTTGAACCAATTTTGTGCTCACAGTGACTGCTTTCACTCAACAACTGGTATATCATGATCTCAACTCCAATGACTAGAAAAGGAAAATCACAATGGCTTAGTTGCTAATTGAGCTATGATACTGAGACATGGCATTCTCCTTCTATCACTCTCCACTTTGCTTTTTCTCACCTCAATATATTGTTATTAAGTGCAGTCAAGTCAGTTCTGACTCATAGCAACCTTGTACAGAGTTTCTGAGGAGTGGCTGGTGAGCTTGAAAAACCAACCTCACAGTTCAAACCCACTTTGCTGTCTAGTGCATTAACTGACAGGACCACACCAGGACCCCCCACATCAATTTACACACAGATGAATTTTTATAATAAATATTTGCAGCCAGTCTCTTGGAGTCACTCCAACCATCTGAGCTTCCTATTTTACAATAAGAGAGTTTAGGATTACAGCTGTAATCTCTGCCGTAAACTCTGTTTAAACCAACACAAGAACAAAATGAAAAATTACTTAACCAAAATTAAAACAGAGAACCATATAGTCAGAACTGAATATATATTTTCCAAATGCACCTAATTGGGGTACATACAATAATTGCATCCAAGTAGTCAAGTGATGTATTGAATTAGTCAAATCCACTGCACAAGACTTCTTTAAAGTGTTCAAGAGCAAAGATGTCAGTTTGAGGACTAAATTATGCCTAATCCAAGCCATAGTATTTTCCATAGTCTCATATGCATATGAAAGTTGGACAATGAATAAGGAAGATCATAGAAGAATTGATGCATTTGAGTTATGGTGTTGGAGAATAATATTAATAGTATCATGGACTACCAGAAGAGCAAACAAATTGTGTTGAAAGAAGTACAGCCAGAGTGCTTCTTAGAAGCCAGGAAGGGGAGACTTCAACTCTTCATACTTCAGACATATTATCAGGAGGGGTCAGACCCTGAAGAAGTACATCACACTTGGTAAAGTGGAGGGTCCGCAAAAAAGAGGAAGATCCCCAATGAGATGGATTGTCACAGAGACAGCAGCAATGGGCTCAAGCAAAGAAATCATTGTACTGATGGTACAGGACTAAGCAGTGTTTTGTCCTGCTGTGCACAGGGTCACTATGACATGAAGCTGACTCTATGGCACTTAGCAACAGCAAAAATAATCATACCAATTAATATAAAGTATATTTCTATTATCTCCTTTTATACCCCAACCCGTACCCCCAAAACAAACAAGAACTATCACTATAGATTAAATACTCTCCAAGTTTATATTAACAGAATAATGAAGCAAGTAATCTTTTGTTTGGCTTCTTTCATTCAGCATTGCCTTGTGGATACCACACTATTGCTTTGTTTCGGCAATGCATTCCTTTCATTGCTAAATAGTATTCCAATGCATGGATTCCACTATTCCACTATTTCCTCTTTTATTTATTTATTCAACTGCTGAAGTATATTGAGATTATTTCACTTTGGGGATATTAGAAGCAAAATTGCCATAAAAATGTTAGCACACTGTATGAATATGTATTTATATTTCTCATTTCCTGGCATGTTTGGTAGGTATATGATTAACTTTATAAGAAACTGAAATTATTTTTAATATGATCATTTTACAGTCTTTTTGGCAATATAAAAGAGTTCCTGATGCTACACATCTTTTCCTATATGTCCTAATGCCAGTCTTCATGACTTTTAACCACTCAGATATTTGTATAATGGTATCCCACTTGAGTTTTTATTTGCATTTCTCTGATAATGGTGATGATATTTTCATAAGGTTAATATGCATTTGTATATATTATTTTTTAATATCTGTTCAAATATTTTGACCATTATTTAATTACTTGCTGTGTCATATAATTAAGTTTTAAGATATATATATATACATGAGGCTTTCTACTCCCGTAAAGATTTACACCCTCGGAAACCCTGTACAGGGTCGCTATGGGTCGGAACCGACTCGACGGCACTTAACAAAACAACAACATAGAGAGAGAGAGAGAGATGTATATATATATATATGGAAAAGATCCTTTTGTCACTATTTGATATATTACAAATTCCTCTCAATCTATTACTATTGCTGCATAAATTGCCCTTGAAATGTAATGGTTTTCTCTATATATGGTCTCTTGGGTTTATAATTATGGATTGAGCTACAGTTCACCCTGTTGTTTTTCACATCTGTAGGATGCTAACTGCAAGTTTAGCAATTCAAACTCACCAGTCACTTTTTGGAAACCCTGTAGAGAGTTATAGGAGTCAGAACTGATTCTACAGCACTTAAAAACAACAGTAACATAGAGACTGATCCACCTACTGTGCAAATAGGGTATGTAAAACCACCCAATAAGATTGCAAGAATTGGTAGATTATTATTCAAATTAAGTGATTCTGATTCGAGGGATTGGTCTGGTAGGAGAGTCATGATATGAAATTGACAAAAAATAGTCCTGGTGTGGCTCTGTAGGATGAACACTAGGTTGGTAACTGCAGGGTCAGCAGTTTAAACCCACTAGCCACTGCTCGGAAGCCCTATGAAGTGTCACTATGAGTCAGAACCGACTGGATGTCACTTGCCAAATACAACAACAACAGACTTGCATAAAGCCTAAATGTATACAAGTTTAAGGGGAATCTCACTACCATCAAGAAGAATCTGGTGTAATACATGCCCTTTGGACCTGGGGCCCCAGCACTGAAAACCTTCTAAAAACAGGAAAGAGAAAGCTGTAACCCTGGTTGTTGTTGTCATTGTTAAGAGCCGTCAAGTCGGTTCCAACCCATTACTCTGGAGATGGCATGAAATAAAGAGAAACAGCAACAGCAGTACAAACAGCAAGAACCAGGAGCCAAACCCAAGGCAGCTGCAGTGGTCTTGCCGACTCATGGAATGGGAGAGAAGCAAAGAGAGAACTCTGAGTGCCTTGAAGAAGGATGCTTGCTGTCAGGGCAAACAGCAGAGCTGCATCACTTCCCTGAACAAGGCAGAGGCCTAGAGAAGTCTGCCTGTGGTCACAGCCGAGCAGAAGGTGAGTACTGTCTTAGTTGGAAGCTGTGTTGATTGAAGAATTGTATCCTGTCTCATGAGTTGTACTCTGTTACTTCCAAAATAATCCTGATCCCAAGCCTGTTAATGACTTCTCTAATAAACCACATCATTGTGAGTATAGTCTCTGAGTTCTCCATGTTTAGTGCAACATTACCAAACCCAGCAGAGAAGTAGAGCGTGCCATGGGGGTGTGGAGGAGGGCAGTTGGTTCCAAGTTGGAGATTGGAAATGTGTCTGGCCTCCAGATCATAGAATTCAGTTTGAGGCTGATGAAGATTTTCATCCCCCCAGAGCTAGAGTATTTCTGATGCTAGGAAATTACAATCCTCAAATATAGTAGTTTAATAAAACAATAAATATTTATTACTCAAAGTCATTGTGGGTCAAGAATTTAGGAACAGTTTATTTGTGTATTTCTGACTCACAGTGTCTCATTGGGTTGCAGTCAAAATGTAAGCTGGGGCTATAATCATGTGAAGACTATATCGGGACTGGAGGATCTACTTCTGAGATCCCTGGTACTATCCCTCATAGTTCTCTTCTCTTCAGCACTCTGATCTGCATGTTTCAGCTGCTTTGGTCTCCCCAATGTATACTTTCCACTTTTTCAGATCAGTGAGAGTGTTGTGCTCTCATTAAATTTTCTCTCCCTGCACTACAGATCAGAAACTGACTCCAGACAGAATTATGCGTCAATTTCATCTTGTTTTTTCCCCCTCTTCTTGGGAACAACTGTTTTGAGGATGGAGAAGGACCAGGCAGTGTTTCATTCTGTTGTGCATAGGGTCACTGTAAATTGGAACCAACTCGACTGCATCTAAACACTTCTTGGGGAAAGTAATCTTCCATATTTTACACTCCAATATCTGAAAACACCATTTTAACATATCTCTCTAGTTTTCTAGCTGTTTACACAGAGGGCAATTTGAGTAGTAATTAGTCCCTTTGGGCTAGAGTAGGGGGCTTTGGTGGTGCAGAAGTTAAGGACTGGGCAGATAAATAAAAGGTCTGCAGTTTGAACCCTGTTCTGCAAGAAAAATATGCAGCAATCAGTTTCCATAAAAATTATAGATTTGGAAACCTTGTGGGCAGTTCTGCTGTGATGTTATAGGTTAACCATTGGACTGCTAATCTCAAGGTTGGCAGTTCAAATCCACCAGCTGTTCCTCAGAAGCCCTACACCGAGTTGCTGAGACAGAACTTACTCCATGACACTTAACAACAACAACACAGGATCACTATTAGTTGGCATTTACTCGGGGACAATGAATTTAGACTATTTGGGGGGATCACAGCCTGAGACAATTCTAATTGTCTTCATATCAATAGCATGACCTTTGAAATGGATCATAGTGGAAAAACTTCTAATTTAGCTCCCCACAAGATGAAATGTAAGGAAATGTAGGAAGACTATAAAAACAAGAAAAGTAATTGTGGTTGTTTTTGTTAAATGTCAGTGAGTTGGTTCCAACTCATAACGACCTTGTATAGGGTATCCAAGGAACGGTTGGAGGTTTTGAATTTCAGGTTAGCATTCTAGTGCTTATCCCATAGCACCACACCAACCCAATTAATATTTTGCAATCCTATTAAATTATGAGATCATTGATTTAATTTATTATTGATATTATAGATAATGGCAAAGTCTATAGCATTATTTTTAATAAACTAGGAACTTACTTACCAAAACATATTTCTAGTGTAACAAACCACAACACAGTGAGTAGACAATAAATTTTGGCAAATTTTATGCTAGAAAAAAGTTCAAAAATAAGAAAAAGAGTTGATTTACAATGTATAAAATTTCAAAAATAAATGTCTTATTTATATAATTACGAAAGTTGACTTAAAAAGAAAAATGAGCAGAATAAAATAATAAAAATAATATAGGCATGAGAAGGATAAAGTATAATTTTAAAATAAATAATTAAAAATAATTCTAAGAAAAATAAAAGCTTAAAAATATCATTTTATGTTTCATTTTGATAAATCACATAATTAAATAGTTTCAAAACTTGCAATATCCTATAGGGCTAATTTCTTATAGAGAAATATTAAAAATTGGATGTATGGCCAAAAATAATTGTATGTTAAGAATGTAACCTTTGTGGAGTCCTGAAAGAGGTGCCATAGGATAAGCATTGGACTGCTAACAATGAGGTCAGGGGTTCATACCTACCAGTGGTTTCTGGGAAACCCTATACAGGCTTGTTATGAGTCGGAACCAACTTGACGGCACTTAACTTCAACAACACTGTGTACTCAATTAAAAAAGGACAAATATTAAAGTTTCATTTCTAAGGTAATATTCACACACACATTTAAGACGTAAGGAATTTGTGTTAGGTGCTGGGGTTGGTTTCTTTCATGTCGTTATCTCTTCCTTTGGTCTTATGTGTGGCACTATAGGACCAGCACTGGACTTCAAACCATAGGCCAGCAGTTCAATCCCACCGACTATTCCTTGGAAACCCTGTAAAGTGTCGCTATGAGTCAGAATCAACTCGACAGCATTTAACAACAACAACAACCTGGAAAAGACTAGCACTTAGCTAATATGATTCTAAAAACCAGATATTTAAAACCTAGAAAATGGAAAAAAGTTAAAGCATATTTGAGTAAATATATAATCTGTACAAATTCACTTTTTGTCTTTCTAAAACTTTATTGAGAATCTGATTTTTCCAGATTTGTAGATTGCAGAATTAAGACCAAATATGGTGTGGTACTGTAGGATAAGCAATGGCCTGCTAACCACAAGGTTAGTGGTTCAAACCCACCAGTTGCTCTTGGGGAAAAAAATTAACAACAACAAAAATGGATTTTAAGATTTTGACCTAATAGTGTATACTGAATTGTACTCTAGGTAAAAATGGACTATAAGAATAGTTATAAGAATAATTTTATTAGGTGAGAAAACTAATTTTATGTTGTATCTAAGAAGACACAGAAAGTTTTTCATCTGAGATACTGATAAACAATAAAAAATGTTGAGTAGAAAAAATGAATAAAGAAATGTAAACAACAAAAAAACTACCAAAAAGTCATTATTCATTCATTTTTATTCATCCACATATTCTTGTAACAAATCATTTTTTATATGCGTTGGATTGGACTTGATGGCAATGGGTTTGTTTGGGTTTTGGACTATGACCTAAGAAACTACCTGGTTGGCATAAACAGTCAAGCATGTGACTACTATCCTAAGGCTGGAAGTTCAAACTCACACTCAGGTTTCTTGGAAGACTAGTCTGGTGATGTGCTTTCTGAAGGTTACAGCCTTAAAAATCCTATGGCAGTTCTCTGTGCACATGGAGTTGCCATGGGTCAGAATCAACTTAATGGTGACTAAAACAACCATCCTAGGTCTATGGCTACTACAGAAAACTAGACAAGACTCTGATGCCATAACAGTTACCTTCTAGCGGAAGAACATTATAAATTTGTTTGCAAATAGTTTTAAATGAGTCATTACATTTCTTTAAGTGATGGAACATTAACTATACGGCAAAGGCTTCTTTAAACAGAGTGCCAGGAAAACTTTTCTGAAGAGGTGACATCTAATCGGAGATCTAATAGAGGACAGAACTCAAGTGAAGCAGTTAGTGTCATTAGCGAGGGGAAAAAATATTTTGGAAATGCATGAGAGAGTGAATAAGCAAGATCAGCTAACCAACCGGATGTGGGGATTTAAGGATTATTCTAAAGTTTCTGAACAGAGCAACTGGCTGTCTAGTGGTGTTAATGACTGAGATAGGAAATACAGGAAGACAGTCAGGTGTTGGTGGCATATGCTGTAGCAATTGCCATTGGAGATGGCCAGATGGTTATTTTTAATTCTCATAGAAGTATTTCATCGTCACACAAGTGCACACCATACCAGCAGAGGAACAAATTTATCTATGGAACTGATGGATCAGTGTGAAGTGAATAATTGAGAGCTATAGATAGCCTAGAAACAAACTTGAGCATAACCAATAATTTAATATATTTGCTTACACTATAACCTGGTGAAGGAGCGCTGGTAGCGCAGTGGTTACGAACTGGGCTGTGAACCTAAAGGTTGGCAGTTCAAAACTACCAGCGGTTCCATGGGAGAAAGATGAGGCATTCTGCTCCCGTAAAGATTAACAGCCTCAGAAACCCTGTGTAGGGTCGCTGTGAGTCGGAAACGACTCCATGGCACATAACAACAACAACAATAACTTGGTGAGGAGAAATATGCAACTATAAAAACTAAGACAACTGTCTAAACAGAGAAAATAAAATCAAGTTGTTTTTGTTAAGTGTCAAGTTGATTCTAACTCATAGCAACCCAGCATAGGGTTTCCAAGGAGTGGTGGGCAGATCTGAACCACTGACCTTGCAATTCAAAAATACCTTGTGATCCAGTTCTTATTCTATAACAACACACCAAGATGTCTAAAATCAAGTTATATCTTCACTAAATATAATGTGTAAAATGTCAATTAAACTTAATGATTACATGTAAGACAATTCAATTTTTAAATGAGTACAGGAAAACACATATAGAATAATTGTAGAAATAAGAAATAGTATTTGCTGTATATAAAAAAACAGCAAAGTTCAACTCCATTGTAATGATAATAAGTCTTGCAGTTCACTGAGCTGATATTTTTGAGGGCTTATTATGTGTCTGAAATTGATCAAGGATGCAATCAAGATGCATTTATAATTACTGGCAATTGTGAAAGTTATAAACAAAGAGGAAGGATTAGTAGTGGGAAATATGGCCTTGGTAATAAAAACAATTCTGGAGATCTTATGATAGAATTTTGTAAGATCAATGACTAAGTCATTGTAAACACCTTTACTAAGCAACATAAAAGTCAGTAATACAAATGGAGTACTTTGAGATCTATCTTGAAGTATAATTCTGTCTGTGATATGATAATATTCATACACCTAGAAATAAGACCTGGAGTCCTGGTGTGGAACTGTAAGACAAGCACTAGACAGTAGGTTGGTTTGAACAGAAAGTTCAGCAATTCAAACCCACCAATCACTCCTCAGAAATCCTATTCAGTGTCACAATGAGTCAAAGATAGTCGAAGGCAATTAACAATAACAAGTAAGACCAGTTAAAATCACTATTACTCAAATTTATGTACTAACCACTAAAGCCAGTGATGATGAAATAGAAGAATTTTACCAACTTCTCCAGTCTAAAATTGATCAAACATGCACTCAAGAGGGATTGATAATTGTTGTGTTTGGAATTCCAAGATTAGGAACAAAGAAATATCAGCAGTTGGAAAATGTGATGCTGGAAATCACGTGATATAATTTTGCGAGACCAATGACTTATTCATTGCAAATATCTTTCATAAACAACAAAAAGACGACTATACACATGGATCTTGGCCTCTAAGGAGCACTCTGGCTGCACTTTTTCCAAAATGGATCTATTGATTCTTTTGGCAGCCCATGGCACTTTCAATATTCAACAACATAACTCAAAGGCATCGATTCTTCTACGGTCT
>NW_006408531.1:25668320-25670033 GCF_000296735.1 Chrysochloris asiatica
CTTTCAGAGATGGATCCATTTTTGAGGAAAAAGTTAAAATATTTGGTTGCTACTAGGCACATTCCATAAAAATTTAAGCTCTTAATGGTTTCAAATTTTAACAATTCAAAAGTATGGATGAAAGTACAAGAGAATATTTTGATTATTTGGTGATGGTAAAGTTCTTCCTGAAGAAGTCACACAGTTTGGAACCATAAGGGAAAAATTAGCAAAGCTAACCACATGAGAAGGCTAAACTTTTCTTGTGGAAAGAAACCACATATAAGGCTAAATTCATAGGCAAAAGACTGTGAGGAAATTTGTTCACATTATTTAATGGCACATGGTTTATATGCTGTTTTTTATAAAAGATTTCTGTGGTCTAGTAAAAAGACAGCAAGCAATACAATATAAAAAGATAATTTTTATATTCACAAGAGCAAATACTGAAATAGAAAATAAAAATATATAAAAATCTGTCAGTTCTGTAGTAATCTCAGAAATGAAAACGAGGTATCTAATTTTACTTTAATGACATTGTTATTAAGCTGTTGTAAGGTACTGTCCAGTTTGTCCTGACTCATAGTGACCCTAAGCACAACAGAAAGAAACATTACTCACTCCATGGCCATCTCCGTAATTGCTAAGTTTGTGTCCGTTTTTGTTGTCATTGTGTCAACCATATCATTTGGGATCTTCTTCTCTGGTAGTGTAGTGGTTATGAATCAGGCTGCGAACCTCAAGGTCAGCAGTTCAAAACTACCAGCTGTTCCACTGGAGAAAGATAAGGCTTTCTGTTCCTGTAAAGATTTACAGCCTCAGAAACCCTGTACAGGGTTGCTATGAGTCGGAACCACCTCCACGGCATATAACAACAACAACAATAACAACTTCACTTTAGTAAGCGTGGTATTCTCCTCCAGGGATTGGTCCTTCCTCACAACATGTCCACAGTATAAGAGACAAATTCTCACTGTCTTTGCTTCTAAGATGGAATCTGGCTGTATTTCTTCCAAGACAGATTTTTCTGTTACTCTGATTGGTTTAGTAAATGGAACCAAAAATATTTAAAGGTTAATTCAACCTAGAGCTGGTGAAACTATAGGAAAAAAAAAAATTGATCTGTGTTGGAAGAAGGGCAGCCAGAGTGCTTCTTGGATGCTGGGATGACCAAACTTTGTCTCTCATACTTTGGACATATTGTAAGGAGGGACCAGTCACTGGAGAAAGATATCAGGTTTGGTAAGATGGAGGGTCAGAGAAAAAGAAGAAGACCCCCAGCGAGATGGATTGGCAAAGTGACAGCTTCAATGGGCTCAAGCATGGCAACAATTGTGAGGTTGGCCCAGGACTGGACAGTATTATGTTCTGTTGTAGATAGGGTTGCTATGAGTCGCTACTGACTCAATGACACCTAACAACAACAGCAGTAAAGGCACGAAGTGACTGGCTTACAAGTTTTCAAGAGGGAGTTTAGATTTAGAGTGTGTAGGGAAGGTAGAATTCCCACTGAGTGGGTCTGGTGAAAGGATATGGGGATAATACTCTTATGATTCATTAGTAAGTAATTGTTATTATGACTATTTGTGATTGTCACAACTGTAAATGTAGAAATTTTGTAGCAAAAATGGGGAAGAGGTTGATCTTACAGTCCAGGAACAGAGGACCCTGTGACCATCAAGGGAAAAGAGTGGGACCCTATCCAGAGAAGCAGTGATGCCAGAGATGGAGGCA
>NW_006408531.1:25670133-25680679 GCF_000296735.1 Chrysochloris asiatica
GAAAGAATACAACCTTGTCGCACACCTTTCTTAATTTTAAAACATTCCGTGTTCTCATGTTCTGTTCGAACAACTGCTTCTTGGTCCAGATACAGATTCCTCATGAGCACAATTAAGTGTTCTGGAATACTCATACTTTGCAATGTTGTCCATTGCTTGTCATGATCCACACAATCGAAAGCTTTTGCGTAGTCAATAAAGCACAAGTAAACATCTTTCTGATATTCTCTGCTTTCAGCCAAAATCCATCAGACATCAGCAATGATATCCCTCATTCCATGGCCTCTTCTGAATCTGGCTCTAGCCTCTTAAAGTTCTCTGTCAATGTATGCTTGCAGCCATTTCTGTATTACCTTTAGCAAAACTTTGCTGATGTTAGATGGATTTTAATTTTGGGTAAAAGCAGAGCACATCAGAAAGCTGTTTACTTGCGTTTTATTGACTATGCATAGGCCTTTGACTATGTATATCATAGAAAACTGTGGAGAATATTGCAAAGAACAGGAATCCAGAACACTTAACTGTGCTCATGACGAACACATATATAGAACAAGAGACAGTCGTTCGGACAGAGCAAGATGATATTGTGTGATTTAAAATCAGAAAGGTGTGTGCCAGAGCTCATTCATTTCACCATATTTATTCAATCTGTATGCTGAACAAATAATCTGAGGAACTGGACTATATGAAGGAGAATGTACTATCAAGATTGGAGGAAGACTTGTTAATAATCTGTGATATGCAGATGAGACAAATTTATTTGTTGAAAATCAAAAGGACTTGAAGCAAATGCTAATGAAGATGAAAGAATACAGCCTGCTGTATGGATTACAACTCATGTAAAGAAGATTAAAATCCTTTTTTTTAATTTGCAAGATGGCCGACTAGATAGAAAGGCTACATGGACCTCTACAACAAGGATCAAGGATACACAAAACTAAATGAAACAGATTCAGATAATAGTCCTGGAACCCTGAGTTTCAGATGAAGGGATAGAGAAGTGGATTGAATACTTAGTAGGAGAAGAAGTTGAACAGACACGGCAAAAAAAAAAAAAAGTAGAGAAACTGGTGATCTGTGTACACCGACCAGATGCAGCACAGTCATTTTAAGCTTTTGTGAATGGCTTCAGAACAAGAAAACATATTGATGTTTGAGGTGCAGGGAGGTGAGTGTCATAATAATGAATCCCATTAAAGTATGGGGAGCTATCTGCATTAACCCTGTTCAGGCAGGCCCTGCGCCAAAACATAGAGCCTACCATGGCCAGCCCTCAAGTAGCCCTCACTAGGAGAAACAACTTAACAGATTGGTGGGTGGTGTGTGTGTGAGTGTGTGTGGGAGGGGAAAAAAGTAAGTAAGGAGACTGGTAATTTGTTCCAGCTGGATAGGAGTTGCATGGCAATCTTAAACTTTTGTGGGAGTCTCTGAAGGCAAGAGGGTGATAGGTGACTCAGCGACATACTGTATATTGGTGGAGAGGAAAATATGAAATTTTTTCATTACCCTGGTGCAGGCTCCCACCTGCATACACTCCCAGGTTAGCTTCTGCTTTCTGGGTTCTGGAGACACATACAAGTATATGGGGAGCTAGTAGCATTAATCCCAGCACATAAAATCAGGTGTGGCCTACTCCAGACCTGCAGAGCTGGTTCTGGTCAGCTCTGGACTAATGGGACCTATTGCCTTCAGCTGCACTCTGAGATGGAAATACCCTGATCACCCAGCTGCTTTGAGGTCTGGATGAACTACTTCCAGATTAGGAACTCAGAGCAGATAACACCTAGCTCTACAGGAATTCCATCTAGGGATCCAAGTGTTACCTTCTCATCCCTTGTTAATCCAGGACATGAGATCCATGACAATCAGAGCACCCAAGAGTTTTCTCCCATCTGAGTCAGACACTTGTCCTAAATTTTTTCCTACTATTATATTTGTTTATTCTTTCTTTAGATCCCTTGCTTTCTAAACCCAAGCTCTGCCTCTTTTTCTTTATTTATTTCTCTTTGTTTTTCTTTATTTTTCTCTGGTCTCTTTCCCTTTTACTCATTTCTCTCCTAAATTGAGTTGAATTATTTTTCTTTTATCTCTTTTATTATTATCTTTTTATTTTAAAATTTTTCCTGTCACCATTTCCTATCTTTAGTTTTTGTATTCTTGCCTTTTTTCTCTTTTTTGTTCTTTACTATTTTCTTTTTGCTTGTTGGTTTCTATTCTTGCCTCACCCAACAGAACACAGAAACTGTGTCCATACAGTCCACCACAACTGTGTTCTCTACATACCCACCTATTTGGGCAAGAGCCAATACCAGTTACTATACGCTGAACCAATGACAACAACATAAGCCAAATCCACCCTAACCTGAATTGCATGAACAGTAAACAGAATGGTGCACAAGCTCCATGCCTTAACCATAAGGAAGAATTAGTGAGTACCTAAGAATTTACCAGCATACAATCATCTATTTAATACAAATGCACTAGCATCACAATGTCTCCAAAGCATCAAAGAAACAAGACAGAGTGGCTCAAACAAGAGATCAAGAGGCAGAGTTAGAAAATGGTTTTGAGGGGGAAAAGCATTTAACTTATCTGAAAAATAATTCAAGAAACTGATATTTAGGTATCTCCAAATTATTGATAGATGTGTAGGAAAACAAGGGAGACTTCAGGAAAACAATATAAGAAAAATCAAACAAAATAGATTTTACTGATTAGAGACAATACAAAAACTGCAAATGGAAATCGAGAACATTAATACCAAGATTTCAAAAATGGACACTATATTGAAAGGATAAAGGAGTAGATTTGAATCAATAGAAGCCCAAATTAGTGAACTTGCAGGTACATCATTCAATACAGAAGAAAAAGAATAATAATAATTTTTTAAAAAAGGATGAAAAAATCTGAAGAAAGCCTAAGATTCATGTGGGACAAATGAAGAAGAATGATCTATGCATGGTTGGAATCCAAAATGTTGTTGTTAAGTGTTGTAGAGTCGGTTCTGACCCATAGCAACTCTGTTTAGGGATTACAAGGAGCAGCTCTGTATTTGAGCCATCTGTCTTGTGGCTCAAACCAACTTTACAGTCCAGTGCATTAATCTACAGCACCACACCAGGACTCCCAATCAATTTGATTAAGCTCTGATTATTAAGTAGAAACCAGGCAGGGAAGAAGGCAATGGGGAAACATATATAAAACTCTGAAAGATAAAATAATCCCAACCAAGAATCATCAACCCAGCAAAACTGTCCCTAATATATGAAGTGAAATTAGGACATTTTGAGATAAACAGAAATTGAAGGGATTTGTAATAAAAAGACCAACTTTACAAAAAAATGCCAAAGGGATTCCTTCAGACTGAGAACCAACAACAGCAGAAAACCTGAGATTGACATACAAGAGAGCACCATCCAGAATTAAATCCAGATATAAAAGTATTAAGGGAGTCCTGATGTGGCTCTGTGGGTTAACACACCAGACTGCAAAGCCATTTGAACTGCAAGGTCAGCAGTTCAAGCTCACCAGCTTTTCCTAGGAAACCCTATACAGTGTCGTTATGGATCAGAACTGACTTGATGGCACTTAACAACAACAATAACAACAATAAAGTAAATAAAAAGTAAAAGTAAAATAAATATACAAGACTGAAAATAGGGAACCAGAGATACCAATTTGTAGTGAAGATAACTACAAAGCAAAAAGAATAGTTACAGAACTTCTAATGGTGAGGAAGTTAAGTAGATTTCAAAATAAAGCATACTCTTTTAAATTAGAGAAGAAATTAACAAACTTACAGGGTAGCCTCAAATAAAATTAATACACCTTCATATCAAATCAAGAGAAGGGACAACCATGAAGATTTTGTAAACATTAAAACAACAGCAATGAAAAAATTGACAAGAGAACACACAAACTCAGCACAGAAAAATACGTGGAAAAAGAATCCAGCAGCACCAAAACAAAACAAAAAAGTCCAGCAAATTAACTGCAATCAATTCCTACTTATTGATAATTCACTTAATGTCACCAGATTAAAAGCACCAGTTAAGAGACAGAAAGTAGTAGAATGAATAAGAAAACAGGATCCTTCATTACGCTACCTACAAGAGAGTACCTTACTCACCAAGACAAAAAATAGATTAAAAACTAAAGGATTAGAGAAACTTATCAAGCTAATGTCACTCAAAATGAGCAGTAGTGGCAGTAGTAATTTCTGGTAAAACAGATCTAAAGGCAAAAAACAACATAAAAGACAAAGAAAGACATTATCTCATGATTAAATGTTGAACTGGCAAGAGGACATATTATAATAAATATTTATGTTCCCAAATAAAAAACCTAAAAACACATAAATCAAACTCTAACACAACTGAAGAAATAAGTAGACAACTTTATAAAAATAGTAGAATATTTTAATATACCACTTTCGATAAAAGAACAACTAGCAATGAACTCAATGGAGACACAGAAGAACTGAACAACACAATCAACCAAATTGACCTCTAGATTTATACAGATCACTCAACCAAACAACAGCACAATATAAATTCTTTTGCAGTGCACATGGAGCATTCTCCAGAGTAGGCCACAAAGCAAGCCTAAGCAAATTTTAAACCATGAAAATACCAGAAAGCATCTTTTAAGATCAAAATGATATAAAATTAGAAATCAACAATAGGAAGAAACAAAATCAAGTACATGGAAATTGAATAACACTCTGCTTAAAAGTTACTGGGTAACAGTACTAACAAGAAAACAAAAACAAAATAAAAAAATTTTTTGAATCAAATGAAAATAAAAACACAATATAACAACCTTTGGGACATAGCAAAATCAGTACTTAGAAGGCAATTTGTAGCAATGAATGCACACATATAAAAAGAAGAAAGAAACAAAATCAGCACATTAATTCACTATTTCCAACAATTAGGAAAACAGCAACAAAGTAAGCATACTGTCATCAGAAGGAAAGAAATAATAAAGATTAATGCAGAAATAAATGAATTAGAAATCAGAAAAACAATAAAAGGATTCAGCAAGATAAGAAGTTTGTTCTTTGAAAGGATTAATATATTTGGCAAACCAGTGGCAAATCTAGCAAAGGGAAAAAGGGAGGAATTGCCAATAGCATGCAGAAGAAATTGTATGACTGATCTCACAACAGAACCAATGGAAATAAAAAGGATAATAATAGAATGCTATGAAGAATATTACTCCACAAAATTTGAATATCTGAAAAAATATAAAAGTATTTAGAAAAACAGGGCCTACTTAAACTAATACGGAATGAAGTAGAAAACTTGAACAGACCAATAACAAAATAAGACGTTAATCAAGTAAATAAGAAACTCCCCCAGAAAAAAGTCCCAGCACAGTTGACCTTACAAGTGAATTCTACCAAACATTCAGAGAAGAACTGACACAAATTTTACTCAAAATATTCCAGAACATACAAAAGGATGGGAAATTATTGAATATATTTCATGAAGCAAGCATAACCCTCATAACAAAATCAAGTAAAAATATCACTAATAAATAAAACCATAGACTAATGTCTCTCAGGAACATAGATGCAAAAATTCTCAACACAATCCTAGCTAACAGAATTTAACAACATGTCAAAAAAAATAATACATCATAACTAAGTAAGATTAATACGTGTTATTCAAAAATGGTTCAATATTAGAAAGCAACAAACATAATCTACCACATAAATAAGACAAATGAAAATAATCATAGGATCATATTGACTGATGCAGAAAAAGCATTTGACAAATTCCAACCTCCATTCCTCATAAAAACACTCAACAAATAAAAGTTCACACAAACCCCCATCATTGTCTTAGTTATCTGGTGCTGTTGTAACAAAAATACCACAAATGGATGGCTTTAACAAACAAATTTATTCTCTTAATTTAGGAGGCTAGGAGTTCGAATTCAGAGCACTGGCTCTGGTGAACAACCCTGTTTCCCTTCAGCATCTGTGTGCCTATCATTCCTTGGATATCTCCACATGTGTCTTTACATCAATTTCTCCCTGGTTCTAGGAGCTTCACATTGCAGCGATTCCAAGTCCAAAGTACAGACTTCACTCCTGGTTTTCATTCTTTTTCTTCTTTTTCTTACCAGATCCATCTTTCTCTTGTCATTTCTCTTGTCTCTATCTTTTTCTCTCTTTGTAAAATGAAATGTGTTGCATGTCACACACCCAAAGGATTCTCCCATACATTAGATCAGGCTTGTTGGGATTGTCGTTGTTGTTGTTGTTAAGTGCCTTCAAGTCAGTCCCAACTCATAGCAACCCTGTAAAGGGTTGCCGAGAAATAGCTGGTGGGCCTGAACCTCCAACTTTTTAGTTCACAATCCAGTGTTTGTTCTACAAAGCCACACCAAGAGTCCTGTGATGAAACTAAGGATGGTGTAGTCCACCATTAATACTCTTATTAGTTTATCACATCAGTTCACATCATGGAGGAATCACCCCGTAACTGCCAAACCACTGAGAATCATGGACCAGCCAAAGTGACATATTTCAGGAGGTCACAACTAAATCCATGACAATCCTATTGTTGTTGTTAAGTGCCATCCAGTCAGCTGATTCATATTAACCCTGTATATAGTTTCTGAGAGCGGCTGGTGAGTTTGAACCACTGACCTTGCAATTCAAACTGATCTTAAGGTTGGATGTTTATCCTTCCTCGTCTGACATCAATCATCCCTCCAAAATACTCTCTGCTTCACCTCCAGATTCAATAATTAATTGCAACTGTCACACAGAACTCATAGACAACACTCAAGATTTATGGAGTTTATTAAGGAAGTGGACAGGGTATAATTTAGGATCAAAATCAACTCCCCTTCTTCCTAGTCTGTCTTAGTCTGGAAGCTCAGCTGAAACCTGTCCACCATGGGTAATGCTACCAGAATTCAAAATACCAGTGACATAGCTTCACACCAACACAGAAAATGAGTCCTTAATGTTGGAAGGCACTCAAAATACTAGGAGGGAAGAGCTGCCTCCTTAAAATAGAGTTTATTGTGGTGTTGTAAATGCAGTAAAACTTTCAGGACTTTCATTTGCTGATGGGGCACAACTCAAATGAGGTATAGCACCTGTAAACATCTATTAGTAATCAGAACATAAAATGTACAAAGTATGATCTAGGAAAATTGGAAGTTGGCAAAATATGAAATGGAATGCAAATGCATCAATATTCTAGGCATCAGTGAGCTGACATGCACTGGTCTTGGCCATTTTGAATCTGATAATCACATGCCTGGAATGAAAAATTAAAAAGAAATGGCAATACATTCATCATCAAAAAGAACATTTCAGGACCTATCTTGAAGTATAATGCTGTCTGTGATTGAATAATATCAATATACCTATAAGGAAAACCAGGTAACTCCATTATTATTTACATTTATAGACACACCAGTAAAACCAGTGATGATTAAATTGAAGAACTCTCCCAACGTCTTTAGTCTGAAATTGATCAAACATTCAATAAGAAAATTAACGGGGAATAAAAAGCAAAAAGTAGAAAAACAGAAAAAAGAACAAGAGGAAAAAAATATAGCTTTGGTGAGAGAAACAATACTAGATATCATATGATACAATTTTGCAAGACCAAAGAATTCTTCCTTGCAAATACCTTTTTTAAACAACATAAAAGATGACTATGCATATAAACATTACCGGATGGAATACACAGAAACAAATTGACTACAGCTGTAGGAAGAGATGATGGAAAAGCTCAATACCATCAGCTAAAACAAGACGAGGAGCAGACTGGAACAAATCATCAGTTGCTCATATTCAAGTTCAGGTTGAAACTGAAGAAAATTAAAACAAGTCCATGGGAGGCAAAATATGACCCTGAATATATCCCACCTGGAATAGAAGAACCTATTTGATGCATTAGATACTAATGACCAAAACCAGAAGAGTAATGGAATGACATCAAGAATATCATGCAGGAAGAAATCAAAAGGTCATTAAGAATACAAGACAGAAGGAATGTCAGTAGAGACTCTGAAACTTGCTCTCTAGCATAGACATGCTAAAGAAAATGGAAGACATGAGGAGAAAAATAGCTAAACAGAAATTTTCAAAGAGCAGCTCTACAAGACAAAGTCAATTGTCATTATAATTAAATGTGCAAAGATCAGGAGCTAGAAAACCTAAAGGGAAGAATATGCTAAGCATTTCTCAAGCTAAAAGAACTGAGACAAAATATGGGTCTCAATGTGCAATATTTAAAGATTCTATGGGCAAAATGGAGTCCTGATGTGGCACTGTAGGATAAGCGTTGAACTGTAAAGTGAGTTTAAACCTCAAGGTTGGTGATTCAAACTCACTAGCCGATCCTTGGAAATCCTATAAAGGGTTGCTATGAGTCAGAACCTACTCAATGGCACAACAGTAGGTAACATTGAATGATGCAGAAATCATGGAAGGAAGAGGAATATACGAAGTTATTGTAGAAAAAATAAATGGTCTATGTCCAACCATTTCAAGAGGTAGTATATGGTCAAGAGCCAATGGTACTGAAGAAACAAGTCCAATATGCACTGAAGGCATTGGCAAAGAACAAGACTTCAGGAATTGATGTAAATCAAAATAAAATCTTTCAAAAAACTGATGCAGCATTGGAGTCATCATTCATCTATGCTAAGAAATTTGGAAGAGAGCTAACTAACTAGAAAACTGTTTAGAAGGGATCCAAGTTTGTGCCCATTTCAAAGAGATGTGACCGAATGGAAGGGGAAATCATTGGACAATATCATCAATACTACATGGAAGTAAAATTTTGTTAAAAATAATTTTTAAAATGGCTGCAATGCACATTAACAGGGAACTCCCAGAGGTTAATGCCAGATTCAAACAAGGATGTGGAATGAGGGATATCACTGCTTATTGTCAGATAGATCTTGGCTGAAAGCAGAGAACACTAGAAAGAAGTTTCCCTGTGCTTTATGGACAATGCAAAGGCATTCAACTATGTGGATCACAACAATCCATAAATATTCCAGAACACTTATTTGTGCCCTTGAGAAATCTGTACATAGAAAAGAGGCAGTCAATGGAACAGAACAAAGGGACATTGAAGGTTTAAAATCAGGAAAGGTATGTGCCAGGGTTATATTCTTTCATCATATTTATTCAATCTGAATGCTGAGCAAATAATCTAAGAAACTGGATTTTATGAAGAAGAATGTTTAATCAGGATTGGAGAAGACTCATTAACAACCTGTGATAGGCAGATGATACAACCTTGCTTGCTAAAAGCAAAGAGGAACTTGATGAAACTCAAAGACCACAACCTTTATTATGGGTTGCATCTCAATGCAAATAAAGCAAAAAAGCCTCATAGCTGGACCAATGAATACTATCATAATAAATGGAGAAAAGATTAAAACTTTTCTCCATTTATTATGATAGTCAAGAAATCAAACAATATATTGTATTAGGTAAATCTGCTGCACAAGACCTCTTTAAAGTGTTCAAGAACAAAGATGCTAGTGTGAGGACTAAAGTGTGTCTGGCCCAATCCATGGATGGCATGTACTGTAGCCACATATGCATGTGAAAGTTGAACAGTGAATAAGGACGACCATAAAGAATCCGATACATTTGAGTTATGGTGCTGGAGAAGAATATTAAAAGTACCGTGGATTTCCAGCAGAATAAACCAAAGTGCAACGAGAATTCCCCTTAAAAACAAATGTGACCAGAGTTCGTCTGTCATACTTTGGACATATTATCAGAAAAGACAAGTCCCTGGAGAAGGACATCATGCTTGGTAAAGCAGAGGACCAGCAAAAAGAGGGAAACCCGCAATTAGATGAAATGGCACAGAGACAGTGACAATGGGCTCAAGCATCGCAAAGATTGTGAGGGAGGCACAGGACCTGGCAGTGTTTCATTTTATTATGTATATAAGCTTGCTATGAATTAGCACTGACTCTAGGGCACCTAACAAGAATCATTAGGACCATGGTGGCCCTGTAGGATAAGCACTGGACGGTGAACCACAAGGCCCCACCACCTGCTCAGGGGGAGAAAGATGAGGCTTTTTGCTCCTGGAAAGAGTTGTAGCCTCAGAAATCTTATATAGAGTCACCATAAATTGGAAACAACTCAATGGCACATAACAACAACAGTAACAGCCCAATCACTTGGTGAAAGTTAAGAAGACTTTGAATAGAAAAGTCATCACACATTCATTCACAATACCACAGGGTGCCATCAAATCAGTTTCAACTCAGAACCACTCTATGTACAATAGAACCAAACACTGTCTGGTACTGCATCCTCTTCACAGTTGTTGTTATGTTTCAAACCATTGTTGCAGTCGCTGTGTCAATATATCTTGTTGAGGGTCTTCTCTTTTTGCTGACCCCTCTACTTTACTACCACCACTCGTCTGTCAGTTTGTCATACTGTGGTGGCTTGTGAGTTGCTGTGATTCTGAAAGCTAAGTGAAGAGCACTTAAAATATTTACTGATGAAGATCAAAGAGCCCAGCCTTCAGTA
>NW_006408531.1:25683424-25700295 GCF_000296735.1 Chrysochloris asiatica
AAAAAAAAAAAAAAAAGTTAATGGTATTTTTCAGAAAACTTTTTGAAGCTCCCTCAAATAGCTGATATAGGTCAACAATACTCAATAGCATTAAGTGTGTGAAAACAAAGTGAAGTTCCCTGAAAATATAGATGTCCATTCCCCATTTTAAGAATTTCCAAATCAATGTCTGCCAAGAAGTAACAGGAACATGAGGCCGAATATTAGGGGAGGGATTGTAGAGTAGACTATGGATTGTAGAGTGGACTACTATTGTTGTTGAGTGCCATCTATTCCAACTCAGTGACCCTGTACAGGATGTTCGAGGGTTGGCTGGTGAGCTTGAACTGCAAACCTTGTGGGTCAAACCGATCTTGCAGTCAACCACATTAACCTGCAGCACCACAGCACACTCCAGAGTAGATGAGAGTAGTGAAAGAAGGTTAGCAAGACTGAACAGTAGTCAGAAAAGGGATATACTATTAAGGTTTAAAGAAGAACATTTGTTCCTTGCCCTCATAATCAATTCAAAGCCAAAGAAATCAAAGAGAAGGAAATTTAAAAATCTGTGTACATGATATAACTATTGAAGTATGTAGCTTATAGGTGTAGCTACTTGGTGTTTCTTTAATAACAAATTCCAGAGTTAGACATTTATCTACCAAACTACAGGCAACTCTATGATACTAAAAACACTTTACTTCCCTCAAAGTCCAACTCAAATAAAACTTAGTTTTGGATCAGAAGACATGAAAAGTCAGGTAAATACCAAAGATAGAAAAGCTTCAGGCTCACATGCCCAATTCCTACTTTTCCATTTTTCAACCAGATAATTCACTTCCCCTCTAAGGGAGAAGGAGTCTTTGCGTGGTGCTAACAGTTAACAGATTTAGCTACTAACCAAGAAGGTGGAGGTTGAGTCCACCCAGAGGTTCCTCGGAGGAAAGACCTGGGGCTCTACTTCTGAAAAATCAGCCACTGAAAATCCTTTGAAGCACAGCACTCTTCTGACACACACAGGGCCACCATGAGTTGGAATTGACTCGATGCCAACTGGTTTCCCAAGAAGACAACTTGTAGAAAACTATGAGAGACCAGATGTGTTAAACCAACTGAAATCCCTTCACATGTAAACTAAAAGGCAGAGGAAAGGAGCGTTCAACCCCTTTTTCCAGAGACAAGAAGAATGACTGGAGATTTAAATTGGTAAGTATGTGAAGTCTGCCACATAAGAGAATAAAAAAATTGCAAAACACAATTAATAAACCATAGTTATTCATTTATACCACTTTAAAGAACACTGGTTAATTTTAAAAACTTTTGCAGAAAATAAACTTGAAGCCCTTATACAAAACCTAAAATGCATTATTAACCTGGACTTAGAGGCTTAAGAATATAGAATGTTCCCTGAATCAGCAGTGCTCTGAAGGGGAAAAATAGGGTTTAAATTCCTATGTTAAATGTCAAATAATGTTCTTTAAAATCCAAACATCCTACCAACCTATTTCACCTTATTCATATCATAATTTAAGGAGCTCTGGTAGCGTAGTGGTTACGAATCGGGCTGCGAACCGCAAGGTCAGCAGTTTGAAACTACCAGCTGTTCTGCAGGAGAAAGATGAGGCTTTCTGCTCCCGAAAAGATTTACAGTTTCGGAAATCCTGTACAGGGTCGCTATGAGTTGGAACTGACTCCACAGCACATAACCACCACCCTATCATAATTTAATTGAGATTAAAATGTTTTCATAATGTATATTAAGGCAAATTGTATGAAAAGGAATATATGAAGACTTACAAAGTACTTCTAGATTCCTTAAAACGAGTGTAATGCTACAGAGATTTTTAACTGAAAGAACTCTTACATCACAGATATTGAGAAAGAAAATGATTTCACAGAACACTTTTAATTTTAACTTAGTGAGCAAATTGCCCTTATATACAATCTCAAGCACTCTACTCAGAGTAATTTTGGGATGGTTACAGATAGAATCCTGGTTTAGTACTATAGGTTTAAGAACTGGTGTACTAACCACAAGTTTAGCAGCTCAAACCCACCAGCCAGTCCTGGGAAACCCTATACAAAGTTGCTATGTGTCAGAATCGACTTAACGACCCTTAACAACAACAACAAATGATGCAAGAAGACAAAAGAGCATTGGTAGCATAGTGTGGTTCAACTCTCAGTTTTTAATCACAACGTCCAAAGTTCAAACACACCAGATGCTCTACAGGTTAAAAATAAGGCAGACCGCTTCTGGAAAGACTTTACAGGCTTAAAAACCTGGTAGGGCAGTTCTACACTATTCTATAGAATCCCTGTGATTCAGAATGAACTTAATGATGACAGTTTGGGTTTAGGTTTTTTTGTACAGATGATACTCAGGAAAAGAGGTCATTTTTATTTTTTTCACTTCATACCCCATCTTTTCTCTGTCTTCCCTCACTAGAGAAACGACCAACCTAAAGTAACAAAATACTCTTTTCCCTTGCACATTTACAAGGCCAATTTGCAAGAGACTTGACAAGGCTCCCTCAAGCTAGACAAGAAGCTTTACAAAGATGCTCACTAGGAGCCAAGCAGTGGGAGATCACATCTCCCACTGTGTTAAACTCAGGCTTGCCATGTGTTGTGGATTAAATAGTGTCTCCCAACCAGTGGATATAATCACACTTAAGAAGAAGATTTTCTTTGTCATGTTAATAAGGTATATTAAGGTACGATTGTCATAGTCAATCACTCTTGAGACACAGAAAGAGCAGGTTAGGTACAGAAACAAACACAAACTGAAGATGTTGTTGTTAACTGCTGTCTGGTCAGTTCTGACTCACAGTGACCCTGTATAGGGTTTCCGCAGAGTGACTGATGAGTTCAAACTGCCGCCCTTGTGGTTCAAACTGACCTTGTGATCCAGTGCTTATCCTACAGTGCTGAGACAGATGTTATATTAAGATCACCAAGGAACTGAGGATCAGAAGCTAAAAGTGACAGAGATCATCCCCAAAAACACACAAAGGAGAGGTTTCCCCTAAGCTGGCCCTCTGCATATGGACTTCTAGCTTCCTTTACTGTAAGATGATAAATTTCTGTTCACTGAAGTTACACACCTGCAGTAGTTCTATTAGGTTGTTGTTGTAAGGTGTTGGCTCCAACTCATAGTGACCCATGTCCAACAGGACAAAGTACTGCCCTGTCCTGCACCATTATCACAATTGGTGTGTTTGAGCCGATTGCTACAATCACTGTGCCAATTGATCTCATTAAGGATTTCCTCTTTTCTACTGGTCAGTCATGACGTCCTTCTCCAGGAACTGGTCCCTCCTGATAACATGTCCAAAGTATGAACATGTTATCCTTGCTTCTAAGGAGTATTCTGGCTGTACTTCCAAGATAGATTTGTTTGTTCTTCTGACAGTCCTAAGCGATTTCAATATTCTTCACTGTCTTCATAATTCAAATGTACCTAAAAAATGAAGGCACCATGTGACTTGTTGTAGCCTGTCAAATAAGAAATGTTATATTTGTAAGCTCCATCATCTCTTTCTCTCACTATGACATGAGAACAAGAAGGGCAATATAATGCCATTAACCTGAGTCCTAGAGTGGTATGTAATACAAGTGAAATATAGACAATTGCTGATATAAAACCTTATAATGTTATAGATATTTGGGACTGCCATAGTTATCCAGTGCTGCTATAAAAGAAATACCACAAGTGGATGGCTTTCACACATAGAAATTGATTCTCTCACAGTCTAGGAGGCTAGAAGTCCGAATTGAGAGCACTGGCTCTGGAGAAAGGTCCTTGTCTTATTTTAGCATGTGGTCCAGCATGCCTTAGAGTTTTCTATCTATCTTGGCATCAATCTCCCTCTGGATCTAGGAGCCTCAAGCTGCAAGGACACCAGGCCCAAAGGACACACTCCACTCTTGACTCATCTTTCTTGGAGGCAGTGCATCCTACCTTTTCTTCTCACTTCTCTTGCTTTTTATCTATCAAAAGAGAACGACTCAAAATGCAATCTAATCATGTAGATTGTATCTGACCTCTTTAATATTGTGTTGTTATTAAGTGCCGGCAAGTCCGTTTTGACTCAGAGTGACCCTGTATAGGGTTTCAGAGGCGCAGCTGGTGGGTTTGAACTGCCGACCTTGTTGTTGATCTACAGGGCCACATTCACAACACATTGGATAATTACATTACGTTAGGGCTGATGATATCAGATCATATCATGGATTAGATTGTATTATATTAAATCTCATCATAGAGGTGATAACTACATCTTGATTGCTAAACCAGAAATTTGTTCTTTGCCAATGCCTTCAGTGCACTTTGGACTACTTCAAGGCTCAGAAGGTTGATATAACACCAATCAAAATCCTTCAACAAACTGAAGCAGCACTCATTCATATTTGACAAGAAATCTGGAAGACCAATTGGAAGGGATCCTTATTTGTGCCAATTCCAAAGAGAGATAACCCAATGGAATGAGAAAATCATCTGACAATGTCATTAATGTCACATGTAAGCAAAATATTGCTAAAGATAATTCAAAATCAACTGCAACAGTGTATTCACAGTGCCAGAGGTTCAAGTTGGATTCTTATAAAGATTTGGAACAAGACATAGAATTGCTGACATAAGATGGATCTTGATTGAAGGCAGAGAATGCCAAAAAGATTTTATCTGTGTTTTATTGACTATGCAAAGGCATTGGACTGTGTGGATCATGAAAAACTATGAACAATATTTCAAAGAATGGGTATAGCAGAAAACTTAATTGTGCTCACGATGAATCTACACATAGGTGACCAGGCAGTTGTTCGACCAGAATAAGGAGAACCTGAATGATTTACAATTAGGAAAGGTGTACACACCAGGGTTATATTTTAATCATACTTATTCAATCAGTATACTGAGCAAATAATATGAGAAGCTGGATTATATGTAGAAAAACATGGCATCAGGATTGGAGACTCATCAACAACCTAAAATATTCAGATACCACCTTTCTTGGTGAAAGTGAAGATAATTTAAAATACGCATTGATGAAGATCAAAAACCACAACTTTCAGTATGGGAGGCACATCAATGTAAAGAAAATTAAAATCCTCACTGCTGGAACAATAAATGGTATCAAGATAAATGGAAAAATGATGCAAGTTGTCAAAGACTTCATTTGGATCGGATCCACTATCAACATTCATAAAAACAGCAGTCAAGAAATCAAATGATGTATTGCATTAGGCAAATCTGCTGCACAAAAAGACATCTTTAAGGTGTTCAAGAGCAGTGATATCAGTTTGAGGACTAAGATTCACCTGACCCAAGCCATGGTATTTTCAGTAGCCTCATATGCATGTGAAAGTTGGACAATGAATAAAGAAGACTGTAGAAGAATTGAAACATTTGAGTTATAGTGTTGGAGAAGAATACTAAAGGAAACATAGACTGCCAGAAGAACAAACAAAACTGTGTTTGAAGAAGTACAGCCAGAGAGCTCCTTAGAAGCCAAGATGACCAGATTTCATCTTTCATACTTCAGACATATTTTCAGGAGGACATATTCCTGGAGAAGGACATCATACTTGGTAATGTGGAGGGTCAGTGAAAAAGAGGCAGACCCTCAGGGAGATGGCTTGACACTGGCAGCAGCAATGGGCTTCAGCAGAACAACGATTGTGAGGATGAGTCAGGACTGGGCAGTGTTTCGTTCTATTGTGCATTGGGTTACTGTGAGTCAGAACTGACTAGACAACACCTAAAAATAACAACTGTTAAACTACTGAGAATCCTGGCCCAGTCATGGTGACAGGAAACCTTACCTATAATGTTATTGTGGTTATGTGCTATGCAGTCAGTTCCTACTCATAGTGACTCTGTATAGGGTTTCCAAGTCTATAAATCTTTACAGGAGCAGAAAACCTCATCTTTCTTTCATGGAACAGCTCGTAGGTACGAACTGCTGACCCTGAGATTAGCAGCCCGATTCGTAACCACTACACTACATAGCTTATCCCTTCAGATACCAAAAACCTTCTAGAAGTGAGGAGACAGAAAATTGTCAGTTTATTCTCCTCTTTTGGATTAAAAGGAAGCAAAATACGTATTTTTGATAGTCATTTCTAGGTGACTGCTTGAATTGATTTATTAAATATACAACCAAAAAATGATCATCTGATCTGGTCATCTAGGGACTTAATCAGTGATCATCTTCATTTCTCAAAAACCAGTATCTTCTGACTGAATAAGGAAAACACTATTTTTGCCTACCTTTAAAAAAGTCATCTTTCTTCTTTATTTGGAGCTACATAAATTTCATTTATTGAAAAGAAACAAGATAACACTAATTTTATTTTTTCCCATTAGGAGGAAAACCCATTATTCTCTAACACCTGAATCAAATAAGCTTATATTTATTTTCACTATGAATAAACGTGCTTTAAATTAATAAGAGAATGAATAGTGGTGATAATTTTGGGAAACTATGTAATTTTCAAATGAAAGCACTAATCTTAACATATTCTTAAGCAAAGAAGTTTATGGCCTACTGAAGAGGACTTGATGTTTTCAATTAAAATAGCAATTTTGAAAAAGAGTCTGTACCACCTTTACTTGAATAGTACTTCTGTTGCAAGAGAAAAGCTGCCAAATGTGTCTAGAATTGATTAATAAGGAGAATAATTGCCTCCTACAAATTTTAATCTTTTGTACAGCTTCCTGTCTCATGGGATAAACATGAGGACTATGTGGCTTTATCATCAAATCTGAATCTAACCATTCCCTTGCCAGCAGACAATGAGGTGCAAACACAAATTAAACTAGATGTGAGGATTATATTACTTGGCTGTTTGAAAATTTATATTACTACAAAGCATGCAGGCAGAGAGAAACAGATGGGTAATACGAGCAAAATTTTCTTTCTGGATATTGCCCATCTGTTTTCCTTTTTGTGTTTCTACTTCCAGCTCTTCTAGATGTCCTATTTTTTCTGAAGTTGCATAAATTGGTTACTCAAATATTCAGTGGTCAAACAAGTAATATACAGTTGATCATTTGAAACTAGGCAATAGTTGTTGTTAGGTGCCACTGAGTCGGTACCGACTCATAGGGACCTATGCACAACAGAAGGAAACACTGTCTAGTCCTGTGCCAACCTCACAATCATTGCTACATGTGTGCCTGTCACAGTTTCCACTGTGCTAATCCTTCTTGTTGGGGTCTTCCTCTTTTTCTCCAACCGTCTATTTTACTAAACATGATACCCTTCTCTAGGGATGGGTCCCTCCTGACACTATATCTGAAGTATGAGAGACAAAGTCCTGGGTTCCAGGGAGCATTCTAGCTGTAATTCTTCGAATACAGATTAATTTATTCTTTTGGCAGTCCAGGCTAACTTCAGTATTCTCCTCCAACACCATAATTCAAATACATCAATTCTACAGTCTTCCTTATTTTCACTGTCCAACTTTCACATGCATATAAGGTTATTGAAAATGTCATGGTTTTGGTCAGGTACATCTCAGTCCTAAAACTGACATCTTTGCTCTTCAATATTTTAAAAAGGTCTTGCGTAGAAGATTTGCCTAATGCAACATAATGGTATGCACTTCAGTTGTATGAAAACGATACATTGGAAAGCTTTTCAGAGATTAGCTGGTGCCTAGGAACTCTGGTAGTGTAGTGGTTACGAAACAGACTGCAAACCTTAAGGTCAGCAGTTCGAAACTACCACCTGTTCTGTGGGAGAAAGATGAGGCTTTCTGCTCCAGTAAAGATTTACAGCCTCGGAAACCCTGTACAAGGTCACTATGAGTCAGAACCTACTGCACGGCACTGTAGGATAAAACACTGGGCTGAAAAGTCAGTTTGAACCACAAAACTCACCAGCTGCTCCTTGAAAACCCTATGCATGGTCACTATGAGTTGTAACCCACTGGACAGCCCTTAACTACAACAACAAAGTAACATTAGTTCCATAGCCTCCTGACACTGCTGAGTTGGTGAACTCAGTGACAGCTGCTGATTTCCAGACTTCTCATTATAAAGCTCAGCATGATGCTTCCCTGGTTAAACCACACTACTTGGGAATTTTGTTTCTTGCGAATGTAATCCTAGTGAGTACAGATGGGTTCATCTGTGCATATTAGGAAGTATACGAGTGTCAGAATTCCATTTATGGTTGAGTCTTACTAAGTCTCCACTTCTCCCAGTCTATATCAACATACTGATTCCCCTAAACCTAAGGCTAGCTCTGGCAATTGCCCAATTATTCCTGATCCATTTTCCGTTTTCACAGTGTAGAATTATCTAGCTAATAATAGCTTGTGTCTTAGTACTATTATTGAGGGATCCTTTTTCCTGAGAAACTGGTTTCTCTTTATGGATTCAGGGGCGAAGGATCTGTAAATGAACTCAAATCCTGGAAATAGTTTTCATAGTTTAAACCAAATCTCTGTTCTCCAGACCCAGAATGTTGGTATGTCCATAAGTCAAGTAAGGCCTTAAGGGTTTATTCATCTCTTTCAATCCTAAAACTCCCAAGATCACTTAGCCATCACAAAACACCACCACCAACAGCAATAACACTTCTGTGACATCAATGCTAAGTGTTGGACAGCTAACCAGAAAGGTCAGCAGTACAAACCCACTGAGAAAGAGGAGGCAATCTGAGTCTACACAGATTTACAAACTCGGAAACCCTATGGTGCAGTTCTAGTCTGTCCTTAGGATCGCTGAGGGTAGGAATCGACTCAACAATAGTGGGTGGTAGTGGTTTTAGATCAATACCCCATTTCTAAGGTGATTCCAGTGGCTGTTAGGGTTGTTATTTGTTGTGATTTACAGTCTAGTGCTGATCCTACAGCTCCATATCAGGATGTGTTGTTGTGTTAACAAGTGCTGGCAAGTCAGTTCTGACTCACAGTGACCCTGTACAGAGTTTCAGAGGAGTGGCTGGTGGGTTTGAACCACTGACCTTGCAGTTCAAGTCAACCTTGTGGTCCAGTGCTTATCCAACAGCACCACACCAGGACTCCAGTCAGGAAGCAGCCACTGCTATTTTGCCTCTAAAAGGGAAGTATCGTGCTTGGCTTTTGTGATTTCATAGGGGTAGATCATCGGGCAGGTGAATGAAGAAAGTGCTTCATACATATCATATCCATTCAAAAATGTCTAACTTTCTCACTATTGGGGTTTTTATACCTTACACCATACAAAAATATTTACATTCAGTTTAATGTAAAGTTGATCACTGATGAGTAATATAAAGCATAAGCTAATGGAAAGTATAAGCAAAAAATTAAAATCACTTCCATTGACAGAGGAAGCACATTGACTTCAGAATTGTTGGTATGTTCCCCCCATCAATAAATTCAGACTGATTCAAAATTTTGTTTTCTCCTCCCTGACCTAGACCAAGTATGTTGTTGTGTTGTTAAGTGCCATCAAGTCAGTTCTAATTCATAGTGGTTCTATGTAGGGTTTCCCAGGAGCAGGTGCATTTTTTTAAATATAAAGCCCTAGGTTGTAGATATTTTGGCCTAGACAGTTTTTGTTTAAACTATTGAACTCTGCAATTTAACACTATGTAAGTCATGGACAATATTTAACAGAACAAGCATGGTGGTGTTGTTGTCAAAGTGCTGTCAAGTCATCTCTGACTCATAGTGACCCTGTTTAGAGCTCTGGTAGCATAGGTTACGAGTTAGGCTGCTATGCGCTAACCGCAAGGTCAGAAGTTCAAATCTGCCAGTCACTCCATAGAAGAAAGATAAGGCTTCCTCCTCCCATAAAGACTTACAACCTTGGAAACTCTATGTAAGGACATTTTAAGTTGGAACCAACTAGACGGCACATTATCGAGTCCTGGTGTGATACTGTAGGATAAGTACAGTACAGCAAAGTCAGTTTGAACCGCAACTTTGGAGGTTCAAACCTACCAGTCATTCCTCTGAAACCTTATAGAAGATCACTATGAGTCGGAACTGAGTCCATGTCACTTAATAGCAACAACATAGGGTTTCCAATGCTTTAAATCTTAGAGGGAGCAGACTATCTCATCTTTCTCCCACTGAGCATCAAGTGGGCTCCTCGAACCATGGGCCTTGTGTTAAATAAAAAAATTTATTTTAAAAACAACAGAAGAAAATTTGATGATGGGATTTTGTTTGCTGACCTCTAATTCTGTTTTCTGACCTTCTAAAAACAAGGGAGCTTCAAAAGTTTCATGGAAAAATTGAAGCAAAAGATAATGAAAATTTTACATGATTTTTTTGAAGTTCCCTTGTATAGATAGATCAGGATACATGCTGTACTTACATCTGTGAGCCATGCTGGAATCTAACTTTGCATGTTGATCTAGAGCTCTACTGTGGTGAGTAACAGTGCATAAACAACTTGTCAATCAAGCAAAGCACTTAAATGTGTGGAACCTTCCATGAGACTGAGGAGGCCCAAAAGGTTTCGAGTTCCAAGTTTCTCCAATTTCTCCAGATGCCTCAATTACTATTTTCATGCTAACTTTTTCTTAGTAAATGCTCTAACTTTCATCTAAGAAAGGTGGGGAAGCAATTAACCCACTCAACCAAACTTAGAAATACAGTTTGTTTTTTTCTTTTAAAATGGACCCAAAAAAATTATTTTATTTATAGATTGTGCTTGAACACAAGGATTTTGGAATTTGAACCATTCTTTCCAATTCTTTGAGGTGCCATGCAGTCAGTGGAGAAAAAAATCTCTCACCCCACATTACTGAATCACCTTTCATTCTACACTGTAGTTCCTAGGGACCTCTCACAGCAGCACTTGAAATGGCTATTTTATAGGAAATGGCAACAAGAGATAATTTAGTTGGATTTCACATGCCATTGGCTATGAAATTTCCACCCTTTAATATTAGCCCGAATTTTTCTGCCTATGTGGTAGTTAACCAATCCTAGTATTCAGACATGGCTGGTTTATAATAAGGATCTTTACTGAAAATAATAATGATTGACATTGAGTGAGTTAAAGAAAAAATAATGTATTGAATGAATTCTCAACAGGTTGGAGAACTAGACACACAGCCCGAGCTGCAGCCAGAAACCCATCCTACAAGCTTGCCACTTTTCATGCCACTGTTTTCTACATGAATGTTCAAAGCCACAGGACACATCAGTAATAATTTTGGCAGAAACTCCATGTCACTGTCAGATTCCTGATACTGCTGCCCCGCAAAGTGGTTGTTGCTGTTAGCATTGTCTCTGGCTTTCACCATATGAATTCATTCCTATGTATTTTTCTGTGAATTATTATTTTCTAACTCAACATGCAGCCCTGTATACCTGGTTTCCAAGTTGAAGTGAAAGAGAAGCTAGACAAGGAAGTATTTATTATAAGTACTTCATCTTCTATATGACAAAGTAGACTTCCCTACCCTAACTCATACCTAAGATTTTACAGGTGAGAAATGATTGGTATATAGTAAGGTATATGTAGTCATGGCGCTGTAGGATAAGCAATGGACTGCTAACCATAAGGTTAGGAGTTCAAACCCACCAGCCACTCCTCAGAAACCCTATACAGGGCTGCTATGAGGTGGAACCAACTCAATGGCACTTAACAACAACAACTAGGTGTTCACATAATGGCTAACTTAAAACAAACAAAAACAGTCAGAAAGTCAAATATTCAATGTGAATTGGTAGCATTTAATAAGTTCTTGTCATTAGCAGGCACTTTATTATAAGCTTTGTATCTATTCATTTGTTTTTAGCAACTTTATAGTCTCCATTATCCCCATTTTTCAAGAGGAAAATGAAATAGAATGAAGTTAAATAACTTCTTCAGGTCATAGCTATTAAACAGCAGGAAAAAAAATTAATTTTAGTCAGTCGGATTCTAAATAAAAAATGTATCTTTTTTATTTATTATGTGCAGTGTTTAAAATTGCCTAGTTAACTTCTTACAGGGTCCAAAATACATAGCAATTTTGACTACTGCTTTATCTTTTGCAGAAAAGTGATAAGTTGCTAAGAAAATGTCATATGAAAGAGAAAGAATGTAAAATTTTGATTGCATTGGAAATCTGGCTCATTAGATTAAGATTTTTGCCATGGGCCTAAAAGATCTTGGAATTGTGAAATTGGGTCAGAAGACTCCAGTTATAAAATTACACTTTACTTTAGAATATATTGTAAACCTCTAGGAAGAGCTCAGCAGGCTTTTTTTTTTCTGCTTTGGGACAATGACTCAATATCATATTTTTTGGATAGCATCAGCAAAGATACTAAAGAAAGTGATATTGCCAGAGGTATTTTTCTTTTGACTAGAAAACATAATAGTGAAATAATTGATTCTGGCAGTGGTATCATCTATAGGTTATGGAGGAATCCTTATGTTTAGGGCTTAAATGCTTTGTTTAACATTTTTTCCCTTAACTTATTAGTACTTTTGTTTTTTAGATTAGTAGTGATATTTATATACATTAAAAATTAGAGTAATAAGATAATAGACTCGTATTACTTGTCAAATATCATGGCCTTAAACGTGTTTTGCAAAGGGCATGATTCCTAATAGGCACTCTGTAATTATTTATTGATTTAAGCCAATATTTGACCCATCACTGATTATTTATATATGCTATTCTTCTACCAGATTTTCCAAGCCTTAGTCCACATCTTCATTTCAGTTTTCTTCCCTTCTTCCTCCTTTTCTATCATTTGACTCCTTTGTTCTCTACTTTCTTTCTCTTTCTCTTTCTTACTCATTGCTTTCCTTCCCTCATTCCTTTCTTCCTTTTATTCTAGACAGGGGAGCAGAATCAGAGACAGTAAAAAACAAAAACCTATCTACAACTAAAAGCCAAAATTCATGAGTTTAGATTTCAGATCCAAGAATCTAGTCCCAGAGAAACAGTACAAAGTCAAGAGAGTTAAATAATACACAAACCTAGAGGCATGAAAAAGCTAAAAGATGATAGCGATAGTTAAGGTTTTTTGTCAACATGACTGAGTTAGAATTCTATCCTGCATGATGAGATCTGCTATGAGCAGTCACTCAAATGAAAGGAAGTTTTCCTCATGAGTGTGGCCTACTTCAAAAATATTGAACAACAGGCAAAAGCTGGCTTGCTTTCTGCTGGGCCTGGATTCTGCATCTGCCTTGTAATCCAATCTCTGTTTTTTTGGACTTGGGCGAGTGGTCTTGTCTAATGCCTTGGAGTTGTCATCAGCTGACCATCTTATCTGCCCAAACTGCCTGCCTGCCTGTCATCTGACCTGCAACCGTGATTCATCAATTCTGCAACTACATAATCAGATGTCTCCAACCTTACATCTGACCAATGTACTCAGGCTTGCCCACCTATATAAACTTCACAGGTTTTGCTTCTCTAGAGAACACAGTCTTATATGAAACAAAGATAAGACCGATTCATTTAAATACCCAACAATTTGTTAAGTGCCAATAATGAAACAAGTTCACCTCAAGATCCTAGAAAAAAATGGAACAAATGACATATGGTCCTTTGGTGGAGCAACTCACAGTCCAGAGAATGTGGCACAATAGATAAAAACTAATAAGTATTCTATTTAATAAAAGCAAAACAGCCTTCTTTGAAACAGTGAGGACAAGTATAAAGTGCTATGGAAGTGCAGATGAGGAAGAATATTACTTTGAGTTCCCCTAATAACAGATACTACAATTTATCTGTCAGATTGTCATACTGTGGTGGCTTGCGTGTTGCTGTGATTTTTGAATCCATGCCCCTGGTATTTTAAATACCAACAGGGTCACTCAATGTGGACAGGTTTCACCTGAACTTCAAGACTAACGCAGACTAGGAAGGAAAGACAGACTGCTTCTGAATAGACAGTCGCCTTATGGAAATCAGTGGAACCCTGTCAGATAGCACCAAAATACAGAATACATTCTGAACAGCACCAGAATATTGTCAGATATGGTGAAGGAAGATCATATTGGAAAACATTCAAAGTATGACTAGGGAAGCACTGCCTCCTCAAAGTAGGATTGACCGTAATGCAGAGAATGGAGTAAAGCTTTTGTGAGCTTCATTCACTGATGGGGCACAACTCAAATTGAGGAGAAACAACTGTAAACATCCATTAATTGTTGGAACAAGGAATGTACAAAATATAAATCTAGAAAAATTGAAAGTTGTCTAAAATGAAATGGAATGTGTGAATTGAGATGAAATGGACTGGTATTGGCCATTTTGAATCAGACAATCACATGATTTACTATGCTGGGAATGACAAATTTAAAAGGGACTTTTCAAGAACTATCTTTGAAGTACAATGCTGTCTGTAATAGGATAATATCCATATACCTACAGGGAAGATCAGTTAATACAACTGCTAAAGCCAGTGAGGATGAAACTGAAGAATTCTGTCAACCTCTTCTGTCTGAAATTGATCAAAAATGCAATCAAGGTGTATTAATAATTCCTGGTGACTGGAATGCAAAGGATGGAAAAAAAAAAAAAGAGGAAGAATCAGTCTGGCAAATATGACCTTTGTGATAGACACAAAACGGGTGATCACATGATAGAATTTTTCAAGACCAATGACATTTTCATTGTGAACATCTTTTTTAAACAACATAAAACATGATGATACAAATGGATCTGTACACAGAAATCAAACTGACTACATCTGTGGAAAGAAATGGTGGGAAATCTCCATATCATCAGACAAAACAAGGCCAGGGGCTGACTGTGGAACAGATTATCAATTGATCATTTGCAAGTTCAGGCTGAAGCTGAAGAAAATTAAAACAAGTCCACGAGAGCCAAAATATGACCTTTAATATATTCCACCTAATGTAGCGATCATTTGAAGAACAGATTTGATGAATTAGACATCAATGACCGAAGACCAGAACTGTTGTGGAATGATAGCAAGAACATCATACAGGAAGAAAACAAAGGGTCATTAAAGAGATAAGAAAGAAAAGACCAAAATGGATTTCAGAAAAATCTCTGAAACTTGCTCTCCAACATAGAGATGCTAAAGCAAAGTGAAAGAAATGAGAAGGTTTTAAAAGAGCTCAACCAAAAATTTCAAAGGGCACCTTGAAAAGACAAACTCAAATATGAAAATGAATTTTGCAAAGAACCAGAGTTAGAAAATAAAAAATGAAGAACATGCTCAGTGTTTCTCAAGCTGAATGAACTGAAGAAAGAATTCTAGCTGCGACTTGAAATACTGAAGGATTCTATGGGCAAAATAGAGTTCTAGTGTGGTGCCGTGGGTTAATGTGCAAAGTCATTTGAATTGCAATGTCAGTGGTTCAAGCTCACCAGTCACTCCTTGGAAACCCTATACAAGGTTGTTTTGGAAACCCTATACAAGGTTGTCAGAACAGACTCAATGGCATTTAACAACAACACCATGGGTAAAATGGAGTCCTGGTGTGGCGCTGTGGGTTAACACGATGGACTGTAAAGTTAGTTGAACCGAAATGTCAGTGATACAAGCTCACCAGTTGCTTCTTGGAAACCCTATACAGGGACACTGTGTATCGGAACCGGCTAGATGGCACTTAACAAAAACAACGGGTAAAATATTGAATGATAAAGAAAGCGTAAAAATAAGATGAAAGTAATTCACAGAGTCACTGTACCAAAAGGAAATGGTTGATGTTCAAGGTAGCATATGATCAAGAGCCAATGATACTGAAGGAACGTATCAAGGTGCACTGAATGTATTGGCAAAGAACAAGGGTCCAAGAATTGATGGAATACAAATTGAAATCTTGCAACAAACAGATGCAGCACTCATCTATGCCTAAATATTTGGAAGACAGCCACCTTGCCAACTGATTTGAAAAGATCCACATCTGCGCTCATTCCAAAGAGAGGTGACTCAATGGAATGAGGAAGTCATCAGACAATATACTAACATCTCATGCAAGTAAAATTTTGTTAAACATAATTCAAAAAAAGCTGTAACAGTACATACTTAGGACATATTATCAGGAGGGACCAGTCCCTGGAGAAGGACATAATACTCGGTAAAGTGGAGGGTCAGCAGTGAGAAGTAAGACTCCCAATAAGATGGATTGACACAGTGTCAGCAACAATGAGTTCAAAGATAGGAATCATGGTGAGATCAGAGCTTGGCCATGCAGAGTCTCCTTCTATGGTGTATATACATCACTCCATGTATATAGTCGCTGTGAGTTGATACTGACTCAATGGCACCTAACAGCAACAGCACCAGACCCTGAGTCAAGAATTCAAATGTAACAAAATATTTTTTTTCAGAAAGTAAAGGTAACCAGGAAAGGTTAAGCTATCACAATGACAGAAAATCTAGGAAATAATGCAAAATGAATTCCTTGGAATTATTCCTGCAAAACATATGCCCCACATCACAAGGCTTCAGATTGAGACTTAGTGTTTATTTATTATTCTAGAGGGCTGTTGACACCCACGAGCTTCAATACTTTATCTTTTCACCCAACTCATTACTTTTTTAAAAATAAATTAAGTCGCAGCATGCCAAGGTGGGTTCCGCTGCCTAAAAACTGCCATTATACAAGAAAATGGCCATTAGACATCAAGCTGTTGGGACAGAAAGGATAGGGAGAACCCAGGGGATATGGGGAAAGAACTAACCATATCTACTACAAGAAACAATTGGTAGTGGACATGGTTAGTGTTCTACCTGTATCAGTAGTGTAAGCAGGAAAACGTTGTCATTGAGTCAATTCTGATTTCTGGTGACCCCATGTGTTACAGAACAGACGGCTCCAGGCTTTTCATGGCTATAATCTTTTTTTTAAATCTTTTATTGTGAATTATATGATATTTTACATGAGAGAACTTTAGCTTTACATTCATTCCACCGTATATCGTTTCATTGCCATGGTTCCAATCCCCTCCATG
>NW_006408531.1:25704535-25705646 GCF_000296735.1 Chrysochloris asiatica
ATAGTGATGCATACTCAACCTTGGAACAACAGGGCTCTGGGATACAGGGATCTAGGTATACCTTGAAGAGGGGGAATAATACTGAAATGCTTGACTGTCTTATGAATATTAGTTTCCCTTGCCTACTATTGTAAAATAGACACTTGAGTGGGATAGAAAAGAATGTCAAGAAACATGATTAGAGAAAACTTGTAAACCCATCTTCAGCCTATTACTGATTGGAATACCTAAAAGGGGTTCTAGAATTTGCCCAGTGAAATAGGCCTCGTGAAAAGCCTTTACAGAATATAGGACCATAGGTGGAATCCTGAGTCCCATCCACAACCTTATGAGGTGGGACATTCCCACTAGAAAGGATAAGCAGACCAGCCTGGAACAGCTAAAGTGACAGAAGATACATCTTCAAAGAAAGATCATCAGGAAAAACCCAAAACAAAAATGTCAGCATGACTGGCTACTACAAGAATAAGCAAGCTGTTTGCCAGAAAGACATCAAGGCAAGCAATCAAGTGCCTTCAGGACAAACTCCCCTCTGAGATTGAAACTCAAAGGAAACACATGAGCAGGCCTGTAAGCTTGGGGGCAACCACATTGGTCTACTAGTGAGTGGAAGAGGGGATAGACAGCAATGAAGAAACGGCTGAGTTCAACCACAGTCCATTGAAATCTGTTGACCTGGATATGAGAGAGAGAAGAGGAAGGGCTGGTTGGCCCAAAGTGTGGTGAGATCTGAGGACACTTGAGCCCATGGACAAGGACATAGGCCCAGAGGGCTAGAGCTGAAAGTGAAGCATCCAGCTGCACAAGAACACTCGAACTTGCATACAGCACCCTATTGATCTAGCCTCAATGATTCAATAATCAGAACTTGACTATAGGAAGACTGAAAACAATTTTTTTTTTAAATAAAGGAAACAAGGGTAAATTGCTTCAATTTGATGAACCTGACCCATCTATACTCAGAGAGGTAATTGCTCTAAATACCAACAGAGAGGGAAAACGTCTTCACATCAAATATCAATGCTATCCCCTCTGTACACAGGGTAGATAGGGATGGGCAACTTAGACATTGACTACCTAAAATGAGGGGGCAATAAAGGGACAGAGTGAC
>NW_006408531.1:25706296-25714009 GCF_000296735.1 Chrysochloris asiatica
AAAAAAAAACAAACAAATAAGCTATGTATAGCTCATATACTAAATATTTGCTTTACTAAAACAATTTCTAAAATCATCAAGAAACATTACAGGGCAATGTATAGAAGTTATTTGTACTGACTCATCAAAGACATACCATGTTTTTCTTCTAAGACTTAAAAATCTACTTTAGACAATATATGGAAATGCTCTTTTTTAAGGTTTTCATATGTAATGCTACCTTCCCACAATAAAAAAAGAGAACTTTGCATCTTCCCATATTTAGTAAACTTTCTATATCCCAGGTGATCACATTAACCTCTAAATAAGAAAATAAGGAAGTCACTGTTCTTTAGTCAATTAAAGCTATGGAAACAATGTAGCAGGGAAATGGTATCCCCTTGAAATACATAGCATAAATGTACAAAATTTATTTTGCTATAAGAGCTCATTATATTCAATTAGTTTTTTTTAACATCATAGAGTTAAGTAATGAATGGGCATCATTTTAATTCTTCACTAATATGAAATAACAATAACTAATATTAATAGAAATAACTCAGATATAACTGGATGAGGATGCCATTTGTCTATGAATAGTACTCAACACTCACACCAAGTCCTCCATCACTTAATGAGTCTCATGTAAGCTCACAGACAATTCTCTAGTCTTGGTCCAGAATTTCCTTGAAGTTTGCTATCTACCAAGGCACACAGCATGTGGCCACCTTAGAAATATTATTTCCAGGTAAGGAGAGCTTTCCTTGTTGCTTGCAAAACTGCTAGTCCACTAAGTTTGCAAAAATGTGAAATAATACTGTATTCCCTTCCATCTATTCTGTTTGAGTCACGCTGTGTTGCTCAGAAAGAATAAACAAGTGGAATGCATGTTTGTCAGTGCATGTGTGTGCATGTGTGTGTGTGTGTGTGTGTGTGTGTATGACACTTTAGACCAGCAATGAGCCCACATTGCTAGAGCCTCTTTTGTTTCATGGAGCTCTTGATAAAAAGTTATTTCAACCTCTGGCTGCTGCTATTCTTTTCATAGGTTCCAGTACAGTTTATAAGTTTTCCTTTGCACTTCTCCACCGTCTCACCTCAACCAAGCACAAACCACTTCCAAGTCTTTTCTTCTTCATGTAAGTCAAATCAAGGACAGCCTCACTTAGCAGTAACCATTTTTATATATAACAAGGTAAGCCAAAAAAAAAGTATAGCTACAAAATCATAAAACCTTTATTAAATAAAAATATCAAAATGCAAAGCTATTGTTTCTCAACATATCCGACATCTAGGTCAGTGCATTTGTAAAGGCCATGTTTCCATCTCTCCAACCCTTCCTCAGGAGTCCTGGTGTGGCGCTGTGGGTTAATGCGTTAGACTGCAAAGCTGTCTAATCTGCAAGGTCTGCAGTTCAAGATCACCAGCTGCTCCTCGAAAACCCTAGACAGGGTCGCTATGGGTCGGAACTGACTCAATGGCACGTAACAACAACAATAACAACCCTTCCTCAGAAGAATTCTGTTGTCTTCGATTTACAACATACCACAGTGGCAGTTTGGGCATCGTTGAGAGACTCAAATAGGGTTCCTTATAAATGTGCTTTGACTTTGAGGAGCAAAAAGAAATCTGATGGGGCAAGTTCAGGTCTGTTGGTGAACGAGGTGGGGTTCCTCTCCCCCGCCCCCAAAATTCTCATAGCACATTCTTTGCTACCCTCAGAGAATGAGCAGGCACATTGTCGTAATGGAAAAAAAAAAATCCTCAGCTCAACTTCCCTGCCTCGCCTTCTTACTCACTTTTCAATTTTCTTAAAACTTCTTACTCATAAGCCGCCGTGGTCATCCTGAGTCCTTTAAGAAAGTCTATTAAGATTACCTACCCACTCAAAATCCTTAAAACCTGTCACCATAACATTCTTAGCTGAACACTCTGCTTTGTGCCTTGAATTTAACTGTCCTAATTGGAGTCCTGCTGTGGCGCTGTGGGCTAATGCATCAGACTGCAAAGTCGTTTGAACTGCAACGTGGGTGGTTCAAGCTCACCAGCTGCTTCTTGGAATCCCTACACAGGGTTGCAATGGGTCGGAATCAACTTGGCGGCACATACCAAGAACAATATCTCCTCTCAGGAGTCTCTGTTTTGGTTGGATCTTTGTTGTTGTTGTTGTTATGCACCCTAACAAGACTAAGACAAGTGCATTATGGAGAAAATAATTCACTAATTGCAGAGACATGTTTTGTTTGGACATGTTTTGTTTGGAATAAACCTATACAACTAGGACTTTGTTACTTACAGACATAATACACAATATTTTTACTTTTGAAGTGCTGGCTGAGCCTGCTTTTCTGAACTATTAGAATTAGAACATCTAGAAAGTTTGAAGTATGATTTGACTGGCAAAGAGGCAAACTATCATCAAAGTGTTTCTAGAATAAATAAAGCTTTCTATATTTCTAATGCTTTTTATTCTCTCCTCCAAAGACAATTCAAACCCATGTTTATTTGTTCACTGTAAGTCATTGTCATGTGGATACAAATGTATAAAGAATTGAAGAATTTTAGTTCTAAAACTTTCAAAAGTCTCAGGGAGATCCTTATATCTTATTCATTTGAACTGTAAACACAGTTGACCTTTTCAGTCCCTAAAGAAGATCTTCAAATATCTGTCAACTTTCAATAGTGTCAAACCGTCCTGAGCATGTGCTGAAAAGTTGGCGTAGACTTCTGAAGCTCGTTCTAACTGGAATTTTGCCAGCGTTCCTCCAAAGTGATTGTGCTAAATCAAAAAGATAGAAGAGGAATGTCAACTCACCTTGTCTTCCTCAGACTCAGTTTTCATTCCTGCAGGTCAGTTGGAAATGAGAGGCACAGTTGCTGTTGTCACCATGGGGTTGTTGTTGTTGTTAAGTGCCATCAAGTCAGTTTGGACTTACAGCCACTCTGTATAGGGTTTCCAAGGCTGTAAATCTTTGTGGGAGCTGAAAGCCTCATCTTTCTCCCACAGAGCAGCTGGTGGCCTTGAATTGCTGATCTTGTAGTTTGAGGTCCAGGGCTTATCCTATAGAGCCACCATACCTGAACCAGGGCAACAGGAGAGAGAAAACCATCTATAATTTTTATGCTGTTATTGTTAAGTCTCGTCGAATCAGTTCCAACTCATAGCAACCCTGTATAGGGTTGACAAGGAGCAGCTGGTGAGTTTGAACCACCAACCTTGTGGTTCAAAGTGACTCTGAGATCCAGTGCTTAGAGTATACTAAACTCTAGCATTCTTAAAACATTCTAGGATTCAGCTAGGTTTAAAAATCCTCAAACATCTATATTATTTATTCTTTCAGATGAAAAGGTGTGTGAACTAAGAGGAATGAATCCATATCGCCAATGTCTGCCAGTTACCACCAGAAATGCAGTTGTTGTTGAGTACCATGGAGTTGGTTCCGATTCACGTAGTATCCCCTTATTCTTTTCCAACTGCTGCTTCTTGGACTATGAAGTTTAGCATGAGCACAATGAAGTGCCTTTCCATAGACAATCAAACACAGGCAAACATCTTTCTAATAGTCTCTTACTTCTGCACCTATTTAATGTCAGGAATGACATCTTTCACCCCATCCTCATCTTGATCTTTTGCCAGTTCCCTGTCCATATATAGCTGCAATTGTTTTAAAATTACTTCAATAAAAATTTACTCGCATGTGATATCAGAACATTGTTTGATAATTTTTGCATTTCATTGGGCCCCCTTTCTTTGGATTTGGTGTACATATGGATCTTTTCCAGTCCATTGGCAAGATACAGTTTTCCAAATTTCTTGACATAAATGAGTGAGTGCTTTCAGCATTGCATTCATGTATTGAAGCATCTCCACTGGTACTCTGTCAATTCTTGAGGCCTTGTTTTTCATCATCATCTTCAATGAAGAACTTCTTCCTTCAGTGTCATTGGCTCTTCATCATATGCTACCTTCTGAAATAGTAGAAAATCAACGAATTCTTTTTAGTACAGTAATTTTATGTGTTCCTTCCATCTTCTTCTGATTCTTCCTGTGTTGGTCAATATTTTGCCCATAGAATCATTTCATATTGCAACAGTAGCCTCATATTGTGTCATAGAAAAGCCAATGCATATTTACGTTAGATTTGGATTTCTGAGTCCTGGAATTTTCTTTCTCTAGAGGTTCTACCTTTAAACATGGCATCAGATACAAAACGCTTTAATTGTTTGCCACATTTAAGTTTTAAGAAATAAAATAACACTTAATAATTTAGCTTCTATTTTTGAAACAATTCTCTAAATGGAAATGTACTAGTTTTGTATACACTTACATTAGAGTTATTGAAAGTTCACATGATTTTTGCTTTACTTTGGAAAATATATAAGCCACCTGCTCCAATAATGTTGGAAACAACAGATGGAGAAGTTATTATGTGAACATAACTTAGAATTTGACTAGAAGCAACTCACAACATTGGGGCTTTTATATCCCAAATCTCTCCTAACTGTAGAATTGTACTACTTTAAAAAGTTCTTTAAATAGAATTATTTAATATTATTATATTATTGCTTTGTTGTTAGGTGCTGTTGAGTCAGTTCCAATTCACAGTGACCCTATACACAACATTATGAAACACTGCCCAGTCCAGTGGCATCCTCACAATCGTAGTTACATTGCTGCTGCCATTGTGCCAATCCATCTCCTTAGAGATAGTCTTCTTTTTCACTGACCATCCACTTCACCAAATATGATGTCCTCTAGTAACTGGACAAAGTCTCATCACACTAGCTTCTAAACACATTCTGGCTATACTTCTTCCAACACAGATTTGTTTGTTCTTCTGGCAGTCCGTGGTACTTTTGATATTCTTCTTCAACATCAAACCTCAAATTTATCACTTCTAAGGACTTTATTCAGTGTCTGACTTTCACCTAAAAATGAGGCTACTGAAAAATACAATGGCTTGAGTTAGGCACACCTTGTTCCTCAAACTGGTATCTTTGTTCTTGAAGACGTTAAAGAGGTCTTATGCATAAGACTTGCCTAATGAAATACGTTAATTTATTTCTTAACTGCTGCTTTCATAAGTATTGAGGATGGATCCAAGCAAAATGAAGTCTTTGACAACTTTAATCTTTTCTCCATTAACGTTGCTTATATGTCCAATGGTAAGGATTTTTGTTTTCTTTACACTGATGTGCAGCCCATACTGAAGGATTTGACCTTCAGTAAGTATTTTAAGTACACTTTACTTTCAGCAATCAAGGTTACATCATCTACATATCTCAGGTTGTTAATGAGACTTCCTCCAATGCTGATGCCATGTTGTTCTTCATCTAATACAGATTTTTGGATTATTTGCTTCACATGCAGACTGAATAACATGGTAAAAGGGTACAACCCTGGCCCACACCTTCCCTGACTTTAAACCCTTCAGTGCCCCTTGTTTTGTTTGAACAACTTGGTCTATGTACAGGTTCCTCATGAGCACAATCAAGGGCTCTGGAATGCCAATTCTTTGCAATATTATCCAAGCTTATCATGATCTACATAGTTAAAAGCCTTTATATAGTCAGTACAGCACAGGTAAAATCTTTATGGTATTCTCTGCTTTCAGTCAACATCCATCTAAAGTCAGCAATGATATCTCTTATTCCATGTCTTCATCTGAATCTGATTTGAACCTCCAGAAATTCCCTGTCAATGGACTGCCTCAGCCATTTTTTAAATTATCTTTAGCAAAATTACCCATGAAATTAATGATATTGTCTGAGGATTTCTGCATTCCATTGGGTCACCTCTCTTTGGAATGGGCACAAATATGGATTTCTTCCAATCAATTGGCCAGGGATCTGTCTTCCAATTTTTTTGCACAGATAAGTGAGTGACTTTGTTTGTTGAAATATTTCAAGTTATATTCCATCAATTCCCTGAGCACTGTTGTTTGCCTGTGCCTTCAGTGCACCTAGGACTTCTTCCTTCAGTACCATTGGCTCTTCAGCATATGCTTCCTCTTGAAATTACTCAACATCAACCATTTCTTTTGGGTACAGTCACTCTGTGTAGTCCTTCCATTTTCTTTTCATGATTTCTGCATCATTCAATATTTTGCCCATAGAATCCTTTAATATTGCATTTCGAGACTTGAATTTTTTCTTTGGTTCATTCATCTTGAGGAATGTTCTGATCATGTTCTTCTCTTTTGGTTTTCTAACTATCAGTCTTTGCACATTTCATTATAATAATTGACTTTGTCTTCTTGAGATTCCCTTTGAAATTTTTTTGTTCAGGTCTTGTACCTCCTCCCTTCTTCCATTTGCTTCAGCATCTCTGTGTTGAAGAGAAAGTTTCAGAATCTCTTCTGACATCCATTTTGGTTTTTATCCTTTTTCTATCTTTTCAATGGCCTTTTGCTTCCTTCCTGTATGATGTTCTACATGTCATCAAACAATGCTTCTGGTCTTCGGTCATTATCAAATCTGTTTTTGAGATGATTTTTAAATTAAGGTGGGATATGTTCAAGGTTATATTTTGGCCATCTTGGATTTCCTTTAATATTTCTTCAGCTTCAACCTGGACTTGCAGATGAGCAATTGATGGTCTGCTGTACATTCTGCCGCTGGCCTACTCTAGGCTGATGACACAGAGCTTTTCCATGGTCTCTTCCCACAGATGTAGTCAATTTGATTTCTGTGTATTCCATCTTGTTAGGTCTATGTGAATACCCATCTTCTATGTTGTTTTAAAAAGGTATTTGCAATGAATAAGCCATTGGTCTTGCAAAATTCTATCATTCAATCTCCAACATCGTTATTATCACCAAGGCCATATTTTTTCAACTACTGATCATTCCTCTTTGCTTCCAACTTTTGTATTCCAATCGCCGGTAATTATCAATACATCTTGATCGCATGTTTGATCAATTTCAGACTGAAATTTGATCAATTTCATCATCACTGAGTTTAGTGGTCTTATGTAATTTTAAATATTATTTGTACTTTTATAATATTAATTGGATTGGTGTTGTTGCTAAGTGCCATCAAGTCATTTCAACTCATTTCTGAGGCTATAAATCTTTTCAGAGTAGAAAGTCTCATCTTTCTCCCTGGAGAGGCTGATGGACTCAAACCCCCAACCTGTGGTCCAAAGTCCAAAGTCTAATGCTTATTCTGCAAAGCCATAGCACTCCCTATTTATAGGACTAGTCCATATTAAAAACCTTATTTTTCAAAACTTAGTAATAAACTACATTAAAAGAATGGGTATTGAAAAACAAATAGAGGTCTTTAAAATATTTTATTTACTGTTTCTCTTAGGATACCATATACTGTTGCAACATTGTCATATTTTTAAACAGTGATAATTTTGTATCTTGCATTGTTTTATCATGAATGATATTAATCAATGATATAAATATCAATAGATTTTATACTTATCAACAGGTAAGTATACTATTATTTAGATATTTTGAGTGCCTATGAAGAACTTCTTGTAAATCCTATACAGGGTTGTTGTGAGTCAGAAACAACTTGATGCACTTAACAACAACAACAATGAAGATGGTACAATATGGTATATTTTAAATATTTTAGATGTCTTTGTTGTTGTTAAGTGCCATCAAGTCATTTCCAACTCATAATGACCCACTATAGTGCTCCTTGGAGGCCAGGATGGCTAAACTTCGTCTCTCCTACTTTGGACATATTGTCCGGAGGAAACAATCGCTGGAGAAGGAT
>NW_006408531.1:25714109-25717207 GCF_000296735.1 Chrysochloris asiatica
CTACCTTTACACTTCCAACCTCACAATTAGTCCTGATAACAATCATTCACTATTGTATCACAAGTGACCCTTCTGCATTTCATCAGCTCCGCCTAGACAGATTGGATAGTACTCACTGGAGATTCTGCCTTCCTCCATGCCCCCTAGCTCTAGGTTCCCTCTTGAAAGCTTGTAAGCCAGTCACTTCTTGCATGGCTATAATCTTTAAGGAAGAATATCTCTAGGTCTTTCTTCTGTGGTGCCATTGGGTGCATTTGAACTATTAAACTTTAGTACGCAGAATGCAAACCGTTTACAACCACCCAGGGATCTTAATATTATAGAGAGGATCAGACACAACTACAGTAAGAGGTGGATTTGAATGTGACTTTAAAATATCAATGGAGACTTTCCAGACAATTGTTGCTAAGTGTCATAGAGATGGACTGAATGGCATTTCTGAGGAGCGACTGAAAATAAGTAAGGTAAAATCACTCTAGGAAAAGAGCACAGGAAAGTATGCTCACATAGTATGCATCTACAAAATAACACAGTTTAGAGTAGGTGGAGTGTAGGATTTGTGGATGATAGAGACAAGGCTGTAAAGGTGACCAGTGATCATTATGAAAAGTCCTGTACACCATGGAACAGATACACTCAGTAAGTCAAGGAGAGCCCTCATAGGGTTCAGATCAGAATCTTGTTTTATGACAGTATTCATAGAATGCTGTCTTCTAAATACCTCACATATGTATTTTATCTCCTTTTCCTCACAACAAATGCACAGCATAGATACTGTCATCTTCACATCATAGAATAGGACACTAAGGCTCAGGATGGTTGAGCAACTCATTCAAGGTAAGCTAAAATCTGAACCCAACTGCTCTGACCACAGAGTCAGGCTCTTATCTATTACACATCAAAGATAAATTATATATTTCAGCAGCAATGAAAACCATTTAGGCAACAACAAATCACCAGATAAAAGATGATGAAATATTTAGAAAACAATAATATAATTGTTGTTATTAAATGTCATTGAGTCAGTTCTGATTCAGAGAGAATTTATATAGGGTTTCTGAGGAACAACTGATAGGTTTGAATCACTGACCTTGTAACTAGAAGTCTAGTGCTTATCCTATAGTGCTTATCCACACCAGCACTCCAAAATAATATAACTTCGATGCCTATAATAGTAGTTACATTCTACTGAATATAATAATAGAATGAATATTAAAAAGTAAAACATGCTTTTGAGAGCAATAAAACATTACAAATACAATCTCACATTTTCATGGAACCCAGAGCTTCTGGAGCCATAGAAGCTGGATGAACCTCCAGAATTATTACCCTGAGATAACCTTTAAACCATAAATCCAAAATATCTCCTGAGGTATTCTTTAGTTTAGTTTAACTAGTTAAAAAAATCTCCCTTGATAATTGCTCTTTTAAGAACTACGGCACACAACAACAACAATATTGGATCTAACTGTCACAGCAACACAAAAGGTAAGATAGGAAACTTAAGGTGCAGTGAGTTGATATTAATGGGGATGGAGCAACTCAGAAAAGGAGGGTGAGAATGGTTACACAATTTGAAGAATGTAATCAATGTCTCTGAAATGTACATGTAGAAATTATCATATTAGCATATGTTCTGCTATTGTATATTCTCATCAACAGCAAATTATATGAGTATAAAGACAACTTTATGAGCAGGTAAATATGGAATTTGGGGTAGATGATAGAGTATGGACACTAACCAGTTTTCTTGCTTGGATACTTATGTTAGTGGTAATTTCAAGGCAATGATTTTAGAAGGAAAGACAGGTTAGAACCCTTGAAAATCATTAGCCCATTTATTTAATCTATGGATCCTATTAACAGGGGCTAGTAAGAATGCCAATTTTCATTAATAAACAAAAAAGTGAGTACTGGGCTAATGCATGTGGTGAAGATGGTAAACTTCAATCTACTAAGAAGAGTTCTTTACTGCTCCCTACTGGTGTCAAAATCTCTTCTGAAACAAGGCTGAAGGAAACAAAAGACCATGATTGTTTTAAAAAAAGAAAATTGCAGAGCCAGGATAACCAGCCATACATGGACATTCAGTTCAATAATTTATTTTTATTACAAATGCAATAAAAAATTTAAAAACTATATGTCTTAAAACTCTATAGAAACAAAACAATCCATTTTATTTCAATAACAGTTATTCCAGATAAGGTTCTTGGTTAAATACCTACAATCCAATGCCTTTCACAAGCAGAAAAAGGAAAACATTAAAAGGATATGTATATAGAACAAACAAGATGGCAGATCTGGTAGCAGTGCAGTGAGGAGCTCCGTCAGCAACAACACAGAATACCAAGCCAAGCAGACTCAGGGGATGGTGCCAGAACTCTGAACCACATATAAAGGAATATTTAGAAGCTTGGAAGGCTTACAGCTAGGGGAATTTGTAGCAGAAACAAGAAATCCATTGCTTTCTAATTCAAGACGCTCAGCTGCTCCCAAAGCCGCCATCTTGGATGAGACCAACAGGGTAAGGATCAGAGCAGCAACAGACGCCTGACAGAACCACGGAGATAAGGTGTGGACATTCTTATTTTTTGGTATCTGCTTGTTGGTCCCTTGCTGTCTGCACACCTCCATTTTGGTAACCATAGGGGTGCCTGAGTGAATGGATACCCAGCCCCACCCTTGGAGGGTTCTACTACGCATGCACATAGATCTCCTTGAAATTTAAAAAAACAGTTTGCACTTAAAACCAAACAACCACAGCCAGCCCTAAACTGTTTATAACTAGAAAAAAAGGCCTGAATGGGGATTGTGGAGTGGGATAGGCAGACTAAAAAAGAAATATGCCGAAAATTAAATCCTAAATGACGTCAAAACAACCAACAGTGGCATCTTGAAACTTCTCAGGAAGAAGAGTGAAAAGGGAAGCCCATTTCCTGATTACATCTCCCTGAGGCAATCAGAAAGCATAAAAAAATACCAAAATACACACCCATCTAACTATTGAGGCCACAGGTAATTAATTCCTGAATATGCCCAAAACACAGAAGCAGATGACCATATCTGCACATGTGCAGAAACGAGATAAAGTGACTGAA
>NW_006408531.1:25725862-25733462 GCF_000296735.1 Chrysochloris asiatica
TAGGAACATCTGGTGGATTTGACCTATTGATCTTGTGGTTAGCAGTCCAGTGTTTATCCTACAACACCACACCAGGTGATATCTATAATATAACATAATATATCATGGACTTCCAGAATAATGAACAAATCTGTCTTGGAAGGAGTGCAGGTAGTTTCCAATTCAATAAGTTTTAACAAATCCATAGTAAGTCATTTCTGACATTCATTCAAACACCTTTTTTTAAAAAAAATTTTATTTAATTGTTGTTGATGATAATATCCACAGTAAGATATATACCAATTCAACAGTTTCTAAATGTAACATTTAGTAACATAATTACATTTTTCAAGTTTTATTATCATTCTCTGACCTCTTTTGCTGAGTTGTTATTCCCCATTGAGCATGAATTCACTTCCCCCTGAAGTTCCTAATTAATCTTTCAAGCTAATGTGGTCCTTTTTATCCATTTATTTTCATTATTATTGCCATCGCCTGCTATATGACAGTGTTTTGAACCATATATTCAACATCTGTGAGTGAATATCTGAGACTGATAACATCAGAAAATTACTAAGTGCATAATTGTATGTAATACAAATTACTAATGATAAGATTGCAAACAACAAAAACCAGATGCTCATAAGTGTTTTATTTCATTGTAAATTAAATGAAGTGATGTATTATTTAACACCTACTGTATGTTCTGTGAAGTAGGGTATTGACTTGAATGTCATGCAAACATCATATAATATAGTCCTCATATTATGAACAAATTCCATTCCTAAATCTACCTTTAAGTTGAATTTGCATGTAAAAGGGAGCAATTAGGTATAGTTTATATCTAATGGCAGTCAGTCAAATGTGTGTCTTTCTATATAGCATATAGTACACCTTGCTATGCATTAAAAACATCAAATAAACACTTCAAGATACTCTGAGATATTTAGAACATAGTAACTCAGTAAACATAGTAATGCATTGATGTGCGTCACAAAGTAGGGCTAATTTGTGAAATCAAACCATTATATGTACTCCTGATTTTTATATAATAGACTTTATAGGGGTTGGGACTATTGATGCATATACAGCCAGACACTGCTTTAATGGATGTTATGCCATACATGACTGTATATTATAAGTCAGGGGTCACTTGTACAGCCATAATACTCCTTAGAAGTGAGACTGTCAAGACCTGGTCTTACGTATGTTGGACATGCTATCGGCAGGAATCAATCTCTACAGGAGGACATTATTCTTGGTAGAGTATAAATAAAAAAAGAGGAAGACCCTCAACAAAATAGGTTGACAGAGTAGTTACAACAGTGGGCTCAAACATAGCAATGACTGTAAAGATGGCAGAAAAACAGGCAACATTTTCTTCTTTTGCATATGGGGTTATGATGAGTTAGGTGCCAACAACTCAATATAAACAACTTGTCCAATGTAAACAGCTAGCAAGGAAGAAGCCATGACTTAAATCCATGGAATCCCAGTGAAGCTGATGGGATTAACCATTTGATAATTTTTTCCAGGATAGCAGTCCTTTCCAACTTAAAATTTAGTAAAACAAAAATAATTGCTACAAATATACAAAGAGACAGATAATAAACAAACTATAATGCAAAAGTATTGAATCTAGCTATTAAACAAGATTTTTTTTTTCTAGTTTTTGTTGTTGTTAGGTGTCATCAAGTCGGTTCCGATTCATAGTGATATATGCACACCAGAACGAAACACTGCTTGGTTTCATGCCATCCTCACAATTCTTGTGTTTGATCCTTTTGTTCATGCCACTGTGCCAAAGTATTCCTCTTTTTTTCAGACCTTCCATTTGTCCAAGCATAATGTCCTTTTTCAGGGACTGGCTTCCCTAGATAATATATCCAAAGTACAAGAATCAAAGACTTGCCATGCTAGCTTCTAAAGAATATTCTGACTGTTCTTTTTCTAAGACATATTTGTTTGCTATGCTGGCAGTCCATGGTACTTTAAATATTCTTCCCCATCATCATAATTCAAAAGCACTGATTCCTCTCCAGTCTTCCTTATACATTGTTCAAATTTCACATTCACATGTGGCTAATGAAAAAACCAGTTTCGGTGCACCTTAGAACCCAAACTGACATCTTTGTTCTTGAATTCCTTAAAGAGGTCTTTTGTAGCATATTTGCCTAATTCAATACATCATTTGATTTCTTGACTGCTGCTTCCATGAGCATTGATTGTGGATCTAAGCAAACTGCAAGCTTTACAATTGTAATCTTTTCTTCATTTATCTTAATGTGATTTATTTGTCCAGTTTTAAGGATTTTTTCTTTCTTTACATTGAGGGGCTATCCACACTGAAGGATGTTGTATATTGCAAATAAAACACTAAGGAAGTTATGAGTTATGGTTGTGTTATGTATTTTGTGCAAATGACACATTAAGAAGTAATGAGTCGCATAATTTATATGTTCAGATAAATTGAACTTAGAAATATTTCTTGGAGATGAAGCTTTAAAAAATGTTTAAAAGAGTTTCCTGTTTATTAAAATCTGAGAAAGTGCAGAAATGAAAGAAGGTTGATCAGATTAGAGCAAATTGATCAAATTAATCTTATAATTGTCTTGAAAAATTAGACAAAAATATTTCATCTAACTATTTCTAATTTTTTTGCTGTCTGTATATATAATGCTTTCTGGTTTCCTATTATTCTGCCAGGATTTATCTACTTTATCACAGTATATTACATTCTCACAGATGTCCTGAGAAAACTATTCAACTATATTAAAACCAAGTTCTACCGAGCTACCCTAGCACTTTCTGAAACTACACAACTCTTTCTAAAGATAGAATGACTTTGTCATTCTGAAATACTGCCAAGTCCTAGCTGCCAAAGACTTGTAAAAAAATAGATCCCAGTGAGGCACATTCTCCAAACACATCGGAGAAATCACTTACATCAGCTATGAACTACTAAGACTCCAAGCACTGGTAGAATGATGATAATTGATTGAGAGATTTGCCACTAAAAAACAAATTCATATTTCAACAAAAATCCATTTTTATCGACTGGTCAACTTGTGTAATGCTAACCTAATTATTTTTCCTGAACTTCTGGTACCTCATTAACAAAAATTAGGTCTTCAAGCCTATCTTGTTTTTAGATTTAGTGATAATTTTACATTGGCTCTATCACATTTAACTTGGCACTTAATTTTGGTCATTTGATAATAAACAACAACACTGATTTAATTCATATGAAAAAAACTAAGTGATGTAAAAAAAATTGACATGGAACCATGACTCTGTAGGTATACAGTAAACAGTGACAAATATTTTAGGACATAAATGGAACCTAGACCCTCATTCAGGGTCATCCTTTTAAATAAACACATGATAGCTTCTCTACCTTTTTATTTCCAGGTTTAGGCATATAGCTGCTACTCAAAGACATTTTTATTGAATAGATGAACTGATGACTAAATAAAAGCATTTTTTAACAGTGGGCGATGGTGGATGTGTGCTGTCAAGCAGGCTTTGACTCATAGCGACCCTCTATAAGGCTGTAATCTTTTCAGGAGCAGAAAGCCTCAGCTTTCTCCTGTGGACTAGCTGTTCAATTCAAATTTCTGAACTTGTAGTTAGCAGCCCAAGGTATAATCCACAATACCACCAGGACTCCCATATTTCCTATATTTTACAGTAATTGTTGTTAAGGGCCATCTAGTTGGTTCCGACTCAGAGCATCTGGTGGATTTGAACTACTGACTTTGTATTTAGCAGTCCAATTCTTATCATACAGCACCACACCAGGAATCCATATGTTACATTGTTGTTAAATGCAGTCAAGTCAGTTCCAACTCATAGAGACCCTGATAGGGTTTCTGAGGGGTGGCTGGTGAGTTCGAATCACCTCCCTTTAGGTTTTAACAGATCTAGTGGACCAGTGGTTATCCGTCAGCGCCACACCAGGACTTTTACAACAGTGGCCTTAAGGTGTGGTTTCTGGACCATCAACACTGAAATCAACAATACTGAAGGCCTTCTTAGACGTGCACATTTTCTAAAAAACTCAACTCTCACTTACTGAATCAGAAACTCTGAGCTGGGGCCCAGGTATCTGCATTTTAATGACCTTCAGGTGATTCTCATATAGATTAAAGATTGAGATCCACTTTAACTGGTTGTTTAACCAGGAGCCCTGACCACCATCTAGTGGGTTGAAACTAACACAGAATCAACAGCTTGAATCTACTAGACTCCATGGAAAAAAAGATAGGGCTTTCTGCTCCCATAAGATTTACAGCCTCAGGGCTGCTATGAGTAAAAGCAATTTGACAGCATATAACCACCACCAATTGCAGTCAGTACAAAGGCAGTGTTTTAATATTAAATGAATTAGTTTGGAAAATATGTGGGAGATTAATTCATTATCTCATAAGGGATATTATTTCTTAAATAATTTATATTTCTTAATATGTAAATTATTTCTTTCCTTTTTTTATTCTAAATACTGCAGTGTAGCAAACAGAAACTCATTAATATGCTCATTCATAACTTTAGGTAGCATAATACTACACAGCTTAAATATTAGTATAATAAGTTATAGCTTCTTAGAAATTTAATTTTAAGTAAGGTTTAGAATATTTGGGGTAGTCTTTCAAAAATATATGCAATTATAGAGCCATTATTATCATTTGTCAAACATTATGAGCAGTTCTAGTTCATTCAAAATTACTTGTCTAATTATAGTCATCACTTTCTATCTACGGGGAATAGGGTTCTGCCCCCACAGATAGCAAAATCCTCAGATCCTCAATATATAAAATAGTGTAGTATTTACATATAGCCTATGCATCTCCTCCTGTATACTTTAAGTCACCTCTAGATTACATATACTACCTAGTACCATATAAATAGGGAGACCTAGTACTGTAGTAAAGAGTTTTGGTAGCGTAGTGGTTATGAGTCGGGCTGCTAACCTCAAGACTGCAGTTCGAAATTGCCAGCGGTTCCGCGGGAGACAGATGAGGCCTTTGCTCCCGTAAAGATTTACAGCCTCGGAAGCTCTGTACAAGGTCGCTATGAGTGTCGGAACCGACTCCATGGCACACCAGCACCACCACCAGTGATGTACTGGATTTTGCATTGGGTCGCTAACCACAAGGTCATCAGTTTGAATCCACCAGCCACTCCGTTTTCTGCTCCCTTAAAGATTAACAGCTTTGGGAACACTATACAGGGTTGCTATGAGGTGGAACAGACTGACAGCATACCACCACCACCACAATATAGATGCTAAGTAGTCCTTGGTATTCTCTCTTGAATTCTAAGCGATTGCATTGACCACATAATTTTTTTTTCCCCTCTGAATACTTTTCATTCTGTTGGTTTGATGACTGAGTATAGAAAGAAAATCAATATGGATTCCTAATGTTTTTATGTCTCTTGTAATTTGATGAATAATTCACAATAGTTTAATAACTTTTACAAATCTAGGTAACACAAAGAAAAGGAATTTTTTCTAACAAAGAAAAATAATTTTTCCCACTGTTCTTCATTTTCTTCATCTCCTAGTGATAGATCATGAGCACTGATTTTTAACTGATTGAGTGAGGCTTGTCAAAAGAACCACTTCAGAATCCAATTAAATACATAAATTTCTAAGAATTCTGTCATATAGGTTAACTACTTCCCTGAAACTAACTTTCACTAGTAATGTTCTTTTATGTGATTTCTTTTACACCAGAAACATAGAATGGGGAAGACACTGATGAAATAAAAGTTACAAAACATTGATACTTTTATAGTTGGATATATGAAGCTCTGTTACATCATCCTTTATACTTTAATGAGTTTCCAAGTTTTCTTAAAAATAGATTTTTAAATTGCCTCAAGGTCCTCAGATGGGAACAATTTAACCTAATGTAAACGACAATGAAAATTTTAAAGGTTTTCAATATTGTGGAGAATAAGTATTCCGGAACACTTAATTGTGCTCATCAGAAATCTGCAAATAGACCAAAAGGCAGTAATTAGAACAAAACAAGGGAACTCTGAATGGTTTAAAATCAGGAAAGTTATGCACCAGAGTTGTATTTTTTCACCATACATGTTTAATCTGTATGCTGAGCAAATAATCTGGATTATATGAAATAGAACATAGTATCAGAATTGGAGGAAGACACATTAGCAACCTGCCGTATGCAGATGATATAGCCTTGCTTGCTCATAGCAAAGAGGATTTAAAATATTTACTTTGATGAAAATCAAAAATCACAGCCTTCGGTATGGGTTTCACTTCACAACTGGACCAATAAATATCATCAAGATAAACAGGAAAAAGAGTAAAGTTGTCAAAGACTTCATTTTGCTCAGATCAACCATCAACACATTTCACAGTCAAGAAATCAAATGATGTATTGCATCGGGAAAATCTGCTGCACAAGAATTATTTAAAATGTTCAAGAACAAAGGTGTCCGTTTGAGGACTAAGGTGCACCTGACACAAGCCATGGTATTCTCAATAGCCTCATAGGCATGTGAAAGTTGGGCAATGAATAAGGCAGACTGTAGAAGAATTGACTAATTTGAGTTATGATGTTGGAGGAGAATATTAAAAGTACCATGGACTGTGGAAAGAACAAACCAATCTGTGTTGGAAGAAATACAGTCAAAATGCTCCTTAGATGAATGATTGCTATACTTCATCTCTCATACTTCAGACATATTTAGAAGGAACCAGTCCCTAGAGAAGGACATCATGGTCGATAATGTGGAAGGTGAGTAAAATAGAGGAAGATCCCTTAGACGATGGATTGACACAGTGGCAGTAGCAATGGGTTCAAGCGTAGAAATGATTGTGAAGTTGGAGCAGGACTGGGCAGTGTTTTGTTATTTATGCATAAGGTTGCTATGAGTCAGTACCAACTTGATGGAACCAAACAACAGCAACAAGGTGTCTGAGTCAGAACCAACTTGATGGCATTTGACAACAACAGCAACAAAACAGTATATTGGACAGCTCTCGGATCCCACCTCAAAACCTCTTAACCCACCTGTTTACTCCAGTCATTACTGCAGCAACCAACTCTGTACATGTGTAAATCTTGCTTGAGCTTTACCACCAGCGTCATCTCCATCCCTCTCCTACTTATACTACATTGTTCGGTTGCCACTGGAATCCATTCAGCCTTTCAAATCTGGCAGTGCAAGGAACTTAACACCTCAAGGGACAGCTTTTGAACATTGGGGAATGGGAGCTGATGAAAATTGTGTCTTTTTTCTATATTTTCAAGCAGAAAATTCTAAGAGCATTATAATAGCCTTCTGAAAGGATCTTTGGTGGGACGGAGCTCTCAGTGATTAGCTCAGTAGACAACACTGTTTTACTCTGCTCAGTGTCCCATTCCTGTTTCTTGGAATGATCCATCAAAATCAACTATCTAGGTAAGTCCTTGTCTCAAGTTCAGCTTCCTGGGGGAGAGTAAGAGAAAATTCAGATTAAAAAATATGATCTATTTTTTAAAATATGATCTATTTCCAAAAGGAAATGGTTAATGTTCAACCATTTCAAGAGATACCATATGAACAAGAGCCAATGATACTCAGAGAGGAAGTCCAAAGTGCATTG
>NW_006408531.1:25734872-25737206 GCF_000296735.1 Chrysochloris asiatica
CAGGATCGAACATTGTTTCGTTCTGCTGTGCATGGGGTCGCTATGAGTCGGTTTCGACTCGATGGCACCTGACAACAACAACAACAATTTTTCAAAGCATTAAAAAATCTAGTTCATACACTATGTTATTTGGGTCCCCTGGGAAGTAGATTTTGAGACAAAGATAGATAGTACTTGTTCAAAAAATGACTATCCATAACTAATTAAAGAGTTAATCATTATCTTAACAGCAAAAAAATCACATTAAATGCACACATAAAAACCTATCCATAAAACTCACACAATCACATTTACCAATGTAAAACACACTAACAAAAGTTTTTTTAAAAAACAGCACAATTATGTCTAATTGCATTGAGTATTTCTTGTAGAGTTCTGCCCATTTTATCATATTTAATCCACTTTAAATAACACTTAGAGAACATCTAACTGCATACTGGTCACTTGTAAATTGATCTCGCCAGGTATTTCCCAATAGTTTTTCTAATATTAACAGTTTCTAATCCTATACAGTTTCAAAATAAGAACCAAACAAAATGTTTCGAGGGGCATAACTGAAGCATCAGAGCTGAAGCTCTGTGGGAAAGTCCACAGGGACAGAATCCTGTCAGCTCACAGCTATCTGCAACAGTTTTTTGTCTTTGAGAAAGCTTCTAACTGAAGAAGAGGACCTTTAGGCAATTTCACTTGGGAATAAGAACCACAGATATTTGCAGAGAAAAAGAACTGTCTGCCCCTCCATGTCACAACTCAGGGAGAAAACTTTTGTCATGGTCAATAGATGTAAAAATACAGCTCTGCCTACAGAACAAGTATAGGGAACATGTACATCTTACCTTTTCTAGTATTCTAAGTTACCTATTAGAAAAATGGTTCCGATGATGAAATTGCTAATTAATTAGGTACATGATTCCCATTTTCTGTTTAGAATATCTTAGAAAATTATATATTCATAAAACTCTGATAAAGTATGAAAAAATGCAAAGAGAAAACAATTTTATACTTATATTTTCTACACAGGTTTTTTGTGTGTAACATTTATTTTGTTCATAACTTGGCTGATATCCTTATCTTTACATATCATAGAAAGAATGCTTACTCAAACACTATTCCATTTTGAAGTTATTTAACTGTAAAGAACCTGAGACATTTGATAACCAGTTAACTAATCCGTATACTGGATATAAATCTATACTTAGGTGTCAAATTTATATATAACAGAGCAAAATATGAGCAGTTATTTATGGTTACTACTTCACCAATTCTGAGAATAAGATTTGTAAAGTCATAAGTGCATGGTGTAACTGTTCCATTTTTGTTGTGCTCAATAATAAACTCAGTACATTCCAGTGATTAGGGGTTTGCCATATCACATTACTTCATGATGAGTAACATCACTTATTTAGTGATATGCAGCATTCTTTCCATGCTTACCTCATATCATCTTATATTTATAAAGGTCCCAAAGATACAGAACTGAGCGAATCCTTGATATCAGAAGAAGAAATAGTAGAATGACAAAATAAAGTTAACGAAAAAAGAAGAGGCACATCCCAATTAATCCGCTAACGATTCCCTGTTACAAAAGGTACCTGTGCTACGACTGTCCAGAGACTTAAGAATTCATTTTCCATCACATGTAGCCTTTGTTTAAGGCAGAAACACTTTCTAAGTGTCTTTTGTATGCTTGTTTTTGCATTTGTCACAGTAGTGGTAAAAATACACATAAGGCCTGATACTCAAGGAGATTACAATCTATCCATGATGCTATAACTATCACACAAAATCGTTAACACCTAATGAATGATATTAGCCTAGAGGCAATAATAGTTTGAATCCAACTGGCAAGTTAAGTAGGGCTGCACGTGTCTTTTTGGACCAGATGGGATATGTAGGCTGGATAAGATTTAATGGGACCCAATGAAAGGAATTTCATGTATAGGAAATAAGCACAAAGGATTAAGTTGAAGTAAGGTTGTTGTTGCTGTTGTTGTTAGGTGCCGTCGAGTTGGTACTGACCCATAGTCACCTTATGCACAGCAGAACGAAACACTGCCTGATCCTTGGCCAACCTCACTACTATTGCCACGCTCAAGTTCATCGATGCTGCTGCCACTTGGCCAATCCATCTCCTTGGGGGTCTTCCTCTTTTTCTCTGACCCTCCACCTTACCAAACATGATGTCTTTCTCTAGATACTTGTCCCTCCTGACAATATGTTCAAAGTATGAGAGATGAAGTTTGGCCATCTTGGCCTCTAAGGAGCACTCTGGCTGCACTTCTTTCAAATCAGATCTATTGGTTCTTTTGGTAGTCCGTAGCACTTTCAATATTC
>NW_006408531.1:25739546-25743919 GCF_000296735.1 Chrysochloris asiatica
TTGATACATTCCAGTTTTCCCAGATTCATACTTCGTACATTCCATGTTCCAATTTTCAATGGATGTTTACAGCTGTTTCTTTTCTTTTTGAGTTGTGTCCCATCAGCAAATGAAGGTCCTGCGGTCTTTTCTCTATTCATGTCATCATGGTTAACTCTGCTTTGAGGAGGCAGCTCTTCCCACCTCGCATTTGAGAACCTTCCAACCTGAGGGGTTCATTTTCCGTCACTATATCTGACAGTGTTTCTTTGCTATTCATAAGGTTTTCAGTGACTAAAGATTCAGAAGTAGTTCATCACTCTTTCTTCCTAGTCTGTCTTTCCCTGGAAGCTCATCTGAAACCTGTCCACCACAGGTGACCCTGCTGGTATTTAAAATACCAGTGGCATAGCTTTCAGAATCACAGCAACTTACAAGCCACCACAGTAAGATACCCTGTTGGAAATTATTTTCAGATCCTAATGAAGTTGAGTAATATGTCTTATTGAAGAGAATATGGGTAAGCTTTATACAGTGTAGGATGGAGAAGAACAAATGTCTTCCACAGAGGGGTGTAAAAATCAAACAATGAGTCTGAGACTTACTAATTTAGACCAGTAGGGAAAAAAACATGAATATTTGAGATTCAAATATTTGAGAATACTTGACATTGTGAAAAACAGATAAAGGCAACTAATATTTATATTTTCCTCTCATGTCCAAGTAGTATGCTATGATTTTTAAACTCATATTACAACTGTACAGGCATCACTGGCTTTATTGCAATGTCTTCCAGATATACCTGAGAGTATCCCAAGATGTTTTCTCAATAGCACACAATTAACTGAGACTAACCCATTAAAGTCTGAATAATAATGGAAGGAAATTCTCCTATGATATACTAATATAATAATGGAAGGGCTCAACCCTATGATATAATCTCAAAGCTATCCAGTCAATTCCAACTGAAAGTGATCCTGTATAGGGTTTCTGAGATTATAAATCCTTACAGGAACAGACAGCCTCATCTTTATCCCAAGAAATAGGTTGATGGTTTGAACTGCCAATTTCATAGTCAGCAGTCCAGTGCTTAACCTGCAACTTCACCAGAACGCCTTACACTATGATATGGATTAGCTTCAGTCCAGCTATTTTGTCTGGGCTGCCTTCACATGACATAGAAACCCTAGGCCCTGCCTCCAGAAATTCTCCCAAAGTCTTCAAGTCTCACAGCTTTCCCTACCCTGAATGGGGAATCCATCTGAACCTGGCTAAGTCAGACTTGAGGTGTTGAAACTAGTTTCTGGGAAAAGGAAATTTCAGACAAGTGCTTTCTTCCCATATTTTCTCAGCAAAGCTCCTAATCTTCACTATTCTCCACACTTCTTATCTATCTAAAAAGACCTTTGTTCCCCTCTCCATGTTTTTCACCCTTCATGTTTCTGTGTCATTAGGTATATTGACATATTGTTTCTTTGTCTTTCCTGAAGAATCAATTCCTGTGGCACCTTCAAATCAGATTGATTTGTCTTTTCAGTGTTTAAAAACGTTTTGAATGTTTTTCTGTGCCATTTTCTATTCTAGGAGCTGGGCATACAGTGCTGCACAGAACAGAACAGGTCTCTACTGCTCACATTGAGCATCCATTCTGAGGATTTGAAATATAAGTACTCCTTTGTTAATATTTCATGGACTGTACCTCTTCATTTTAACTCTTACATTAACTCATAATGTAGTTTTTTTCTCATCATGTCTTTTTCTTACTACACAATAATCTCCTGATATCAAAGACTGTGACTGCAATGCACAGGTATCTGGTACACAGGATAAAGCTTGCAACATCATTCTGTTATTTAACACCAAAGGACCATGCTGTCGTCAGTCAATTTTGGTGAAATTATATCAGATATGTGGACTTTCTACCATATGTTATGGATTGAATTGTGTCTTCCAGAAAGTTATGTTGAAGCTCTGGCCCCTGTACCTTTAAACATGATCCTGTACAGAAATAGAGCTTTACTTTTGCTGTATCTATGGACTCCTGATATGGTGCTGTATGATCAGCACTGGACTGTGAGCCACAAGGTCAGCAGTTCAAACCCACTAGCTGCTCCTTGGAATTCCATACAAGGTCATGATGAATCAGAACAGGCTCAACGACACTTAACAACAACAAAAAATGCTAATAATTTCTGTGTGAGGTCTTATAAAAAGATCAGAAAAGACACAGAGACACAAACAAGGGAATGGCTGACACCATGTCAGGAACTTCAAGGATTACCAACAGATACCAGAAACAAAATGAAAGTCTCATAAAAGGAATGAACACATCTAAGATTATGGTTTGGTCTTTTTGCCTCCAGAACATAAATTTCTGTTCTTCATGACACCCACTTGTGGTATTATTGTTATGTAAGAACTAATTAATACCATATCTAAAGGTTTCTTAACATCCTTTTTGTCATTATTCTGTCATAACTCAAAACACAGCTATTTTTACTTTCTGAATCTGAAAGATACCAGATCTATATGCTCTGAATCCCGCACTAAATAATTTATTATTTTTCTTCTAAGAACACAGTTCCCCTTTTTTTTAAAAAAAATTGCTTTATCAATTAAATTAAAAATATGATTTAAAGCAAATATGAATCTTTAGTTTATGGATTTCTTAGTTCATATTGATTGATGTCTTCCCTTTCAAATAATTTTGTTTACAAAGTGATCATGATTTCTGCATAGTGGTTCTGTGTAGGTTTTTGGTAGTGTTTTTTGTTTGCTGGTCTTGTCTTGTTTACTTTCCAGCATATCTCTATTTCCTCTTTGGGAGTTAGGAGATAACCCAGAGAGAACAAAGAACATCAGTAATCGTGTTATGGGTTCTTTCTTCCTCTTTTTTCTTTTTTTTTCATTGTAAGTCAACGGTTTTTGTTTACGTTTCCTTTAAGGTTAAATACTTTCAGCTTCGCAAACTTCTGTTTTCTGGTTTGTATAATCTAACTTCTGAAAGAAAAAAAGAATGACTTATATATCCAATTGTGTCTCCACCAATTTCTTCTAACTTAAGCTGTCACTTTCAGCTGCTGAGTCAAAAATGTTCTGAGGGGATGAGAGCAGTTTCTGCTCATCACCTTTTTTCCTTCACAGGTAGGGGCCAAATGCAATGTGTAAAAAATAAAAAGAGAGAGTTTAGAACATTGTGTTTCTGGGACAATATGACTGATGTCACTTTGCATTCTTTTTAACCAACTTAAAATCTCTCTCTCTTTCTCTCTCTCTCTCTCTCTCTCTCTCTCTCTCTCTCTGTATATATATATATATATATATATATATATATATCAGCATATTTTTTGCTTTTTTTCTATATTTCATTATTTGGTTATGGCATGTCTTTTTGGAAAAATCAGCAATTCTAACACCCTTTTCATAATAATAATAAAAACAGCTATGAGTCTCTTTCTCCTCCTCAATATTATCACCTCTTTATTTAAACATTATACTGTATCTTCTAACTTTCCAGACTTGATTCTACTGTATTTAATTTGTTGTCCTGAGTTAAATTCTCTGCTTGCTAGGTAACTGGCTGTTTAAATCAGTAATTTGCATTCCAAATTGTATTTGTAAATTTCATTGGTAATACTTCAATAAATCAGTCACTTGTCAATACTATATGGTTGTTTTAATTTCACAATAAGTCCCTGATTTTATTTTTACTTTAAAGCAACTAGACCTCATTTATTTATTTTCAATATTGATGCAAAATATCTTTCCATGCCAGAAATGGAATTTTTTGTCCTCCCTCTACCCTTACTATGCCCACTAATCTCTGTTCCCATTTCCAACAGCCAGAAATCATTGTGTGAATTCTTCCTCCATGTAACCTGAAGACACATTCAAAGGCTTCCCTTAATTTTTACTTTCAAGTATTGCAGTGATTCTAGTCTTCTCAACAATAGTATTAAGTAATTATGTAGAAAACAGTTGCCTCATCACTTTAAACAGACAGAAGCTGAACTGTAATATAATTGTGTACTTTGTATATAAAATAAATCAGTGATTGGTCTGGGAAAGGAGCCCAAGGAATATGCCTCCTGCATTAGTTCATCAGTCAATAGACTAATCTTTGTTTTTATTAACATGAAACCATAGGGCTACAGATCCTAGCTCTAGCTGTGTTCTAGGTAGAATTCTATTAATGTTATCTCTAAAGAAAGGCTATCTATTAATGTTGTGAATGTTTATTAAACATATCTGTAATATAATTCCATATTTCTTATAATATTAATGTTAGGGAACTCAAAATTCATATCTCAAATTAGAATCTAGTCTAATCAGGAAAAATGGCATATAGTTTTTTGGAATAAAATAATGTCCAGGGTCATTACAACATTCATAAA
>NW_006408531.1:25745345-25766915 GCF_000296735.1 Chrysochloris asiatica
AAAAAAAAAAAATTTACTTTCAATGATATATAGGTTCAAAGCAGTCATTTATTTAACACATGCAACAGTTAATTGCTGAACAGCTACTATGTACCATGCCAATAAAATGTTTAGACACTATTCCTTCCTCCTACAGTTTACAATTTTGTGGAAACAAAGTCAGAATCTATCAATTATTTACTGAGTATTAAGTCATACAATGGAATATGTATAAAACTTAAAAAGATAAATAACATAGAAAGGCATCTCAATGTTAAAGTTCAGAAAGGTTTTTTCAGGGAAGTAATTCTTCAAGTGGGATTTGAAAAACAAAAACAGATGTGACAAAATGAGATGGGAGGTAGAGGGGCAAAAAACATTTCTGGCAAAGAAAACAACATGTATAAAGCTAACGATGACTTGTAAGAATTTCAACATGGATGAATTACAAGAATTGGAAGCAAAGAGAGATAAATAATTAGGACTTTTATGAAGAATGAACTAGAGAATAGTCAGCAACTATTTTTGTAAAGAATGAGGTAGCAAATATTTTAGGCTTTATGGACTATACAATCTCTGCCTGGATTCAGTGACTAAAATAAAATTCAGTAACTATTAATGTGACTCAAACATATATCCCCTAATTTATAAAAATAATGCTTATATTTCCATATTGTTGTTGTTAAGTGCTATTGAGTTGGTTCTGACTCACAGCAATCCTGTGTAGGCTTTCCGAGGAGCAGCTGTTGAGTTTAAACTAAAGTTGAGTGCTTTATCCTACTATGCCACTCATACAAAAGAATATTTTTAAATATTACGTAAAAGAAATTCCACACAGTTATATTTTCCTGGTAATTAGAATCCCTTGTATCAATGTTTTGCATGATAGTTTAGTAATAACATTACTATGGCTTTATGTAATTAAAAGAGTTCTAGAAACCAATGTGAAATCCTGGTGTAAAACTGTAGGATGAACACTGGACCACAAGGTCAGTTTGAACAGCAAGGCCAATTGTTAAGCCTACCAGCGGCTCCTCAGAAACCCTAAACAGGATTGCAATGAGTCAAACCAACTCCAAAGCACTTAACTAGACTTAAGAAGAAACCATAGTGAATATAGAAACATTAATAACTCAAACCAGGACCTGGAAAATTGTTTTACGTTGCTCATAGCAGATTTCATCATTTGTTGTTGCTGCTGGTAAATGCCATCTAGTTGGTACCCTATGCACAACAGAACGAAACATTGCCTGGTCCTCAGCCAACTTCACAATTGTTGCCATGCTTGAGCCCACTGATGCTGCTACTTTGCCAATCCATCTCGCTGGGGGTCTTCCTCTTTTTCTCTAACCCTCCATCTTACCAAGCATGATATCCTTCTCCAGTGACTAGCTACTTCTGAAAACATGTCCAAAGTATGAGAGATGATGTTTGGCCATCCTGACTTCCAAGTAGCACTCTGGCTGCACTTCTTTGAACACAGATCTATTTGTTCTTTTTGGCAGCCCATGGTAATTTCAATATTCTCCTCCAACACCATAACTCAAAAGCATCAATTCTTCTATGATCTTCCTTATTCACTGTCCAGCTTTCATATGCATATGAGGTTATTGAAAATACCATGGCTTGGGTCAGGTGCTCCTTAGTCCTTAAGCTGACATCTTAGCTCTTCAACACTTTAAAAAGGTCTTGTGCAGCAGATTTATCTAATGCAATATGTTGTTTGATTTCTTGACTGCTGCTTCCATGAGTGTTGATGGTTGAACTAAGAAGAATGAAGTCCTTGACAACTTCAATCTTTTCTCCATTGATAACAATGTTGTTTATTGGTCCAGTGGTGAAGATTTTTGTTTTCTTTACACTGAGATGTAATCCATACCAAAGGTTGTGCTCTTTGATCTTCATCAGTAAGTATTTTAAGTCCTCTTCACTTTCAGCAAGCAAGGTTGTATCATCTGCATATCGCAGCTTGTTAATGAGTCTTCCTCTAATCCTGGTGCTGTTTTTCTTCATATAGCCCAGCTTCTTGGATTATTTGATCAGCACACAGGTTGAATAAGTATGGTGAAAGAATACAACCTTGTCGCACACCTTTCTTAATTTTAAACCATTCAGTGTTCCCATGTTCTGTTCAAACAACTGCCCCTTGGTCCATGTACTCTTCATGAGCATAATTAAGTGTTCAGAAATACTCATACTTTACAATGTTATGCATAGCCTGTCATGATCCACACAATCGAAAGCCTTTGCTTAGTCAATAAAGCACAGGTAGACATCTTTCTGGTATTCTCTGCTTTCAGTCAAGATCCATTGGATGTCAGCAATGATATCCTCTTCTGAATCTGGCTTGAACATCTGGAAGTTCTCTGTCAATGTATGCTTGCAGTTGTTTCTGTATTACTCACATGGGATATCAATAATATTGTCCGATGATTTGCACAATCCGTTGGGTTGTCCCTGTAGGCACATGGATATTATCCTATCACAGGCAGCATTGTACTTCATGACTGATCTGCATATGTTCTTTTTGACGGTGAATGCAACACCATTCCTCTTCAATATGTCATCTCTGGCATAGTAAATTAAGTTGTGGTCAGATTCAAAATGGGCAATACCAGTCCATTTCAGCTTACTAATGCCTAAGATATTGATGTTTATGTGTTCCATTTCATTTTTTTCAATGTCTAATTTTCCTAGATTCATACTTTGTACATTCCATGTTCCAATTATTAATGGATGGTTACAGCTGTTTCTCTTCATTTTGAGTTGTGGCCCATCAGCAAATGAAGGTCCCATGGGCTTTATACTCCTATGGGCTTTACTCCATTAGTGTCACCACAGTCAACTCTACTTTGAGGAGGCAGCTTGTCCCCAGTGGCATTTTGAGTGCCTTCCAACCGAAGGGCTCATTTTCCGGCACCATATTTGATAGTGTTTCTCTGCTATTATATGGTTTTCAGTGACTAAATATTCATATGTAGTTTGTCACTCCTTCTTCTAAAGTATGAGAGATGAAGTTTGGCCATCCTGACCTCCAAGGAGTACTCTGGCTGCACTTTTTCCAAAATGGATTTATTGGTTCTTTTGGCAGTCCGTGGCACTTTCAATATTCTCCTCCAACACCATAACTGAAAAGCATCAATTCTTCTACGGTCTTCCTTATTCACTGTCCAGCTTTCACATGTATATGAGGTTATTGAAAATACCATGGCTTGGTTCAGGTGCACCTTAGTCCTCAAGCTGACATCTTTAATTGCTTCCACTTGGCTTTTCCTGTTATAATATCCTTTATTCTACATAGTGTTAGGGTTCTGACAGTTGCTGAGTATCTTTATTCTAATTATGCGTTCTGGAACCAGGGAAATAAATACAGGATAGGTTTGGGGATATACTGTGAGGGTGACTTTTGCTAAAACTCTATTAATAACTTGATCTCTCCATATGCCCCACTCTGACTGGTGGGTCACAATGATGCTTTGGGTTTTCTAATTTTACTCTTAATTCAGAGCCAGTGTCCAGCAGTCACCCAAAAGTCTGACTTTTTCCTTCTCCCCAGTGAACAAACTACTCATAAAAGTTTTCAGATCACTGGGGAAGAGTGGGGAAAGAATAACAGTATAAATTTTAGGCAGTGTAGAAGAATCCTTCCACAAGAGTATCCAGCCTTCCACTTCATTCAAGGGATAATGGATCTGTAAACTGGCTCAAGTTTGGGAATTGATTGAGGGGCCATGACTCTTTATTCTGGTGATTCATGTCATACTGTTGTTCATTTCACTTAAATTCCTGCATTTGTACAGACCAGGCCAGTATTTAGTAGGTTTCTATTTGTTTCAAACCCAGAGACACTGTGCCTAAGTAACCAGAGTCATAAATCAAGCTATTCTGATTACTACTTTGACTTTACTATCTAACATGGAAACCATATCTACCTTCACTTTGTTGATTAAATGCTGCCACTCAGCCCCTACCACTACGGAATCCAGTCAACCCCATTGTAGTTGTTCTTGGTAAGTGCCACTGAGTTGGTTCCGACTCAAAACGATCCTGTATAGGGGTTTCCAAGGAGCAGCTGTATAGGGTTTCCAAGTTTGCTGTCCAGTGCTTCTCCTACAATGACATACCAGGACTACAGTTATATATTAGTGGTGGTGGTGGTTATGTGCCGTGGAGTCAGTTCAAACTTATAGCAACCCTGTACAGGGTTTCCAAGGCTATAAATCTTTACGGAAGCAGAAAGCCTCATCTTTCTTCCATGGAACAGCTGGTAGTTTTGAACTGCTGACTATGAGGTTAGCAGCCCAATTTGTAACCACTACACTACCAGAGCTCCTTTCAGGTATATATTAGAGTTTCTAAAATCCCAAATGCTGACAACTCTAAATGCTGGTAAAAATGTTAAGCAATAGGAACTCTTATTTATCTCATTGTTGGTGGGACTGTAAAATAGTCCTGTGATTTGGGAAGACAGTTTGCCAGTTTCTTAAAAAACTAAACATAGGTTTGCTGTATAATCCAGTGATGGCACTCCTAGGTATTATCAAAATGAATTAAAAATGTATATTCATACAAAAAAAGTATTTACAGAAGCTTTATTCATAATTATCCAAAATTGGACTCAAACAAGATGTCTTTCAAAAGGTGAGTGGGTAAATAAATTGTGGTCCATCCAAGCAGTGAAATATTTTCCAGCAATAAAACACATGATGATAAACCCATAAAAGACATAGAAGAAGCTTAAATGCATGTTGTTATATAAAGGATTACAGTCTGAAAAAGCTACATAGTGAATGATTCCAAAGCATGACATTCTGGAATCCATAAAGCTCTATTGTTGTTGTTGTTAAGTGCCGTCGAGTCGGTTTCGACCCATAGCGACCCTGAATAGGGTTTCCGAGGCTGTAAATCTTTACGGGAGCAGATCGCCTCATCTTTCTCCCGCGGAGCAGCTGGTAGTTTCGAACTGCTGACCTTCCGGTTCGCAGCCCGATTCGTAACCACTACGCTACCAGAGCTCCATAGACAATGAAAATACCAGTGGCTATGGAAAGGGAGAAAATAGATGAATAGGTAGAACACAGATAATATATTATGTAGGCCAGTGAAACTATGCTTTATGATACTGAAATTGCATATATAGCACATTTTGCATTTGTGAAAACCCATTGGACTATAAAGCACAATGTAATCCTACGTAAACTAGACTTAAGGTCATGAAAATGAATAAAATCGTTTCATTAATTGTAATAAATGTACCACAGAAATGCAATATGTTAATAACAGGGACAATTGTGGGCATGGGGAGAAAAAGTATAAAGAAACTGTACTTTCTGTTCAATTTTTCTGTAAACCTACAAAACTCTCTAAATATAAAGCTTATTAATTAAAAAATTAAAAGTAAAAGGCAAAATAAAGTGAGACATGGAAAGGTAAAAAATCACAGAATTAAACAAGCAAAATATAATTTCTGGTCTCAAAGAACAAATATTCTTTCAGGATAAACACTAGACTGCTAACCTCAAGACTGGTGGTTCAAACACACTAGCTGCTCCTCAGAAACCCTATGCAGGGTCGCTATGTGTCACAACTGACTAGACAACAGTTAACAATAACAATAGCAATTAATTCTCCTTTCCAAATATCTCATTCGTATTCCTCTCCATACTTATTGCCATAATTCTAATATATATTTATAAAACCTCCAAAATGTAGCAACTTCCTATGAGTCAGAGCAGGATCGTGGGAAGTTAGAATCTGGGAATCAGAGAGATCTGAAATCAAATATTAATTTCAACAATTGCAAAATATATGTATTTTAAGAAGTTCTTTCATTGGTTTAACTCTCTAGACCTCAGTTTGGTCACTTGTTATGCAAGAATATTAAAATGTACATTGCAATGTTTTTGAAGGTTATAAATGGGATAACAGTTGTGCAAATTCTCTCACCTCTAGGATTTTGATCCATGTCTGAAACACACTCTTTTCAGTTTATCCAGCTCCTTCAGGCCTCAAAACCCTTGCTCACCTCATAGTTCAAAGAAAATTGTGCTTAATTACATAAGCCTTCATCGAGCCCTCTTTTTTCAACTCAGTTTTTCAGGTTTCAGTATTATAGTTGATAGCCACTTGTTTATTAGCTTCTTAAAGTATCTTCTTTTGAATATACTACAAATGCAAATTATGGATTAAATTAAAAGATTTGAACAATCTTTCTTATTGCTTATTATTATTTTAATTATTATTAATTAAAAAAAATTATTTTGCCTAATTTCTGAGAGCTACATATATGCTTTTCTCCCTCCTTCACATGAGACTTCCATATACAGAGAGAGATAAGGCTAATGTTGTGTTTTAAATATCTCTTCTATTTATTGCTTGGCATTTTCCCAAATAGTGTAATTTAGATGAAGGATTGGCAACACTTTTCTTTACAGTCAGATAGATACTTTAGGCTTTGCCTAAATGTGTTCTCTCATAACTATTCAGCTCTGCCATTGTAGCACAGAGAAATATAGGTGATATGTAAACAAGTAAGTGTGGCTGTGCTCCAATGAAACTTTACAAAAAACAGGTCATAGTTTGATGAACCTGATTCAGACTGCCACACAATCATCATTGGGAGAACTGATAGGATGGTACTATCATTCAAAACAAAAAACAGAACAATAGCTGTACTCCATTGTGAAGACTAAATAGCTATTCATTTATTTTGATGCATCTTTTGGTAATTATAATAAAGCAACAGGAGGCACTATGTATCTCCTAAATATTTAATCGTTGTGTACTGGGTGCCAAGATGCTACTAATTTTTTGAACAATCTTTTGTTTGTAAAAAAAACCTTTCAAATAAGAAGGTGAGGATTATCTGTCAGCAGCCATCATCTAGTTTTTTAAAATCTTCCCCAAAGCTTCCATAAAAACAAAACACAAAATGTCAAATTCAAAAACTATAGACAATACTAGTTAACAAGTTAAACCTACGAGCTTTAATATGCTTACCAGTGAGGCTGAATCACTGCAACAGTAAGACCCAACTGTGGAGGAGGAAGTAGAGAAAACTCATGGGAATTTTTTATAGAAATGAAACCTTAAGAACCTACAAATCACCAAGCTCTGGAAAGTTTGTAAAACAAAACGTGAACAACAATTGGAGATTTTTGAGAGAGGATTGGCAGGTTCCAAATAGTGTATAATAAGGAAAAGTTGATAAATTCAGATGATGCTGGAGTAGTCTCAGACCTTTGAATTTTGCAAACCAAAAAATAAAACCTCCTTATAAAACCTACTAGAAAGTAGAATCCAAATTAAGTAGGCCATGGGCAATAGGGAAAAAAAAGAAAAAAGAAAAACCCATCAGGTCTCAGTATGCGGGGCCATTTTATTTTTTACTACTGCTAAACTAAAAGAGGACTTCTGGTGTGCCATTGTGGATCAGCACTGGACTGCAAACCACAAGGCTGGCAGTTCAAACCCACCAGCTGCTCCTCAGAAACTCTATACAATATCGCTATGAGTTGGAACCAACTTGACAGCACTTAACAACAGCAGGCAACAACAACAAAACCACAAACAAAGGGAGATCTAGAGTTCCTATCAAGCTAGGAAATTTATTCTAACCACTCTTCTCATAACAATACAGGAAGTATCGTATCAAACATGAGCAATGTAAAAGAACTGCAATCAAATCCCAGACAAAATTATTGTAATAAAGCTGTGAATGAGAAGATTTATGTCCCCATAGACAACAAAGACACGCTAGAAAGGTTAAGTCCTTAAAATAATTCATCATTACAAACAATGCAAAATAAATTAAGAAAATGCTAGAGACTATGAAGGAACAAACTGTTACCTTGAATATATTCCACCTGAATTTAGAGACCATCACTAAACAGATTTGATATATTAGACACCAGTGACCGAAGACCAGAAGACTTGTGGGATGACATCAACAACATCATTCATGAAAGAAAAAATAGGTTATTTAAAAGACAGGAAAGATAGAAATGACCAAAATGGATGTCAGAAGAGCTTCTGAAACTTGCTCATGAGCATGAAGAAGCTAAGGCAATTGGATGAAATGAGGAAGTAAAAGAGCTGAACATAAAATGGCAAAGGGCAACACAAAAATAACAAATCAAGTTTTATAATGAAATGAGTGAAGACCTGGAGTTAGAGCACCAAAAGGGAAGAACATGCTCAGCATTTCTCAAGCTGAAAGAAGTAATGAAAATAATTCAAGCCTCAACTTGAATTATTGAAGGATTCTATGGGTATAATGCAGTCTTGGTGTGGTGCTATAGAACGGCACTGGAAAGTTAACCACAGGCTATTAAACCCATCAGTTGCTCCTTGGAAAACCTATATAGGGTTGGTATGAGTCAGAACTGACTTGATGACACTAAACAACCACAACAACAACATGGGTAAAATGTTGAATGATGCAAGAAGCATCAAAAGATGAAAATAATACACAGATTTAATGTATCCAAAAGAATTGATCAATGTTCAACCATTTCAAGAGGTAACATATGATCAAGAATCTGTTGTATTGAATAAAGAATTCCAAGCTACACTAAAGTTATTAGGGAAAAACAAGCCTCTAGGAATTGAAAGAATACAAATTGAAATGTTTCAAGAAACTGATGTAACACTAGAGATGCTCACTCATTCATATCAAGATATTTGGATACAGCTACATGACCAACCAATTGGAAGAGATCCGTATTTATGACCATCCCCCAAAAAGGTGGCCAGATGGAATGTAGAAACTATTAAACAATATCATTAATATGACATTCAAGTAAATTTTTGCTGAATATAATTCAAAACTGGTTTCAGCACAACATCAGCAGGGAGCTACCAGAAATTCAAGCTGGATTCAGAAGAGATGCAATGAGGGATACCATTGCTGATATCAGATGGGTCTTGCCTGAAAGTAGAGAATACAAGAAAAATGTTTACTTGTGCTTTATTGACTATGCAAAGCCATTCAAATGTGTGGATCATAACAAACTATGATAACATTGTAAATAATGGATATCCAGAACACTTAATTGTGCTCATTAGGAACCTGTTCACAGACTAAGAGGCAGTTGTTCAAACAGAACAAGACAATGGTTTAAAATCAGGAAATGTGTTAGTCATGACTGCATCCATACTTTTTCAATCTGTTTTCAAAAACTGGATTATATGAAGAAACATGTGACATCAGGATTTCAGGGAAACACAGTAACAACCAAGACATGTAGAGGACATAACCTTGCCTTCTGGAAGGGAAGAGGACTTGAAATACTGATGAAATAAATATCTGAGACTACAGCCTTCAGTACGGATTGGCCCTCAATTAAAGAGAACAAACATCCTCACAACTGTGACAATAAATAACATTATGATAAATGAAGAGAAGACTGAAGTTGCCAAAGCCTTCATTTTGCTTGGATATATAATCAACATTCATTGAAGCAGAAGTCAAAAAATCTAATATTGCATTAGGCAAATCTACTGCACAAGACCTCTTTAAAGTGTTGAAGAGCAAAGATATCAGTTTGGGAACAAGGTGTACCTGACCCAAGCCATGGTATTTTCAATAGCCTCATATGCATGTGAAAGTTGAACAATAAATAAAGAGGACCTCAGAAAAAGTGATGTGTTTGAATTATGGTGTTGACAAAGAATATTGAAAGTACCATGGACTACCAGAAGAAATAACAGATCTGTCTTGGAAGAACATGCAGAATACTCCTTAAAAGTGAGACTGGTGAGACTTCATCTCTTGTACTTTGGACATGTTGTCAGGAAGGATCGGTCTCTGAGGAAGGACATCATGGTTAGTAAAGTAGAAGGTCAATGAAAGAGTGGAAGACCTCCAACAAGATGGACTGACACAGTGACACAACTATGGGCTTAAACATAACAGAAAGCATGAGGATGGTAATAGACTAGTCATTGTTTTCTTTCTGTTAGGCATAGGACCACTCTGAGCTGAAACCGACTTGAGGGTTCAACAACAACAACAACCTGAATGAATAGCTTAAAATAGAACAATATAAACATAAATAGACAAATTGGACATAAACCATTATTTGAAAAAAGAGCTGATAAAATTTGGATAGAAAAGAAAAAAAATTAAAAATAATGACTACGCAGAAAAGACATGCACAAATAAATAACATGAGTAATGACTTAAGAAAAATAGAAAATAAAAGGACTTATATGAAAAACAAAACAAAATTAACAGAAAAATAAAATTGGCTTCCAAAGAAAATAGATTATAACTAGAAGATAGATAATATCTAACATAAAATTCAGTTCCATGAAGCAGAACAAACATTCAAAACTATAATTCAAAAAGTCTTTCTTAAAAAGAACTTAAAAATACATATCATAAGGCACACTGTAGACAAAAATAAATAATCCAGGTATATTTTTAGTAAAAATAATGAGGTTTTACAAAAAGAAGAAAAATCTAGGTGAAAATATCAAGAAACTTCAAACAGAAAGTAAATTTGACTGTTACTAGATTTTGACAGCAGCATTTTTTTCCAGAAGACCATGAAGAAACTTATTCAGAAACACAATAAAGAAATATGTAAGTTAAGATTTTTAGATCTAAGAAATGTCCATTTAGGAATAAAAGTTATCAGACAGATTAATTAGGGACATCAAGAACTCAGATAATATTCCTTGTGCAAGCAATTCTAGAGAAATCTATTAGGAAACAAGTTTCAGACAACCCAAATACACTGAAAGACATCAACAAGCAATCTGAAGTGAACTAAAGATGTGTATTTCACTGTACTATGTGGCAGTTATAAGGTATAGTCAAAGTAGCCATATTTTTTAAAGTATAGATACACTACAATTTTTAAAAACTGGATATGAGGAAAAAGAACAGGAACTAACCATGGTATGCCAAAATTGGTCCTCCCAAAATACCCACATCATAACCCTGGAACCTGTGAATGTGTCCTTCTTTGGAAAAAAGGGGCTTCGGAGATGGAATTAAGTTAACCCTTTCATGATGGAATTATTTTCTCACTTGCATCTTTTGTTGAAACAACGTATTTTCAGTAATGAATTGAATGAAACCAAAAAAATAATTTTGAGGTAATATGGCATTAGATACAATTAGTTGCACAGATGTGTCCTGAGAGGTCTCTGGTGCTGGAATTGGGGTGTGGCACAGTCCAGGCTAATGCTCTGGACTGCAAAGTCAGTTTGATCCACAAGGCCGACGGTTCAAGCTTACCAGCCACAACTCGGAAACCCTATACAGGGTTCTATGGGTCAGAACCGACTCGACAGCACTTAACAACAATACCAACAGCCTGCTCTTTCAGGTTCACGCAGTTATATAGGCCCCTGCAGTTGCTATGATTCTCAACAGACTCACAGCACTTAGAAAAAAACAACCTCATGGCAGCACGCAGTAAAAGAGGAATAGTAGCTTCCCTCTAAAACCAAAACCACCAAACCAAACCCAACACTAAGTTAATACCAACTCGTAGCTATGCTATATTGCTGTTATTAAGTAGCTTTCAGTTGGGTCCAAGTTGATATCCTATATTATTGCTAGGTGCCATCGAGTGGGTACTTATTCATAGCACCCCTATTCACAACAGAATGAAACACTGCCCCGTCCGAGACCAACCTCACAATTGTTGCTAAGTTTGAGTCCATTGCTGCTGCCACTGCACCAATCCATCTCATTGGGAGTCTTCCTTTCTTTCTCGAAACCTCCACTTTACCAAGCATAATATTCCTTTCCATGAACTGGTTCCTCCTTACAACATGTCAAAAGTATCAGAGATGAAATCTGGCCATTCAGGCTGTACTTCTTCTGACAAAGATTTGTTTGTTCTTCTGGCAGACCATGGCACTTTTAATATTCCTCTCCAACACCATAATTCAAATGCATCTGTTTTTCTATGGTCTTCTTATTCACCATACAACTTTCATAAGCATATTAAACTATTGAAAATACCATGGCTTGTGAGGTACATCTTAGTCCTCAAACTGATATCTTTGCTCTTTGAAGACCCTGCTTCTGATCAACAAAGTGGCGTTGCAGCTGCCCCCAAAATGGCACTGAATAAAGTCCTGCTTACGCTTCAGTCTCCTGAAAAGTTTAAGTCTTTGTTACACCAAAAGGCCTTCTCCCAGTAGTTTCTGGTTTCCGGAACATCTTCATAACTACACCCATTAAAAGCCCATCCAAACCCTCCCATTACTGTATCCGGGACTGCACCACCTTAATTAAATACGCCAGTTTGTGTCTCTGTGTCTCTCTTGACTTTAAGTTCCCCCTCCCAGGTTTATTCTCAATAAAACTTGCCTGTTGTTGAAGCCATGTTTCTCTTCTTGTGTCTTTCTTTCTTATTCTTTACACTCTTAAACACTTTAAAGAGATCTTGCACAGCAGACTTGCCTAATGTAATATACTATTTGTTTGTCGTTTGAGCTTCCATGAGAGTCAGAGCAAAATGAAGTTTTTGACAACTTCAATCTTTTCTCCACTTATATGTATCATGAATGAAACCATAGTAAGCAGGAGAAAGTAATTAATAATGACAAATTAACCAAGAATACTTGTACATATGTAATAAAATAGAGAAACAATAACATGAATATATCTAATGACTGTACCTTTGAAATTATCAGGAAAATAAAATAAAGAAAAAGGTGTGTCAAATGTTCAGAAAGGAAATTACCACTAAACCTAGGGATGTTAATATATAAGAAATTACTTGGCACAATTTTATACAAATATATTTCATCTAGATGAAATAGTCAACTCTCCTACCAAAATGCAGCTTATCAAAATTGACCCCAATAGAAATAAAATTTAAATATAGCAACTGCTATAAAAGAAAGAAAATGTTTAGAGAATTCACTGGTTAAATAATCAATTGATTAACACTTCCTTAACTTGACAAAAAGCAACATTATAATAATAATTGTTTTAAATGCGAATTATCTCTACTGCTATTAAGCATCATGGCTTTACAGAGGAATTATTCCAAGCCTTTACCATAACATTCCAAGGCATTCCAGAGCTCAGAAAAAAGAAGAAAATCCAAATTCATTTTATGTAACAAAATAATACTGATTCCTGAATCTGGCAGATTGCAAACTAAACCATAATGTAAGCCAATATCACTCATAAATATGAGTACGGAAGCAAAAACCAATAAAAATATTAACAAAAAGAATACAACAGCACATTAAAAAACAATACAGAATGAGAGAGAAAGTTAAGCTTACTTCAAATGGTGTATATATACATGTATATATGGTTGATTATGTGTGGTGGAGTCAGTTCTGACTCATAGCCATCCTGCATAGGAATTCTAATGCTGTAAATCTTCATGGAGCAGAAACCCTCATCTTTCTCCCACTGAACAGCTAGTACTTTCAAACAGCTGACCATGAGATTAATAGCCTGATTTGTAACCACTACGCTGCCAGAGCTCCATATATTTTACTCCATATATATATGGACTATATATATCGAGAGAGAGAAAGAGAGAGAGTTGCTGTTAAGTGCCATCCAGTCGGTTTTGATCCATAGCAACCTTTAAATAGGGTTTCCAAAGAGCAGCTGGTGAGCTTGAACCATCAACTTTGCAGTTCAAAGCAACTTTGCAGTCCAGCACATTAACCCACAGTGCCACCTCAGGACTCTCTCATTCCCTCTTTGTGTGTGTGTGTATATATATATATATATATATGTTGTTGTTAAGTGTCATTTAGTCAGTTCTTACTCATAGTGACCTTGTATACATATATATTTATGTAATCTTCCTATATTTCAAGGTAAGGGTAAAAATCACAAGGCCATTTCCATATATTAGTATAAAGAAAAAAATACTTTACCAAACTCAAGCCCTTCTCTTGAGAAAAATAATTCCATATTCTGCTGTTTATTCTCAGGCTTATAGAGATGAACTTATGTTTCATCACCAGTAATGATTTTTTTAAAGAAACTTTACCTTCCTTCCAGTATCATCCAAATTTTGTTTGGCGATGTCCAAATGCTTCTGCTCTTCCACGAGTTGTCTCGGTACCCATCTCACACTAAACCAATGTCTGTGTAGATGATTTCATAGGCAAAGCCATGGTTGATTTGCAAATGATTTGCCACATAATGCACTATCACTCATTTATTAGACAGAATCATTCCACGTGCATACTCAATGTTGTAATCAGTCAAGGATGTGGACAGGCATTTTAATATAATTTAAGTGCAGATAATTTTTGACTCACCCTAATACTTTAACCACTAGGCCGCCAAAGCTTCTTACAAAAATAAATGTTGCTAAGTAGAGTGGTTTCTGACTCATAGCTTTAAATCTTCATGGGCGCAAAGAGCTTCATCTTTCTCTCGTGAAGCATCTGGCATGTTAGAACTAGACCTTGTGGTTTGTAGTCCAGTGTTTATCATATGGAACCACTGTGGTCACCTATAAAATTAAATAGTCTTCCTATAAACAAACATCTAGGCATATCTGAGCAAATTGCATTTATATAAATGTAGTAATGTATACATACATATAGATATGAAGAAGCAAGCTTACCAAGAAACATAAGGAATCACAGTCTGAAATCACTCCTGAAAGACATAAAAGTCAAATTGAGCAGGAAAACTTGGTCCATGTAAACATGCAGAGATCTAATAATATAGTAGTTATGAGTTAGCTGCTGATGATTGCTAACTGGAAGGTCAGCTGTTCAAATCTACCAGCTGCTCCACAAGAGTTCTCCACCAATAAAGATTTGGTGGTGGTGGTGCCTATGTGCCATGGAGTCGGTTCTGACTCACAGAGACCCTGTACAGAGTTTCCAAGGCTGTAAATCTTTACAGGAGCAGAAAACCTCATCTTTGTCCTGCAGAACAGCTGGTAGTTTCAAACTGCTGACTTTAAGGTTTGCAGCCCAAATTATAACCACTATGTTCACTGCCTTGGAAATGCTAGACAAAGTCGCTGTGAGTCGGAGCTTACTGGAGGGCACACCACCCCCACCACCAATCACTATGGTAATTTATAAATGTAATGTAAACCTTGATGTCATGAGGAATTTGTTTTCATGAGCAGAGATAATATCATTATAAAGTTCATTTGGAAGAATGGGCAAATAATAATTGAAGAAAAAGCCCTCACAAAAGAAGAGCAACATCCAGGAGGGGAGAGCAGCATTTGAATGTATTAAAATATGAAGTGTCTACAGTTAAAAGTGTTAATGTACACAAAGGCACACAGACCAGCGATACCGAATTTAAAAACACATACACATGCACAAACATGTGCGCATATTTAATTGATGGCCATCTGATCTGCAGATGGTATTACGTACCTCACCATTTCTTAAAAATAGCCAACCTGAAAGCCGCAGAATGACCTACTAACATCACAGCTGAAGCATCAATTTATAGACAGAACTCTGCTAAAATGGTTTATCGCCTAGCAGATTGCAATGCTCAGTGAAAAAAATGACTTGCATATATAAGGTTTTGAGAGTGCGGTGGCTCTATACGATAAGCACTGGACTCGAACCACCAAGTTTGAGCTTACCAGCCTCTCTGCAGGAGAAAGATGAGACTTTCCACTCCTGCAAAGATTTATCACCTCAGAAACACCATACAGGGGCACTATGATTCAGAACCAACTCTTCAGTACTTAACCACAACAACAGCAAGAGTAGTGTCACTTGTCATTACTTCCATTGACACGTTGTAGACTTTGTGCTGACCATTACCATAATTTTGGACAAGTCCAGAATTGCGAGTCCTCATTTCCAAAGAGAGAGACATTCTTTTGAGATGAACAATACAAGCATGTCCTTGAACTACAATCTATGGCTGCCACCTGTGCACTTTGGATTCCTCATACTAGCAACCAGTTGACAAGAAGAGCGGTTACAATGTAGGCTAAGGTGATTGATCTTAGCTAGTAGGAAGAGGGAGGGATTCTGTATACAATGGAAACAGGGGAAAGCGTGTAGAACTCAGGTCACCCAGTGGGTGGCCCCTGTTGTTTGTTGGTCTCATTGTGACTGTGAGTAGACAAGTGTAGCATTCATGAACTGAGGAGAATATGGCTCCAAAGGCTCATCACAATGTAAGCCATTGACCCCAGTGCAAGTGCGAGCTAAGGCTAAGGGAAAGTTAGGATGAGTATTGGAGAAAGGAGATGAGGAATACCAGAAGCAGCAAGAGGGCTTCAAGTTCATCTTTCCAATCTTTCTCTTTTATGCTTCCCCTCAGACAGAAAAAATTGTCTCTCTGAACATGTTTGGAGATCAGTACAGCACTGGGGTACTTGTGAGAAAGAAGTTGCTCACCTTCAAGAAGTGCAGACTTCCTTTGCAGCAACTCCAGGATCTTTCCAAACACTTAGCCATGGAGTTACAAGCAACCTATCATTTCTGCCCACTGTGGGACTCTTCTAACAGGTGGCCTTTTTCTCCAGAGCTTCTCATTGCGTTAGGTGATCTTTGATCTTCATGATCTTCATCTTAGGCTCTCCCTCTCTATTCTACTTCCTCCCTCTTTCCTTTCACAGATATCAGATCTACATTGTGGTCTAAAAGTTTCTGCAACTCAGGGCTGTTTTCTCCATTTTTACTTTTCACTGATAATTGACAGTTCAAACCCACCAGCTTCTCCACAATAGAAAGTTCTGGCAGTCTGTTTCCATAGAGATAACAGCCTTGGAAACCCTAGGCACAGTTCTACTCTGTGAAGGAGACCTGGTGGAAAAACTGTTAAGCACTTGAATACTAACCCAAAGTCCAGAGGATCCGATCCACCCAGAATCTTTGTGGAAAAGAGACGAGGAAATCGGTCTCTATAAAGAATTCCAGCCTAGAACACTCTATGGGTTAGTTCTACTCCGTCACCAGGCTATGAACGTGACAGCACTCAGCAACTGTTACTCATTGTTCAGTCTCCATTCTCTCATAGGATTTACACATCAACAAACCTCTTTCAGAGTCTTGGTGTGGTGCTGCAGGATAAGCACTGGACTATTAGCTACACGGGCAGCAGTTCAAACCTACCAGTCACTCCTTGGAATCTGATGCAGCCCGATAGCACTTAACAACAACAGGATGTTGCAATCCTAATTTCTTCTCCATTCCTGCTTTGTGGACAAGCTTATCTTACTTAGTAGAACAAGACACTCCTACTAACCAAAGATGATATTATTTTAAGATCAATAAGTAGAAATTGTGGAAGATACCAAAACTCATCAAAGATATTCCCATCTGTGAGTGCATGGTGACACTTAAAAATATATTTAATCACACTTATCAGATGCTAAAAACCGACATTATTTTGAAAGTAGGTAAATAAGAGAAAGAACGGAACATTTATTCTGTTTTTAAAATGAATTCTACCATAAGACAATCAAACCATTGATGACAAGTGTTACATTGATTATCATGACTGTTAACATCACATAAAAGAGAACACCATTGGATATATGACTACTTGTGGGAAGGCATAATACTGTCTGAGCATTCTTATAGAAAATAACAACAACCTGCTCCATCTTCTAGACTGAAATATTAATTTATAAGAAATGTGGGACTCAGAAGACTATATTAAGTTGTACCACAAAAATGCAATCAGCAAAATCCAAATAGTAGAAGACTCTACATAACAAATGATCTTGTTTTTTCCTACAAATTGTGAGAGAAATAAAAATTTGAAGAGGGAGTCTATAGATTAGAAGACACTTGCAAAACATACCATGCAAATGTAATGCTTGGACTTGGTTTGTATATTGATCATATAAAAAATGTAAAAGAAAATGAAAACTCTGGGAAATTTAAACACTTTCTGGATCCTTACTGATATAAGGAATTGCTGTCCAGTTTTTAAAGTATAAAATCTGTATTGTGATTTCATTTACAGATAACATGATAAGATACTGAGATTTCATAGAAAATAATCAACAGTAGAATGAAGAATAAAAATGAAGATTAACCATTAATTGATAATATTTGATGCTGTGTGATAAATATTCAGTGAATCAGTATACCATTCTCTCTCATTTTTTATGCTTCATATTTCCCACTAGAAAATTCTTTTAAATGTAAAATAAAAATGATGGCAAGTGTGACAAGAAATAAGTGCTTTCAACAGTAAAATTTCACGATATTTAATCTTTAATATGAAATACTACTTCTTTGCAGTCAATTGTCTACAGCTTTCCATCATCAAGTCAATTAGGCTACTAAGAAATTTACAGTAATGAATAGCAATGGACTGGAATGCTATTGTATTCAAGAGATTATTTTGTATGTAAGGGGTCATTTGTGCCTATCACATTGGAAAGATGCCTACTGCTGAACTAAACTGCAAAAATGAATAATGTCTTTATGTTCAGAATTAAAAGCCCACAATATATTTATTGTCTGTTACTACAAAGTGTTCAATTCGCAATTCAGTTTCTTTTGCATTTTTGTAAAATGTATCTCTTAATTATGCAAGACGTAAGTGAAAAAAACAGCATGCTAAAACTCAAAGGAAATCTAAAGATCATTTACTCGAACGCTTGTATTTTACAGTGGGGAAGCAGGAAATTTTGAACTTTCCAAGATTTACTGACTGAACTGGAACTAAAACCAAAAACTTCTGCCGCTCAGTCTCGCACTCCTATCACTACTTCACATAGAAACATGAGATGAAATAGTGTCCTTTGCAGAGAAATCCACTCTGTATATTACTAATGCAAACTCTCCTAGGAATATTGAAAAAACTTTGCCCCCTCAAACTCCTCACTAATAACTCTATCTCCCCTGTCATCTTAATAGATGGTGAAGAATTCCAGGAAGCATTTGTTGTTCTCTTTTTATTTGTCTTTAATTCCCTGGATATTTCTTAGTGTGTGGCATTTAATACCAGTCTACTCATGGCAACCCATGTATGCCAGTATAGAACTGTACCCTTAGGATTTTTAACAGTGGAATTTTAGAAAGTAGATCGCCAGGTCTTTCTTCTGTGTGCTTCTGATTGGGAATGAAACACCAGCCTACCAATTAATAGTTGAGCCCATTAACCGTTTGTACCTCCCAGGCGCTCTTTGTATACTGTTGTTGTTGTCAAGTGTCATTGAGTCAGTTCTGACTCATAGGGACTTAGCATAAGATTTCCAAGGTGCGGCTGGTGGGTTTGAGCTGCTGATCTTGTGGTTTGCAATCTAGTGCTTATCCTGTAGTGCCACACCAGGGTTAGGTAGTTAATGCATGCTCATTACAGAATGAAGTATGTGCTTGATATACATGTCAATAGTCACAAGCTTTATCTAGAATGAAATGAATGCCACTTTTTGTCTAATGAGTAAACAGATGATGTATTTCTGATAAATTTACTTACAGCGACCCTGAGTAGGGTTCCGAAGAGTAGCTGGTGAATTTGAACTGCTGATCTCATGGTTGAAACTGACCTTACCATCCAGTGCTTATTCTACAGTGTCACATCAAACCCCTATAGATTTAGAATGCTGCTATATTTGCAGGTTTAGGCACTATTGTTGGCTTGTTGTGTGTTTGTGTGTGAGTGTTTGATGAATTTTTATTATTATTATTATTTCAAGAGTTCAAGTTATTACAAGCGGTATGAGAAATGTCTTTTGGTTTATATGTGCAGTTTGGGGTACTATCAAGTCCATTTCAACTCATAGTGACCTTATGTAGGATTTTCAAGGCAATATATCTTTACTGGAGCACAGAGTCTTATCATTCTCCCACAGAACAACTGGTAGATTTGAACTGCTTATCTTTCAGATAGCAGCCCACTGTGTAACCACCACTTATCTGTCAGTTTGCCATACTGTGGTGGCTTGTGAGTTGCTGTGATTTTGGAAGCTATGCCATAGGTATTTTAAATACCAGCAGGGTCACCCAAGGTTGACATGTTTTAAATGCGCTTCTACATAAAAACAGACTAGGAAGAAGGAGAGACGAACTACTTCCGAATATTTAGTCACTGAAAATCTTATGAATAGCAGAGAAACACAGTCAGATATAGTACCAGGAAATGAGCCCCTCAGGTTGGAAGGCACTCAAAATGCGACTGGAGAAGAGCTGCCTCCTCAAAATAGAATTGACCATGATGATGCAAATGGAGTAAAGCCCAAGGGAGTAAAGCCCTCAGGACCTTCATTGCTGATGGGGTACAACTCACAATGAAAAGAAACAGCTGTAGACATCCATTAATAATCAGAACATGGAATGTCCAAAGTATGAATCTAGAAAAATTGGAAATTGTCCAAATGAAATGGAATGCATAAACATCAGTATATTAGGCATTAATGAGCTGAAATGGATGGGTATTAGACATTTTGAATCTGACAACCAAATGGTTTACTGTGCCAGAAACAACAAACTGAAGAGGAATGGTGTTGCATTCATCATCAAAAAGAACATATCAAGATCAGTCATGAGGTACAACGCTGTCTGTGATATGACAATATACATGTCCCTATACAGAAGACCAATTAATATGATTCAAATGTATGCACCAACCACTAAAGTCAGTGAGGGTGAAATACAAGAATTCTACCAATTCTTCAATCTGAAGTTGGTCAAACTTCAAGATGTATTGATAACTACTAGTGATTGGAATGCAAAGGTTGGGAACAAAGAGGAAGGATCAGTAGTTGGAAAATATGGCCTTGATAATAGAAATGATGCTGAAGATCACATGATAGAATTCTGCAAAATCAATGATTTGTTCATTTCAAATACCTTCTTTAGGCAAAGTAAGAGATGATTATACACATGGACCTCACCAAATGGAATACACAGAAATCAAATTTACATCTGTGGAAAGAGACAGTGGAAAATCTCCATATCATCAGCCAAAACAAGGCCAGGGACAATTGTGGAATGGATCATCAATTGCTCATATGTAAATTCAGACTGAAGCTGAAGAAAATGAAAACAATTCCATGAGAGCCAAAATATGACCTTGAATATATCTCATCTGAATTTAGAGTAATCTGAAGAACAGATTTGATACATTAAATATTAAACATCGAAGAGCAGAAGATTTGTGGGATGACATCAAGAACATCTTACAGGAAGAAAGCAAAAAGTCATAGAGAAGAAAAACATCTTAAATGGATGTCAGAAGAGACACTGAAACTTGATCTCCAGCATAGAGATGCTAAAGCAAATGGAAAAAATGAGGAAGTAGAAGAGCTGAACATAAAATTTCAAAGGTCAGCTCCAGAAGACAAAGTCAACTATTACAACGCAATGTGCAAAGATCTGGAGTCAGAAGATAAAAAAGAACACAATCAGCATTTCTCAAGCTGGAGGAACTAAAGAAAAAATTCAAGCCTTGCCTTTTGTTATTGAAGGATTCTCTGGGCAAATTAATGAATGATGCAGAAAGCATTAAAAGAAGATGGAAGGAATACACAGAATCACTATACTAAAAGGAAATGGTTGATGTTCAACCATTTCAAGAGGTAGCATATGATCAAGGGTCAATAATACTGAAGGAAGAAGTTCACAGTGCATTGAAGGAATTCGTAAAGAACAAGGCACCAGGAATTGATGGAATAAAAATTGAAATAT
>NW_006408531.1:25768258-25769939 GCF_000296735.1 Chrysochloris asiatica
CTATGAGTTGGTTCTGACTTGATGACACCTAACAACAAAAACTACCAGGACTGATTTTAATTTACATGAGAATTACATAAACCTAATATACAAACTCATTTAGCAATCTAAGTGATGTAGAGTAATTGTTATAATGCTATAAAAATACATTAACGTTTCCATAGTATGTGACTATGCTGTTGTTGAGTGCTGTAGAGTAAGTTAGGACCCAAATCAACCCTGTATAGGATGTTCATAGAGCTACTGGTGGTTTTGTACTGCCAACCTTTTGGTTTGAAGTCCAGTGCTTATTCTATAATGCCAATGCCACACCAGAAGTCTAGTATATAATTATAATATATGCTAAAATCCCATCACTAGTGCTCTCATGAAATTAAAACTCCCTTTTTAAGAGAAAAAGTACTTCTCATAAGTACCAAAGACACAAGACAATACTTCATTAAATGCATTTTCATGCCTGAAACAATCTATAAAATAACCAAATAATTAATAGTTGAAAAGAAAGCCTGTCTTTTGTATTTTATTTGCGAAGAGAATACTTGTTGCTCTATTCACAGTAATTTTAACCATGTAGAAAGTTCTGTGACTATGAAAATCTTCAAGTGAATCCAATGGAAACATTTTACTGCTATGTATAAATGAGTTATAGCAAATTAAACAGGTATTTTTTGCATTTGTGAGGGCTTATTAGTGCACCCTTGTGGTAATGTATTAAATTACAAATGCAACCTTAAGGGAAAAAGTTGTGAGGTTAAATTCAGTTTTAAGAAAAGCATTGTGAGTAATCACTCATTACCTTCAGAAAGCACCCATCTTCATCCTATATTGCCATTGGAAAAATTTTTAGTGTGAGCTTTGCTTTGTGAAAAGGAGATGCAACCTCAAAGACCTGAATAAGAAGGTTTAGGACAAAAGAATCTGAAGTCTGTAAAAGAATCATTAAGTGGGATGTTGAATAATATCAACAAATTCAGAGTTTGTTAGTGGTATAATACAGATTATTCAGCCTTCTGTGCTCTACAATATACGAAAATGGTATTTAGGCAACACTTCCTAGTTCTTTCAAATCATCACATCAACTCACAGCTCTCCATCACTCATCTTTCAGTTCTTTGTATTCTAGTGGTTTGTGTATTGCTGTGATGCAGAACTATGATATCAGTGCTTTAAATACCAGCAGGGTCACCTGTGTAAGACAGGTTTCAGTGGAGCTTCCAGACTAAGACAGACTAGGGAGAAAGAGAACAGACCCATTCTATATGTTTAGCCACTGAAACCTCTATAAATAGCAGCAGAACATTATCAGATATAGTGCTAGAAGATGAGGACCTCAAGCTGGAATACACTCAAAATACGACTGGGGAAGATTTACCTCCTCAAAGTAGACCTGACCTGAATGACATAAATAGAGCATAGCTTTAGGAATTCTCAGAACATGGCACGTACAAAGTATGAATCTATGAAAACTGGAAGTGTTCAAGATGAAATAACATAAAGATAAATATCCTATGCATTAGTGAGCTAAAATAAGACTGGTATTGGCCATTTTGAATAAAGATAATCATATGGATTACTATGCCAGAATGAAAAATTGAAGATAAATGGTATCACATTTCGCTGTCAAAAATAATATTTCAAGATCTATCTTGAAATACAACTTTGTCTGTGATAGGATAATATC
>NW_006408531.1:25770504-25771533 GCF_000296735.1 Chrysochloris asiatica
AAAAAAAAACTGAACAGAAAATATCAAAGAGCAACTCAAGAAGACAAATTCAAGTTTTAATAATGAAATGTGCAAAGACCTAAAGTAAGAAAACTAAATTGGAAGAAAATGGCAGCATTTTTCAAGCTGAAAGAACTGAAGGAAAAAACCATGGCTTGACTTGTGATATTGAAAGATTCTATAGACAAAATATTGAATGTTTCCAAAAACATCAAAGGAAGATGGAAGGTATACACAGAGTTAGTGCATCAAAAACAATTGGTTGGTGCTCAACAATGGCAACAGGTGGCATATAACCAAGTACCCATGGTATTGAAGGAAGAAGTCCAAGCTACACTGAAGGCATTGAAGAAAAACAAGACTCCAGGAATACATGGAATACAAATTGGAATATTTCAACAAACTGATGTATCATTGGAAGTGCCATCCATGTCTATGCCATGAAATTTAGAAAATAGCTACCTGGCCCACAGATTGAAAAACATCCATTTTTGTTCCCATTCCAAAGAAATGTGACTCAGTAGAATGCAAAAATCATAGAATAATATTATTAATATCACATGCAAGTAAAATTTTGTGGAAGAAAATTCAAAACCAGTTTCAGCACCACAGTGATTAGGAACTACCAGAAATGTAAGCCAGATTCAGCAGAGAAGGTGAAACAAGTGATATCATTGCTGATATTAGATGGACCATGGTTAAAAGCTGAGATTACCAAAAGTATGTTTACTTATGCTTTATTGACTATGCAAAGGATTTCAACTGTGTAGATCATGACAAACTATGCATAACAATGAGAAGAACTGGTACCTAGAACACTTGATTATGCTCACAACCCGAGCATAGACCAACAAGTATTTGTTACAACAGAACAAGAATTCTGAGCAGTTTAAAATCAGGAAAGTTGTGTGCCAGAATTGTATCCTTTCATCATACATATCCTATCTGTAGACTAAGAAAATAATTCAAGAAGGGGAATTATTTGAAGAAGGATGTGGCATCAGGATTGGAGGAAGACTCATTAACAAT
>NW_006408531.1:25772048-25773907 GCF_000296735.1 Chrysochloris asiatica
AAAGAAGGAAACACCAACATCAACACATTAACACAACATTTCCATCAATTAAAAAGGAACAGTCACCAGAAGAAAAGAAACAATAAAAATTAATGCAGAAATAAATTAATTAGAAAACAGATAAACAATAGAAAAAATTAACAAGACAAGAACTTGTTTCTTTGAAAGGTTTAATAAAATTGGCGAACCATTTGCAAATCTAACATAAGAAAAGAAGACCAAGATGCAAATAACACACATAAGGAATGATTTGACTGACATCACAGGAGAACCAATGGAAATAAAATGAATAATAACAGAATATTATGGCAAATTGTACTCCAATAAATTTGAAAATCTAGAAGAAATGTATAAATTTTCAGAAGCGCACAAACTTCCTAAACTAGCAGAGTGAAGTATAAAACTTGAACAGACCTATAAAAAAGAAGAAATTGATCAGTTTATTAAAAAATTACCCACAAAAAAGAAGTCTAGACCCAGATGGCTTTAATGATGAATTCTACCAAATATTCAGAGAAGAGATAGAGATGACACCAATTTTACTCAAACTATTTTATGATATAGAAAAGGGTAGAAAATCCCCAAATACATTTTATGAAATAAGTACAACCCTCATACCAAAGATTGGCAAAGATATCATTAAAGAAGAAAATTATAGACAAATATCCCTCATGAAAAAAGATGCAAAAATTCTCAACAAAATGCTAGCCAATATATTTCAACAACATATCAAACAACTAATCAGCATGACCAAGTGAGATTCATACCAGTGATGCGAGGATGGTTCAATATTTTTAAAAAGCATCAACATAAGACACCATATAAATGAAACATAGGAAAAGAACATGATTGTATCTATTGATACAGAATAGGCATTTGACAAAATACATTCCTTATCAAAACACTTAACAATGAAAGAATAGAAGGGAATATCCTCAACATAATTAAGAGCATATAAACAAATCCAACAGCCAACATTGTACTCAATGGAGAGAAACTGAAAGCATTCCCTTTGCAAACAGGAACCAGACAAGGATGCCTTCAGTCACCACTCCTGTTCAATATTGTGTTGACAATCTTAGACAGAGCTATAAGGCAAGAAAGGGAAATTAAAGGCATCCAGCTGACCTTCTAGTAGTGTAGTGGTTATGAGTCAGGCTATGAAACTCAAGGTCAGCAGTTGGAAACTACCAGCTGTTCCGCGGGAGAACGTAGAGGCGTTCTGATCCTGTAAAGACTTACAGCCTCGGAAACCCCGTAGAGGGTCGCTATGAGTTGGAACCGACTCCACGGCACACAGCCACCACCACCAGCTGACCCCCAACGAGATGGATTGGCCAAGTGGCAGCTTCGATGGACACAAACGTGGCAACACTAGTGAGGTTGGCACAGGACTGGGCAGTGTTTCGTTCTGCTGTGCATAAGGTCGCTGTGGGTCAGTACTGACTCAATTGCATCTAACAACAACAACGACGACAAGTTTGTTAAAGAAGAAGCAAAATTCTCTCTATTCTAAAAATCCTAAAGACTCAGCAAGGAGATTATTGGAACTCATTGAAAGATTCAGGGAAGTGGTAGGGTACAAAATCAATATACAAAAATCAGTTGTTGTTGTTATTAGATGCCATCGAGTCGGTATTGACTCATAGCGACCTTATGCACAGCTTGAGTCCATCGATACTGCCACCTGGCCAATCCATCTCGTTGGGGGTCTTCCTCTTTTTCTCTGATCCTCCACTTTACCAAACATGATATCCTTCTCCAATGGCTGGTCCCTCCTGACAATATGTCTGAAGCATGAGAGACAAAATTTGGCCATCTTGGCCTACAAGGAGCACTCTGGCTGCACTTCTTCCAAA
>NW_006408531.1:25774671-25784171 GCF_000296735.1 Chrysochloris asiatica
ATGTGCTCCACAGATCCACAAAAATGTGAAAGAGGAAATTGGTACATGAGCATTTACTTTTCCTGAAAACACCACTGTGAAGGTGGTGATACATACAGCAGGCAAAATGATGAAAACTAGATATTACTTAATATCTTAAGGCAATGAATAGCTGAACCTGAGAGCTCAGGACCATAGTTTCAGGGGACACCAGGGTAAATTGGCACAACATAGTATGCAAAGACAATGTTCTACATTCTAATTTGCTGTATAACTTCTGGGATATTAAAAGCTCACACGTGGCCATCTAAGGTGCAGCTATTGTTCTCGTCATATGTGGAAGAAAGAAGAGAGATGAGAATGGAAGTGGTTGGAATCAATTAGTGCAATGGACTAATGACTTGTGAACATCAGTCTCCATGACCCTGCGGCCAGAAGAACTAGATGATACCCAACTACCACTACCAACTGTCCTGAACAGAATCACATTAGAAGGCCCTGGACACAGTGGCACAGTATGTGGAACAAAATTCAAAATTATTATTATTTAAAAAAAAAAAAAAAGAATGGGCTCATTGGTCAGAATGCAACTGGAGGAGCCTGAGCCTATGGCCCTGGACCACCAAGCAGTAAATATGTATATAGGGAGAACAACATTCAGCCAAGCAGTAGATAACTGTACAGAGAGAACAACTACACTTGTAAGATATTCTCACTATGAATGATGGAATGGTCAATCATTCAAAATCAAAGGGCAACATGTACCTAAGGACAGTGGCAAGAAGGGATGGAAAAGAGAGTGGAAGGAAAGAGGAGTCACAGAAAGAAAGCAGATGATTGTTGTTCCATGGAGGGGGTTGAAATCATTGAGATGAATGAAAGTATATTGCTTGTTGAATGTAAAACTGGTCATCTTGTCTGTAAACCTTCACTCAATTTGAAATAAAAAGTTAAAACAAAAGTATAAAAAAAACTTCACCAATAGAGTAAAAAGGGAGTCCACAGATCAAAAAAACTTTGGCAATGATGTATCAGACAGGGAACTGACTAATCTTCATAATTTATAGAAATACCAGTACAAGGAAAAGAAAAAGAATCCAATTAAAATACGGGCACAGGACATAAACAGACACTTCACCAAGGAAGACATTCAGGCAGCCAACAGATATTTGAAGAAATGTTCATGATCATTAGCATTGTTGTTGTTGCTAAGTACTGTTGAGTTGGTTACCCTCCTACATTGCTGATGGAACTGTAAAATGGTTTAAACACAATGGGAAACGGAATTGTGATTCGTCAAAAAGTTAAAAATAGAAATATATGATCCAGTAATCACACTGCATGGTATATATTCACAAGAAATAAGAGTCAGGACACAAGTAGATATATGCACACTGATGTTCACCAAACCACTAGTCACAATAGCCAAAACTTGGAGGTAGCCTAAGCGCTCATCGATGGGATAACAGATAAACAAACTTTGATACATACACACAATGGAATGCTATGCAGCATTGAAGAATAATGATGACTCTGCAAAATACCTTATAACATAGGATGCACCTGGAGGACATTATGCTGAATGAAATTAGTCAATCACAAAAGGACAAATATTGCATGAAACCACTATTATAAAAACTCAAGAAAAGGTTTTCATAGCAAAAAAGAAACGTTTTGATGGTTACCAGGGAGATAAGGGAAAGTAATTACCTAGTTAGAGGGTAGACACATGTTAACTCCATTAAGGGGGAGGGCAATATACAAAAGACAGAGGGCAATATACCAGAAGAGGGAAATTGGCTGAAGAATGATGAAGATAATAGGGAGGCATGCAAGTGCCAACAGAGATACAGATAAATAGTGATATATGCACAGCCTTGGAACAACAGTGTTCTGTGTGTTGATACATGGACAAAGACACAGGACAATGGGGGTGGGAGGAAGATTGGGAGCATATCCACAAATATGAAAAAGTTTGAAAGAGGATATTGATACCTGTATTTACCTTTCCTACAGAAACAGCTACGAATGTGGTGGAGAGTACAGTGGGCAAAACAATGAAAACTTCTTAGATATTATCAAACATTTTAAGACAATGAGTTGCTGGGCCAAGAGGGCTCTGGTCCATAGTCTCAGAGGCAACATGGTCAATTGGCATAGCATAGTTCACAAAGACAATGTTCTACATCCTACTTTGAAGAGTAGGATCTGGGATCTCAAAAGTTCATGAACAGCCATCTAATGAACAACCATTGGTTTCTCCATGTGCAGAAGGAAGAAGAGTGATGAATATTGAAGAGCTTGCAATCAAGTAATCCAATGAATTAATCAACATGTGAACATCGGTCTCTGCAACTCTGAGACTAAAAGAACTAGATGGTGCCTGGATATCACTAACAACTGTTCTGAAAGTGATGACATTACAAGGCCCCAGATAGGGTTGGAGAAAATATGGGCCAAAACTCAAAATTACTAAAGAAAAACAAAAAAGAACTGGTCTTACTTGTCAGAAAGAGACTGGAGGAACCTGAGACTATGGCCCTAGACAACCTTTCAGGTCTGGAAAGGAATTCATCTTCTCAGCCCAACTTTTAGCCAAGCACTGTTGTTGTTGTTGTTGTGAAGTGCCGTTGAGTCAGTTCCAAGAGCACTGTTGTGAAGTGCCGTCGAGTCGGTTCCAACCCATAGCGACCCTGTATAGGGTTTCCCTGTATAGGGTCTCTGAGGAGCAGCTGGTGAGCTTGAACTGCCGACCTTGCAGTTCATACGCTTTGCAGTCTAGCGCATTAACCCACTGCACCACACTAGGACTATATAAGGGGGTAAACAACACTAGTAAGGTATGCTCACCATGCAATGGTCAACCATTAAAAATCAAAAGGGCAACATTATCTAATGACAAAATTGAGAAGGGATGGGAAGTGGGTGGAATGCAAATAGAACCACAGAGAGGAAGTGGGATAGCTATTGTTGCATGGAAGGGATTGCAATCATTGAAATGAAACAAAGTGTATAATTTGTTGAATGTAAAAGTGATTTTTTTTTTTTTTGTAAACCTTCACTTAACTTAAAGTAAAAAGTTTTAAAAAAGAGAAGAAGAAGAAGTAAGGCAAATAATTGAAATCTCAAAAAATAAAAAGGAAATAAATGGCATAATACATTAGGAAAATCTGGTGCAAAAGTCATTTTTAAAGTGTTAAGATGAAAAGATGAAAGTTTAATGACTAAGGTGAGCCTGACCCAAGCCATGGTAGTTTTCAATCATGTCATATACTAGATGCATATGAATTGCATTATTGGTGAAGAATATTGAAAGTACCATGGACTGCCAAAAGATCAGACAAATTTGTGTTGCAGGGGTGGGTGTGGGGGGAAATACAGCCAGAATGTTCCTTAGAAGCAATGGTGGTAAGAGTTTGGATACATTGTTAGGACAGATCAGTCTTGGAAAAGAACATCATGCTAGGCAAAAGAGAAACAGAGCAGTTCTCCAATGAGATGAATTAACAAATTAGCAGTATCCAGGGGCTCAAACAGTAAAACTTGTGAGGATGGTGGAGGACCAGGCAATGTTTCATTCTGTTGTGCAGATGGTCACTGTGAGTTAGAACTGACTCGATGGTACCTAACAATGACACAACTCACAACTCGTTTTATATTTTATAACTGAACATGAAAAACATTTGATTTGTGCAGAAATGGATGCTTTGTTCATTAAAGGAAGCAATGTGATAAGTGTGCTATTATTGTGTGCCATCGAGTCTGTTACAACGCATAGCAACTCTCTATAGGGTTTCCCAGGAGTGGCTGGTGAGCTTGAACCACCAACCTTGTGGTTGAAACCGACTTTGCAGTCCAGTGCAATAACCCACAGTGTCACACCAGAACTCCAATAAATGTATTGTTGTTGTTGTTAAGTACCGTGAAGTCAGTTCCGACTCATAGCGACCCTGTATAGGGTTTCCAAGGCTGTAAATCTTTACAGGAGCAGAAAGCCTTATCTTTCACCCGCAGAACAGCTGGTAGTTTTGAACTGCCAACCTTGAGGTTAGCAGCCTGATTCTAAACCACTACACTTCCAAAGCTCCTTAATGAATGTATACCATGTTTATAAATTAGGACCGAGAGCATCATGTGCACTCTGAAAATAAGACAATAAAACACAAAGACCTAAGTTTAAGATCTTTTTCCTTATAATGTATTAAGTATTAATTTTGTAGCAAAATTCTTCTTCTTACATAGTTCCTTCCTAGGCATCATCTCCCTGTTTTTGTGGGTATAAGTTACCCAGATCCAATAGCTCTTTGATACACAAGTTTTTTCTACTCTTAGTATTGCAAGTATTTCCTCAATTGAGACAGGGTGAAATTTCAAACCAGTTTTTGGTCTAGTATTCAAAGGTATCCGAAGGTGAGAGGAGGGAAAATATTGTTTTACAAGAAATTTTCTTCATGTGAGATTTCTGCAGAGCAAGGAGGCTAGGGTACTAACTTCTAACAAGACAGGACCACATCTGCAGGTCAGTGGGGTCAGGTGTGGAAATCCATTGCTGTTAGGTTGATCCGGACATCTGGTGGTGCAACTGCTTCGTCTACCCATTCTGTACCTTTATTGCATAGCTCAGTGTCCCACTTCATTCTTGGAGATCAATGCTGACTGAACATTTAGTCTTCTCTAAAATTTTGCAGCCCTACAAATAAGACCTGTGACTGATTTCTTTCAGCACAATTTTAAAGTTTGTATTCATATATGTTTGGAAATAATTACCAACTCACTTCCTCAAAGTCTCAGTTAAGCATGCCTGAATTTATAAATCCTCCACTTTATTTAGTTGCCAACTTTTTATTTTCCCTTGAGATCTGAGTTAGAGAAGTCATACTATTGTTAATGTTACAAAAATATGTTTAAGATAGTTTCTTTTTAGTAGGAACATATCAGTAGATATGTTTACTTATCGTTTGTCATACTGTGGGAGCATGCGTATTGCTGTGATGTTGAAAGCTATGTCACTGGTATTTTAAATACCAGCAGTGTCATCCATGGTGGACAGGTTTCAGCTGAGTTTCTAGATTAAGACAAGGAAGAAGGAGAGGCAGACTACTTCTGAATGTTTAGACACTGAAAACCTAATGGGTAGCAGCAGAACAATGTCGATATATGGTGAGCACATTATGAATAGCATCAGAATATTGTATGAGATAGTGTTGGAAGATGAACCCCTCAGGTTGGAAGACATTCAAAATACCACAGGGGAAGAGCTGTCTCCTTTCAGGAGCTTGAGCATGATGACATTAATGGTGTAAACCTTTTGGGACTTTCATTTGCTGATGGCACAAAACTCAAAATTAGAAAACACAGCTATAATTATCCTTTCATAATCGGGACATGGATTATACTAATTATGAATATAGGAAAATTGGAAGTTATCAAAAATAAAACGGGATACATAAAGGTCGATGTCCTAGGCATTAGTGAGTGAAATGGACTGGAATTGGCCATTTTGAATCTCACAATCATATAGTTTCCTACACCAGGAGTGACAAACTGAAGAGGAATGGCATCATATTCATGATCAAAAAGAACATTTCAAGATGTATCTTGAAGTACAACACTGTCTGTGATACAATAATATCCATATATCTGCAAGGACAAACAGTTAGTACTACTATTACTTAAATGTATGCACCAACCAACAAAGCTAGTGATGTTGAAACTAGAACAAATATTCAATCAAAATGTATTGACAATTACTTGTAATTAGAGTGCTGAGGTTGGTAGCAAAGAGGAAGGATCAGTAAATGGAAAATATGGCCTTGGTGATAGAAATGATGCTGTAGATCATATGATAGAATTTTGTAAAACCAATGGCTGATTAACTGTAAATGTGTTTTTTAACAACATAAAATAAAAGAAGACATGTGGACCTCACCACATGGAATAAACAGAAATCAAATTGATTCTCTCTGTGGGAAGAGGTGGTAGAAGTGTTCAATCAGCAAAAACAAGACCAGGAGCAGACTATGGAACAGATCACCAATTGCTCATATACAAGGTCAGGTTGAAGCTGAAGACAATCAAAACAAGTTCAAGAGACTCAAAATATGACCTTGAATATATCACACCTGAATTTAGAGATCATCTCAAGAATAAATTTGATACATTAGGCACTAATAACCAAAGCCCAGAAGAGTTTTGGGATGACATCAGCAACTTCATATAGGAAGAAAACATTAAGAAGTCAAGAAAGAAGGAAAAGACCAAACTGGAAGTCAGAAGAAAATCTGAAACTTGCTCTCCAACATAGAGATGCCAAAGTGACTGGAAGAAATGAGAACATAAAAGCAATGAACAGAAAATTTCAAAGGGAAGCTCTAGAAGACAAAGTCAAGTATTACATGTGAAAAGAGCTGGAGTTAGAAAAACAAATGGGAAGAACATGCTCAGTATTTCTCAAGCTGAAAGAACTGAAGAAAAAGTTCAAGCCTTGATTTGTAATATTGAAGGATTCTATAGGCAAAATGTTGAATGATAAAGAAAGCATCAAAAGAATATGGAAGGAATACAGAGAGTCACTAACAAAAAGAAATGGCCAATGTCCAACCATGGTAGTGAATAAAGGAATCCAAGGTGCACTGAAGGGTTTGGCAAAGAAAAAGACTCTGGGAATTGATGGAAAACAAATTAAAATCGTTCAACAAACTGATGCAGTGCTGGAGGCTCTCATACATCTATGCCAAGAAATTTGGAAGATATCTTCCTGGCCAATTTATTAGATGAGATCCATATTTATGCCCATTCCAGAAAGAGGTGACCCAATAGAATACAGAAATAATCAAACAATATCATTAATATCACATGCAATCAAAATTTTGCTGACGATAATTCAAAAACAATTGCAACAGTGCATTGTCAGGTAACTGCCAGAGATTTGAGCCATGTTCAGACAAGTATGTGGGATGAGGGCATCATTGGTGACATCAGATGGATCTTGGGTGAAAGCAGAGAATACCAGAAAGATGCTTACCTGTGCTTTTTTCACTATGCAAAGCTTTTCAATTGTGTGGATAATGACAAGCAATGGACAACTTTGTGAAGAATACATATTCTAGAATACTTAATTGTGTTCATGAGGAACCTGTATATAGATCAAGAGGCAGTCATTTGGATGGAACAAGAGAGTACTGAATGGTTTAAAATCAAGAAAGGTGCATGCCTTTCACCATATTTATTCAATATGTATGCTGAGCAAATATTCCAAGAAACTGGGTTATATGGAGGAGAACATGTTATATAAGGATTGGAGAAATACTCATTAATAACTGTCTATGTGTATATGGTAAGGAGCTCTGTAGCATAGTGTTTATGAATCGGCTGCTAACCTCAGGGTCAGCGATTCAAAACTACCAGCTGTTTTATGGGGGAATGATGAGGCTTTCTGCTCCAGTAAAGATTTGCAGCCTTGGAAACCCTGCACAGGGTTGCTGTGAGTCAGAACCGACTCCATGGCACATCACCACCACCACCATGAACAGATGATACAACATTGCTTGTTGAAAGTGAAGAGGACTTAAAATACTGATGAAGATAAATGACCACAGCCTTGAAAACAAATGGAAAGTGAAAAACCTCACAACCAGACCAATAAATAATATCATGATAAATGGAGAAAAGATTGAAGCTGTCAATGATTTCATTTTGCTTGAATCCACTATCAACACTCATGGAAGCAGCAGTCACAAAATTAAACAACGTATTGCACTAGGCAAATCTGCTGCACAAGACCACTTTAAATTTTTCAAGAGTAAAGATGTCAGTTTGAGAACTAAGCTGCACCTGACTTAAGATGCACCTGACCCAAGCCAGGATATTATTATTAATCTCATATGCGTATAAAAGTTGGACAATGAATAAGGAAGACCACAGAAAAACTAATGCATTTTGGTTATAGTGTTGGAGAAAAGTATTATGGACTGCCAGAAAAACAAACAAATCTGTGTTGGAAGAAGTTCAACCAGAATGCTCCCTCGAAGCCAGGATTGTATTCCTCTTTCATACTTTGGGCATGTTATTAGGAGAGTCCAGTCTCTGGACGAGGACATGATACTTGGTAAAGCGGAGGGTAAGAGGAAAAGAGTAAGACCCCCGAGTGTAATGGATTGGCAGAGTGGCAACAGCAATGGTCTCAAGCATAACAGCAATTGTGGGCATGGTGCAGGACTATACAGTGTCTCCTTCTGTTGTGCATTGGGTCGCTATGAATCGAAGTCGACTCAGTGGTATCTAACAACAACAGCAAAATACCAACAGAAATTAGAAACAGCTAGATGTTCTGGTGACTGTAGTTGTTGTTGTTGTTGTTGTTGTTAAGTGCCATGGAGTCGGTTCTGACTCATAGCGACCCTGTACAGGGTTTCTGAGACTGTAAATCTTTACTAGAGCAGAAAGCCTCATCTTTCTCCCGCGGAACAGCTGGTAGTTTCGGACTGCTGACCTTGTGGTTCACAGCCCGATTCGTAACCACTACGCTACCAGAGCTCCTTGCTCAAATTTGATAAGCTTGAAAATTTTTTTAAACTGTCTGATAAATTATTACATTGACAAACAAGGAATGATTTAATACACACCAAGAAGCATTATGTATCAGTGAAGTCGTTTACGAGGAAACAATTGAAAATGTTGCATGTCTCTTCTTCCTGCCTAGTATAACCTGTCTCTTACTGTAAAGATTAATAATCCTTACAGCCAGATCATGAAAGATACCACAATCCTGATCAAGTAATCGATGGGAAGTCTGGAAAAACTGCTCTATCATATAGAGGAGAAATCCACTTTCTTCCTGCCTATCTTGGACATTGTCACTTGAAGATACAATGCTTGTAACTGGTTCGTTTTATGGCCATGAAGAGACATTAAATAGAATTGTATAAATTGAACTATAAAAGACTTCTGCCTCAAGAGCTAATGAGATTTATTATTTAACTGTTTTTGTTTAATCCACTTTTAGCTGGATATTCTATTATCCTGAAGTCTCTTGACTAATAAACCATGTTTCAAGGAGTCTGTCACTACAAAGCTCTTGCGGATTGTGTTTGTGCTGAAATAAAGACGCAATGCTGCAAACTTTTTCTATTTTTCAGGAGGAAATAAAGATCAGACTGTATTTTATGTTTCAATAAATAAACGTTGGCAACAAAAGTATTTGTTTGTCCTTAAACACCAAATTTGAGATTCCATTTTAAAAACTTTCAGGAAAATATAAATATGTTTTTAAACACAGTGTTATTAGTGTTAAGTGTTGTTGAGTTGGTTCCGACTCAGAGCAACCCTGTATAGGGTTTCCAAGTAGCAGCTGGCAAGCTTGAACCACTGACCTTTTGGTTCAAACCAACTTTGCAGTCTAGAACATTAAGTCACAGAACCACACCTTACATCACAATACACAGAGCCACCCACAATAGATCACAATAAATATAATTCATCTTGGATATCAATCTCTCTCTCCACACACACATACACAGATA
>NW_006408531.1:25784271-25786252 GCF_000296735.1 Chrysochloris asiatica
CTGGTGTTCCTTGTAGGCATATGTATATTATCCTATCACAGACAGCATTATACTTCAAGATAATATCACCATGTTTCAGTAGTCAATATTCTGGTGCTATCTGACAGTGTTCCACTACTATACACAAGATTTTCAGTTGCTAAACATTCAGCAGTAGTCCACCTCGTCTTCCTCCTGGTCTGATTTTGTCTAGAAACTCAGCTGAAGGCTGTCCATTCTGGGTAATTAAAATACCAGTGGTACAGCTTCCAGCATCACAGTAATACACAAGCCGCCATAGTACTAAAGATGAGCAGTGTTTTCTCCCCAAAGAGTTCCTGATAGGTTCAACCCATCAATGTTTAGATTAACAGGTGAGCATGTAACCATTGTACCATCAGGGGTCCTTCTCTAGTGCTATATACCACAGATATCAGTTTCTACATATGCACGGTAATTTTTCCCAACTAGAAGAAAGCAGAAGGAATTTTAATAACGAGTAGGATCTTTCTAAGACCAAGAAGACTGAGAAGAAGATTATTTTTGTTTTGAGTCCATTACCCTATAACAGGAGGCCTGATGTGGCACTGTAGATTAATGCGCTGGACTGCAAAGTCAATCTGAACCACAAGGTTGGTCGGTCAAACTCACCAGCTGCTCCTCAGAAACCCTACACAAGGCACTATGGGTCTGACTCGATGACACTTACCAACAACAACAACAAGCCTATAACTGGAATCCTGGTGTGGCTCTGCATGATAAGTACTGGACTGCTAATCACAGGTTGGTGATACAAACCCACCAGTCACTCCTTGGAAATCCCATACAGGGTCATTATGAATCAGAACCAACTCAATGGCTCTTCACAGCAACAGCAATATGCCTATAACCAGAGGATATCAGAAAGATGTGTACTTGTGTTTCCTTGACTCTACAAGGACATTCAACTGTGTGGATTATAACAAATTATAAATAATATTGAAAAAAAAAATAGAATTCCAGAACACTTAATTGTGCCCATGAGGAACTTATACATAGACCACGAAGCAGGTGTTCAAATATAACAAGGGGAGACTGCTCAGTTTAAAATCAGAAAAGGCGTGCATCATTGTTGTATCTTTTCATCATTCTTTTTCAATCTGCTCAAATAATTTGAGAAGCTGGACTATATGAAGAAGAATGCAGCATCAGTATTAGAGCAAGGCCTCTTCACAACCAGAGATAAGCATAAGACACAGCCTTGCTTTCCGAAAGTTAAAATAACTTGAAGCATTTACTGATGAAGACCAAAGACTACAGCCTTCAATATAGATTACACATAAGTATAATCTCACAGCTGGACAAAAAGCAACATCATGATAAGCAGAGAAAAGATTAAAGTTGTCAAGGATTTCATTTTACTTGGATCCACAGCCATCACCCATGTAAGCAGGAAAGTAAATGATATGTTGCATTGGGCAAATCTGCAGCAAAAGATCTCTTTAATATGTTTAAAGGAACCCAGGCAGCAGAATGGGTTAAGCATTGGGTTGCTAATCACAAGGTTTGTTGTTTCAAACAACCAGCCACTCAAGGTAAAAAGATGAGACTGTCTGATCCTGTAAAGATAGTCTCAGAAACTCAAAGGAGCAGTTCTACTGTGTCCTATATGGTTGTTCGGAGTCAGAATTGACTCAATGACAGTGGGTTAATGTGTTTAAAAGCAAAGATCACACCTTGAAGACTTAGGTGTACCTGGTCAAGGCCATGGTACTTTCAATTGTCTCATATGTACGCAAAAGCTAGACAATGAATAAGGAAGGCCAGAGAAGAAATCATGCCTTTGAGTTATAGTATTGGTGAAGAATGTTAAATATTTCATGGACTGCCAAAAGAACAAGCAAACATGTATTAGAAGTACAACCAAAATGTATTACAGAAGCATTCTGAGACCTCTTGTCATGTACCTTGGGTATGTTATCAAGAGGAACATCATGATTGGTAAAGTAGAGGGTCAATGAAA
>NW_006408531.1:25787782-25788734 GCF_000296735.1 Chrysochloris asiatica
AATTCCTGGTGCCTTGTTGTTCGCCAATTTCTTCAATGTACCTTGGACTTCTTCCTTCAGTATGGGTAGCTATGAGTCAGAACCAAATCAACAGCACCTAACAAAAACCTTACAACAAGAAAATTAATCCTTTGAGAGAACTGTGTTGTGTTTAAGCCAAATGACTGTAACTAAATTGCTGAAATGGCAATTTATCTAGTAGTCACAAGTCTACATACAGGTCCTGTAGGGTATTGTTTATACTAATCAACAAAGGATTGCCCAAAGTTAGTGAAGAGGCCATTCTTTCTACATGTGCACTGAACACAACATCCCTCTGGTACTTTATAGTCTTACACACTGGGGCACTTAGATTTTCATGTCTAGGATCAGTGAGTCTTTTCCAAGGGGTTTTGAAATCAATGTTTCTGAATTTGTGGGGTCCTGAGAAAAGACCTGAGGAAGAGTGCAAATGCCACATAGTTCTGCAACCAATAAATTGGTTTCAGGGCATAATTGAAATATCCTTTGAGCACTTGCTGGGGAAATAATAAAGAGACATCTGGAGAATAAGTTGAGCAGAATGTGCTTTTTTCTTAGATAGAATCAAGGCTTATGGCTTGTACTTAATTGAACCTCTCTCTATTTTTATTATAGGCTGTTCAGGTTTGGCAATATTTATTATGATTAAAATCAACGCATATCAACTGAGGTAACAGCAGCATATCCTAAAAGGTTATTTCCAACCTGAAGGAGTTTCACATAAATATATGCTACACTACTTACAGGAAATAAATACTATGGGAGGTTTTTTTCTACTAAATTAACTTGGGGATGGAAAGACTGAGAGTTATTTTGATATTCTGGTGTTTTGTTTTGTTTTACTTCTTGACAGCTCAAGGTTTAAAAATGATGCAACCCAAGAGAAAACAACAAAAAATCATGTGTAATTCTCTCATAGAAATAAATAAAT
>NW_006408531.1:25788834-25791050 GCF_000296735.1 Chrysochloris asiatica
TTTTGTCCCGTCCAATCCAGCACTTTCCAATGTCATCTCTTTCAGAGCAGTTGGTAGTGGTAGCCAGGCACCGTCTAGGGTTACGGAGACTGATGTTTGTATAGTCCATTAATCCCTTTGATGAATTGTTCCCAAGCATCTTCAGTTATCATCACTCTTCTTTCTTCCAGACAGGCAGAAAATAATAGTTATACCTTAGATAGCCCCTCATGAGCTTTTAAGATCACTGCTCACCAAAGCAGGATACAGCACACTGTCTTTGCAGACTACTGTTCTGCCAACTGACCATGGTGTCTTCTTAGTCTATGATCCTCAGCTCATAGGCCCAGTATTTCATTCCCTCAAGGCATCTGGTAATGTGTAAGAAGTTTTTATAACTTTAGCCCCGGAATGCTCTACCACATTCATGGATATGTTTGTAGAAAAGGTAAAGACCCATATAAAATACCATCTGTCATACTTTTAGATATACTTCCACTCTCCCTCCCACTCCACTTAACCGATGTGTCTACCCACATATATACCCATACATCATTGTTATTGGAGGATATATTATATATAATTAATAATTTGTTGCCATTAACTTTCACTCTTCCCTGTGTTTTTCAATTCCTCCATCATTCTTTTGCCAACCTCCCATGTAAGCAAGATAATATCAATACATGCTTGAGGATAATAGTAGTCACATGGTTTAGTGTTGTTTAGTGTTATCGAGTCAGTTCTGATCCAAAGCGACCTTGTATAGGGTTTCCAAGAAGCCGCTGGTAAGATTGTACCACTGACATTGTGGTTCAAACTGACCTTGCAGTCCAACACATTAATCCACAGCGCCACACCAGGACTCCATTATGTACATGGTGGTAGGAGGGTACTTAAGGGGCAGGAATGTTCGAATACATTGTTAGATGTTCTAACTTCTAATTTTGTTGTTAGGTTAACTGGTGTCTTTTGTATTATTGTTTATAAACAAGCAAATTAAACGAATACATTTGTAAATACAGTATTCAAGAGGCACTGATGAAAGAATGTGATGAAAGGAGAATAAATATAAATCAATTTCTATGTCCCTGGGGTACAAACAAAGAAACAATAGGATAGAAAGGAAGTTAGATTTTAATTTACTTATCAGTTTCTGCAAACAAGAAAAAAATAGCACTAATGCAGCATAGATAGACATTGGAGCTGCTTTCAAATTGTATTCATCTCTGCACCAATATGTTACCATTGTGTGATACCATGAAGACAGAGACCATTTGTCCATTATTGACGCCCATACCCAAATAATCAAGCACAATGCTTTTCAGATAGCAGTGCTTAATAATATTTTATAACAAAACAATGTGATTTACATATTAAACCTAGTCTGTCTTCAAGAAAATTCCAAAAATTAAATGCAGAGAAAAATAATTATTTTTTCAATATAAGTAATTGCACACATACTTTCAAGTCATTTAAATACATATATATATATGTATATGTATATTGAACTATGTCCCAAAGTACAGCTTTGTATAAATAATTAAAAGCAATATTGAGGGTGGTGGTGATGTGTTGTGGAGTCGGTTCCAACTCACAGCGATCCTGTACAGGGTTTCTGAGACTGTAAATCTTTATGGGAGCAGAATGCCTCATCTTTCTCCCACAGAACAGCTGGTAGTTTAGAACTGCTGACCCTGAGGTTCCAGTCCAATTCGTAACCATTATCCTCCTAGAGCAATATTGTTGTTGTTAGGTGCATTCGAGTCAGTACCGACTCTTAACAACCTTATGAATAGCAGAACGAAACACTGCCTGATCCTAGGCCAACCTCATTACTGTTGCCATGCTTGAGTCCATCGATACTGCCACTTGGCCAATCCATCTCGTTGGGGGTCTTTCTCTTTTTCTCTGACCCTCTACCTTACCAAACATGATATCCTTCTCCAGGGACTGATCCCTCCTGACAATATGTCTAAGGTATGAGAGACGAAGTTTGGCCATTTTGGCCTCCAAGGAACACTCTGGCTGTACTTCTTCCAAAATGGATCTATTGGTTCTTTTGACAGCCCATGGCACTTTCAACATTCTCCTCCAGCACCATAACTCAAAAGCATAGATTCTTGTACAGTCTTCCTTATTCGCTGTCTAGCTTTCACATGCAAATGAGGTAATTGAAAATACCATGGCTTGGGTCAGGCTCACCTTAGTCCTCAAGCTGATATCTTTGCTCTTCAACA
>NW_006408531.1:25799565-25800532 GCF_000296735.1 Chrysochloris asiatica
TTTTTTTTTTTTTTTTCATTTTGAAAAGATTATAGACTCATTGTAAGTTGGGTGGTGTATGTACCCACCCAGGTTCTGTTAGAAATTAGGCCTTACATAGTACATTAACTAAACGAGGCTATAGATTACAGCACATTGTACTAAAATAGACGTCAAACCTTACTCCATTTTACTAGTTTTTGTCATGTAGTCATTTTTGTGGGGGTAGGCCTGTTTTAATTCTGTAATATTTTGTATGTATAGATTTGCATAGCCACCATCACATCTAAGATATAGAATTATTCTCTTACCGCAAAGTACCTTTGTGGTAATGTTTTATAGTCATATGCTTACATACTGGCACTGTTTGACTTGTGGCAGCATTATTTTACTCTCTTCCTCCACCGTCTCATGGCCTTCTTCTCTGTGTGTCTCAGATCTTCCTCTCTATTCTATTATAAGGGCCCCAGTCATTGAATTTAGGACACATCCTAAATCCAAAATGATTTCATCCTGATATCCTTAACTAATTACATCTTTCAAAATTGTATTCCAGCTAAAGTTTTATTTTGAAGTTCTGTGTGGACATGAATAATTGGGAACACTATTCAACCTACTACAGTCACACAGCTGGTAAATGACAAAGTACTCTTAGGTTGTCTGACTATAGACCATAAGCATTAAACCAATGAATTAAACCACTCTTCCGATAAGTTTGAAAATTAATGTACCAAGAAAATTTCTTCAAAATGACACGTGAATGAGACTACTATGTCTACGTGCATTTAATCTACATCATAAGACATATTGTTGTTGTTGTTGTTGTTAGGTGCCATCGAGTCAGTACCCCAATAGCGACCTTATGCACAGCAGAATGAAACACTGCCCAATCCTGGGCCAACCTCATTATTGTTGCCACGCTTGAGTCCATCGATGCTGCCACTTGGTCAATTCATCTCGTTGGGGGTCTTCCTCTTTTTCTCTGACC
>NW_006408531.1:25800975-25803637 GCF_000296735.1 Chrysochloris asiatica
TAATCCAAGAAGAATTAAATCCTTGACAACTTCAATCTTTTCTCCCTTGATAAGAATGTTTATTGGTCCAGTGGTGAGGATTTGTGTTTTCTTTACATTGAGATGTAACCCATACTGAAGGCTGTGCTCTTTGATCTTCATCAGTATTTTAAGTCTGCTTCACTTTCAGCAAGCAACGTTGTATCATCTGCATATCACAGCTTGTTAATGAGTCTTCCTCCAATCCTAATGCAGTGTTTTTCTTCATAGAACCCAGCTCTCGGATTATTTGCTCAGCATACAGGTTGGATAAGTATGGTGAAAGAATACTACCTTGTCACACACCTTTTTAAATTTTAAAACATTCAGGGTTCCCATGTTCTGTTCGCACAACTGCTTCTTGGTCCAGATACAGATTCCTCATGAGCACAATTAAGTGTTCTGGAATACTCATACTTCGTAATGTTGTCCATAGTTTGTCATGATCCACACAATCGAAAGCCTTTGTGTAGTCGATAAAGCACAGATAAACATCTTTCTGATATTCTCTGCTTTCAGCCAAGATCCATCGGACATTAGCAATGATATCCCTTGTTGCATGGCCTCTTCTGAATCTGGCTTGAAATATTATGGTTTATTTATTAGAATGTTGTATTAGAAACTTTTTTCTGAATTGCAGAAATAAGATCTTTGCCCTTTGTTTTTATTCTTTGGTTTTTGTTCATTTTTGGCCATCCTAAATGCTATCTTTTTTACTATTTAAATAATTTCTGCTGGTGCTTTGTAATAGGATTAGGAAGTATGCCCACTATCATCCAAGAAAAAGCACCTTTGCCTCATTAGAAAATCTGGTGTGTTGTAAGAAAAAGCACAGGGAAGAAGAGCCTGGAACATGAGCTAGACCATGAATGTTGTGGTTGTTAAGTGCTGTCGAGTCAGTTCCAACCCTGTATAGACTTTAGAGTTTATATAGTCACCCTGTATATAGGTTCCAAGGAGTAGCTGTTGAGCTTGACCCACTGACCTTGTGGTTCAAACAGACTTTGCAATCCAGCACATTAACCTACAGCACTACACCAGGACTCCCAGACCATGAATATTGGAAAGGATTTTAGAAGATGCCAGCTGATCTGGAGTAAGTGTGGAAGGGCTCTCCTTAAACAAAATTGAATAGCAATGCCAAGCTTGAATAGAGTGAAAGCTGGCACTAGGAGGAGGGCCTTGGAGATGCGTCAGATGACTCAGGACAAGTGACGAGAAAAGGGAGCAGGTGGTGAACTCTACTGCAGACTTGAGTTATTGAAAAAGATTCAGTATAAGTAGAAAGTTGTTCAAAATACAAGCATATATAATATTCTTACATTATGAATTCATGTAGTTCGAAAAAAAAAACACATCACAGACATTCAAAGGTAACCTATTTTTAACTCCATCCTTTCCATGTTAACCCCAAATAAAATATGCTAAGGGATTTGTATATTCCTTTATTAGCTTTTCCAAAAAACTAGTAAGTGAATATATGCCTGCTTGTGTTTTCTTTCATTCCCTTGTTGTTGTTATTGTTAAGTGTGGTCAAGTCAGCTCCGACTCATAGCAACCTTGTTCTGGGTTTCCAAGGAGCAGTTGATGAGCTTGAATCACCGACTTTGTGGTTCAAACTGATCTTACAATCAAGCACATTAACTCACAGCACTCAAACTCTTGGTGTTGCTATGAAAAGTAACCCTGTATAGAGTGATTGGTGGAGGAATTGAACCATCAACCTTGAAATTAGCAGTTTAGTCTTTATCCTATAGTGCCAAACCAGGCCTTTTATTCCCTAGGGATGCTATAATAAAACATCACCTGGTAGAGTATTTAAAAGAACAGAAATGCACTGTCTCACTATTTAAGTCTGAAATCAGGGTATCACAGAGCCATGTTCTCTCTGTCCAGTCTAGGGGAAGAATCTTTCTTGTCTGTTCCAGATTGTAGTACCCCAAGCATATAATAATAATTAAGACTATGTTATGCTGTTCGAACTTAACACATCTCCAGTGGTAAGAACAGCTTGCCACAGCTGACTGAATCAAGTGTGAGTGGATAATCAATTGCCTGATGAATTATTTGAGACAGGGATAACAGGAGATAAAAGGAACAAATTCTCTCTTAGGCCATTTGAATGCCAGACATAGAGAGAGGGGGGGAGTCTTTAGACTTATAGATACTGGATTGTGAGACAGAATTTTTGTTGACACATCATAACTATTGTTCGATAGTGTAGTGGGTTATAAATGCAAAGTCAGCAGGTTGATTCCATCAGGCACTCCGTGGGAGAAAGATGAGGATTTCTGCTACCATAAAGATTTACAGCCTCAGAAGTCCTACACAGGGTCACTATGCATTGGCACTAACTCAATGGCAAAAACCAGGAACCAACTATCATAACTATTAAGTCCTCGTCTCCAGTCTCATCCCTTTGGAGAGAGCAATTAAGAGCACATGATTACAGATACTGTTGTTAAAGGCCTAGCTCTACTGCTGCTCACACTTCTCTTCCTTCTCACACAAGATTATGAAATAAGGCATTTGTGACTGGCTGACACAGTGCAAAGATGCTGTGAACACTTTCTCCACTTCTATTGTTTTGTATGCCTGTGGAAACGATTCTGACTCCTAGAGATCCTATAGGACTGAGTAGAAC
>NW_006408531.1:25812764-25820509 GCF_000296735.1 Chrysochloris asiatica
CTTTCAATATTCACCTCCAACACCATAATTCAAAAGCATCAATTCTTCTACAGTCTTCTTTATTCACTGTCCAGCTTTCACATGCATATGAGGTTACTGAAAACACCATGGCTTGGGTCAGGTGCACCTTAGTCCTCAAGCTGACATCTTTGCTCGTCAACACTTGAAAAAAGTCGTACGCAACACATTTGCTTAATGCAATACGTCGTTTGATCTCTAGACTTTTGCTCCATAGTTTGTATTTATTACAATGTTTTTATTAGTCTATAAAACTTTTTGTGTTTTTCTAAGTCATTCCAAAGAATATTCTAGGAATTTGTTTGGGGAATGCAGCTCAAAATATGAAGCTTTATATTTTGAGCTGCATTCCCCAAACAAATTCCTACATGATATACCAGTCATGTATTCATCTTCAACATACCATACAGAAACTGTAAGTTCCTTAATAGTAACTAACTACTTTAGACTTATCTGTTCTTATTTTTCATCAATTCTAACAATTGATAGCAACTAAATTCAATGTGATTTATAGTTACCAAAATAGAATTGTTATATTTTTAAATATCTGAAGAAAAAATGTCACAGATTGTTGTTAAGTTCTGTTGTGTGAGTTCCAACCCATAAAGACACTATAAAAAACGAGACCCTATCCAGTGCCATCCTCAAAATTATTATGTTTGAGCCTATTGTTGAAGTAACTGTGTCAATGTATCTCATTGAGGAGCTTCTTCTTTTTCACTGACCCTACACTTATCCTAACATAACATTCTTCTCCTGGAACTGGTCTCTTAATGACATGTTCAATGAATGAGAAATGAAGTCTCACTATCATTGCTTCTATAAAATAATCCAGCCATAATTCTACCTAAACAGTTTATTCATTCTGTTCTGTCTGCTCCTGGTATATTTTATATTGATCACCAACACCATAATTCTAATGGATTAACACTTCTTTGGTCTCCTTTATTGATTTTCCAAATTTCACACACATGAGGCAATTGAAAATACCATGGTTTAGGTCAAGCACACCTTTGTCCCCGAAGTGACATATTTGTTCTTTAATACTTTGAAAAGATCTTTTACAGCATATTTACTCAATAAAATACATTGTTTGATTTCCTGACTGCTGCTTGCTTTATTTAGTGTTGCTTATTGATTCAAGTAAAATTAAGTCTTTGACAACTTCAATCTTTTCTCCATTCACCATGAATTCATATTGGTCCAGTTGTGAGGATTCTCATTTTCTTTACATTGAGAAGGAAGCCATACTGAAGTCTGGATTCTTCAATCTTCATCAGTATTTCAAGTCTTCTTCACATCCAGGAAGCAAAGTTGTGTCATCTGTGTATTACAGGTTGTTAATGATTCTTCCTCCAATCCTGATGCCACATTCTTCTTCAAATAATCTAGTTTCTTGGATTATTTTATCAGCATACTACCCTGGCACATACCTTTCCTTATTTTAAACTACCAAATATCCTCTTGTTCTGTTCCAATAACTGCCTCTGGGTCTATCTACAAGTTCCCCATGAGCACAACTAAGTTTTCTGGAATTCCCATTCTTTGCAATGTTATCTATAGTATGTTTTGGTCCACGCAGTTGAATGCCTTTGCAAAGTCAATAAACACAGTAAACATCTTTCTGGTATTCTATACTTTATCCAAAATCCATCTGATGTCAGGAATGATATCTCTCTTTCCATGTTCTCTTATGAATCCAGCTTGAATTCTGGTAGCTCCCTGTCAATATACTGCTGTAGCAATTTTTTAATCGTCTTCACCAAAATTTAACCTACATGTGATATTGTTTAATGATTTCTGCATTCTGTCAGGTCACTTTTTTTAGGAATCAGCACAAATACAGTTCTCTTCTAATTGGTTGGCCAGGTACCTGTCTTCAAAATTTCTTGGCATAGACATGAACTCCTTCAATGCTGCATTAGTTTGTTGAAACATTTCTATTAAGATTCCATAGATTCCTGGAGACTAGTTTTTGTGGGGCGTTTTTTGCCAATACTTTCAGTACAGCTTGGACTTCTGTTTTCATTACCATGGGTTCTTGTTCATATGTTACCTCTTGAAATGTCTGAACATCAAATAAATATTATTAGTACAGTGACTCTGTGTATCTCTTCTACTTTCTTTGGATGCTTATTGCATCATTCAATGTTACCCATAGAACCCTTCAACATTTCAACCACGGCTTTAATTTTTATCTTCAGTTCTTTCAGCCTGAGAAATGTGAGCATGTACTTCCCAGGTCTGATACAGGTCTTTACACATTTCATTATAATACTCTACTTTTAGCTGCCCTTTGAAATTTTCTGTTCAGCTCTTTACTTCATTATTTCTTTCAGTTGCTTTAACATTTTTACACTGAACAAGTTTCAGAAGGCTTCTGACATCTGTTTTGGTCTTTTCTTTCATTCCTGTCTTGTAATGACCTTTTGCTTTTTCATGTATGATGTTCTTGATGTTATCTCATAACTCTTCTGGTCTTTGGTCATTAGTGTCTAATGCATCAAATCTGTTCTTGAGATGGTCTCTAAACTAAGGTGGGATATTATCAATATCATATTTTGTTCTCATGGACTTGCTCTAATTTTCTTCAGCTTCAGCCTGAACATGCATCTGAGCAACTGATGGTCTGTTTCACAGTTAGTCCCTGGCTTTGTTTTGACTGATGGTATTGAGCTTTTCCAGTCTCATCCCATAGATGTAATCAACTTGATTCCTATGTATTTCAACTGGTGAAGTTTATATACACAGTCACTATTTATGTTGTTGAAAAAGGTATTTGCAATGAATAAGCCACTGGTTTTGGAAAATACTATCATGTGATCTCCAGCATAGTTTCTATCACCATGGACATATTTTCCAGCAACTGATTCTGTTTCCTATTTTCACATTTCAATCACCAGTAATTATCAATGCATGTAATGCATGTTTGATCAATATCAAACTGAAAAAGTTGGTGGAATTCTTCAATCATCTTTGACTTTAGTTATTGGTTCATAAATTTGAATGATTATGGTATTAACTGGTCTTTGTTGTAGTTGTATGTATATCATCTTATCACAGAAGACATTGTATTTCAAGATAGATAATCTTTTTGATGATTAATGTGATGCCATTCCTCTTCAATTTGTCATTTCTGGCATGACAAACCATAGGACTGTGTGATTCCAAATGGCCAATATCTGTCCATTTCAGCTTACTGATGCCTAGGATATCAAACTTTATACATTCTATTCTATTTATGGAAACTTCTAATTTTTCTAGATTCATAGTTCATACATTTCACTTTCTGATTATTAATGGGTGTTTGCAGCTATTTCTTCTAATTTTGAGTTGTGCCTCATTAGCAAACAAATATGCCAAAAACTTCGCTTCATTCACAACATTAAGGTCAACTCTATGTAAAACCAATGTTCTCCCATGTAAACTATCGCATAATTCACAATAAACATTAAAAAAAAAAAAAAGGTCAACTCTACTTTAAGGAAGCAGTTCTTATTTTGAGTATTTTTTGAGTGCCTTCTAATCTGAGGGGCTAACTTCTAGTACTGTATCTGACAATGTTCTGCTGCTATTCATACATTTCTCAGTGACTGACCTTCAGAAGTTGCCTGCCTTACCTCCTTTCCAGTCTGGAAGCTTAGCTGAAAACTGTACACCATGGGTTACCCTCCTTGAATTTAAAATACGGCAACTTAGCTACTATCATCGCAGCAAAACACAAACTGCATATAACACCCACTTTAAAACCCCTCTGAGTAGAGTACACACGTTATATTGTTTTTATACTGAAGAATTTGGATTATATAAAAAGTAACCATACATATTTAGTGTGTATGCTGAGTAAATAATCCAAGAACCTGGATATATGAAGAACTTGTCATCAGGATTGAAGGAAGACTCATTAACAACCTGCAATATACAGATAACCCAACCTTTTTTGTTGAAAGTGAGTAAGACTTGAAGCACTTACTAGTGATGATTGAATATGTATTACACAACAACATAAAGAAGATAAAAATTCTCACAAGTGGACCAAAAACACATAGTGATAAACAGAGAAAAGATTCATGTTGTCAAGGATTGCATTTAACCTGGATTCACAAAAAAATGATCATGAAAGCAACGGACAGAAAATTAAACAATATATGGACAAATCTGTTGCAAAAGATATTTTAGAAGTTTTAAAAAGCATAGATCTTATTCTGAAGACAATTTTGAAGACTAGGGTGTGCCGGATACTAGCAATGATGTTTTCAAACACCTCATATGCATACAAAGCTAAACAACAAATGTTGTTGTTGCTGTTAAGTATCGTGGAGTCAGTTCCGACTCACAGTGACCCTGCACAGGATTTCTGAGGCTGTGAATCTTTACAGAAGCAGAACACCTCATCTTTCTCCCATGGAACCACTGGTAGTTTCGAACTGCTGACCTGACCTTGAGGTTGGCAGCCCAACTTGTAACCACAAGAGCAGAGAATTGATTATTTTGAATTATAGTGTTGGTGAAGAATATTAAATATACCATGAACTGCCAGAAGAAAATACAAATCTGTTTTGGAAGAAGTATAGCCAGCATGCTCCTTAGAAGCAAGGATGTTGAGACTTTGATCTCTCATAGTTTGGACATGTTATCAGATGGGACCAACTGTTCTTGGATAAGGACATCATGCTTAGTAAAGTAGAGAATATCCAAAAATAGGAAGACCCTCAATGGGTTAGATAGAAACTATGGTTGCAACAATGGGTTCAGTCATAGGAAAAATTCTCAGGATGGTGCACGATTGGACAATGTTTAATTCTATTGTACATAAGATTTCTATTAATAAATTTCTACCTAACAATAACAACAGAAAGATCTCACAAACGGAGCCCTGGTGTCACAGTCATTGAAAATTGAACTACTAATGCAAAGGTTAGCTGTACAAACTCATGAGTCAGAGAAAGATGTGGTAGTTTAGTTCCATAGCGATTGCAGCCTTGAAAACGCCTATGGAAAAGTTTCTGCTATGCCCTAGGGGGTTGCCGCAAGTCAGAATCAACTCAAATAGCTGTGGATTTGGGTTTGAGTTTGGTTTATAAAGTCTTCTTAAGTGTTGGTATTTATTTATTTTTTAATATTTTATAGAAATATACTCTTATGAAAGGACCCTTGTGTTGCAACAGTTAAGCACTTGGCTGATAACTGAATGGTTGGCAGTTTGAACCCATCCTGTGGCCTCATGGGAAAAAGTCCTACGAACTTTCATGAAGATTATAGTCAAGAAAAACCAATGGGACAGTTCTACTTTGCCAAATGGGGTCATAAATATGTGTTTAATCCACTCTAGGGCACCCAACATGAGCAACAGCAATTCTTATGAAAGCGTTGGAGATACCAATAAATTGTATATAAAAATATTTCCGTCTCTGTATTTTACTTGTTTAACAGATGAACCCTGACTTAGCTCTCAGGTAATCAGACAGTTGTCCAAGTAATGCCATCTACTTCAGTTTCTGACTTTACAGAGTTTTGAATATATGCTAAGTGTCAGCAGCTATGTGCAGAAGAGATGTGATAAAAGATGAAATTTGTGACAAAATGGACTTAGAGCTTTTAGTCACCTCTTAACACAAGGTAATAAAACTTATTCTTCTGTATCTCCCCAGAAGAATCTTTTGTAATGTAGGCTACTAACTTTATTATTCCTTTGTTTAAAAAGCAAATGAAAAAGCACAGACACACAAAAACAAGCCAAGATTGCTTTCCGCTGTGTTAATCTTTGTTCTGTGTGGTTTTGAATATTGTATTGGGGTTCACTGACTTAGTACCAATATCACTCATTGTGATCAGCTACTTATGCTCCTTCCTTAATCAAATGAGCAAATCCTCTTCTTTTCAATTTTGCCTTCCCAAGATCACATCGTAAATTTAAAACTAACATTTTAGGTTTGCTCAGATGTCTTAAAACTACCCTTATATATAGTTATCTTTAAATTTTCCTAGATAGATACTGGAAAATAACAAATATTTGTTCTTTCACCCTAAAAAAGCTGCATTCAGGTTAATTTGCTTTAATAAAATGTCATAAGCATAATTATGCACCAGAAGTTTCACATTGTATAGGAAGGATCTAGAGATGTGCCAATGCCTTCACTGTTGAGAATATTACCCTCAGGAGAAGTGCTGATCAGATTCTGACTACAGAAATGCATATTATACAGCCTAATAGAGGATTTTACTCTCCTTTTTTCTGATCTTGTTGGTTAATGAAATAAATTAACCTCAGACATTCAGTCATCTCAGCAACTTGTATTTCTGTTTTCCTCTCATGGTTGCTGTATTCCTCAGCTGTAATGTTTAACCTAAAACTCAGGTCTTCATCAATGGAAGACAGGTTTAGTGCCTAATGGAAAGAACTGAATTAAGTACTCTGAACTATTGCCACTTGAACAAATAGTCCCAAGCAGCCATTCTTTGGAGTTTAAGGTGATATCACTAAACATCTGTCAGATATACTTGAGCGCTGATTCAGGATTTATGGGACCTCTCACAGTTCAGAAACAGATAACTTGAAAGCAGATTGTTGACCCAAGATCTAGCAGAATAAGACTCAATTTCATGAACAGAATGAACTGATGAGGCAAATACAATGGTGGTTATTGATCTTGAAATACCAGATTATTTATAATGTTGTATTCATTGATCCTATAATGCTTTCATTGTTTTTAAGTGCCATCTAGTCAATTCTGACTTGTAGTGAACCTGTATAGGGTTTGCAGAGAGCAGATAGTGAGTTTGAGCCATGAAGAAAGCATGAGGTTAACAGTCTAGTGCTTATCCTATATTGTTACACCAGGACTCCGATACATATATTAGAAAACCCTTTCTCTTCATGATCCCTCTCTAGCTCACAATTAGTAGACTTGGCCTTTCTAGACTGAAATAAGATATTATTTTAAAGTACCTTATTCTCACTGGCCCCTCACAATTCAGATATGAATACTTTTAGTTAATCTCTTACATTTTAATGATAATATGAGGGTGAGTAAAAAATTATCTTCAGTTTAGCTGTAGAATTTATTTGAACCAATTTTCAGAAAAGCTAAATGCATAATTTTTGACATAATTCCCTTGCTTTTCAATATATTTTGTCCACATGTCAACAAGCTTTCATATTCCCTTATTTTAAAGTGTTTTAGGCTGAGCTGAGAGCCACAAATGCACTGCTGTCTTCACTTTTTCATCAGAGCTGAATCTTCATCCTCAAACGGCTGCCTTGAGGGGACCAAACAGATGAAAGTCCAATGGAGCAAGATCAGGTCTATAGGGGTATAGCAGTTCTCTGCATTAAATCTGAAGTTTAGACTTTAGCTTTTCAGTGAGTATCCCACTGTAAGGAGCACAGTTGAAAGTTGTACCTTTTTCCTGATAGTGTTCCAATATCTTGAGAAGCCCAGAAAACTGTAAGCATCATTTTCCAGCAGATAGTTGACTTTTTTACCTTTTCTTGGTCAGCGAATGAAGATGTTTCCATCTTCTCTTGATGCTTTCTGCATCATTCCATAATTTGACCAGAAATCTTTCAATGATGAAAGTTGAGGCTTTAATTTTTTTCATCAGTTCCCCAGCTTAAGAAATGCTGAGCATGTTCTTCCTGTTTGGTTTTCTGATTCCAGATCTTTGCACATTTTGTTGTAATATTTGGCTTTATCTTCTCGAGCTGATCTTTGAAATTTTCTGTT
>NW_006408531.1:25821459-25825596 GCF_000296735.1 Chrysochloris asiatica
TAAGTTCCAATTAATTTCTGGGTTACTGAAAGATAACACAAATCTACTTATACCTTGAGTAACCTTAGCTGGGAGTGTAGTCTGGATATATGGGGTTAGGATCAGACAGTGTTTGGTTGGTGCTGTTTTGCACAGGGTCGCTATGAGTCAGAGCTGACTTGACAGCATCTAACAACAAGAACAACAACAGGGGCATATAAATAAATCTGAGTACAGTATTTCACAATTTGCAAAAGTAAGTGTTGGAGAGTAGAAAACTAATAGTGATGCAAATGATTCTGTTTCCATATCAATGCAGTTTAATGTTGGCCTGTGGGAATGAAAATGGTTTATATTACACAGGAAACTTAGGCCATATTGTTGTTGTTGCTTAGTGCCTTTGAGTCAGTTCAGACTCATAGCTATACTGTATAGGGTTTCTGAAGAGCTGATGGTGAGTTTGAACTTCGACCTTGTGGTTCAAACTGAAATTGCAGTCCAGTGCTTATTGTGTAGTACCACACCAGGACTCTGTATAAGGAATTTTAAAACTTCATATGTAATTTAGAAATCTTATTCTGTCATTCAATCTTTCCATGATACTAGAAACTTAGACCTAAACTATAGATTTTAAAAATCTATTTTACCATCCTGCTGGTTTCATTATCAATGAATTAAATCCATTTTTTATACAAACTTTAAAAAAAAAAAGCTGTCTCTAAAGATTCTATTAAAATTAGAACCTCATCCATGTTTCCCATTATGGTAAATGTGTCAATCTTTTCCTTGATGTTGATTAAGCACTTACACTTGACAGGTGTCACTCTGGAGTCTCATCATCCCTATTGAATCATGTAACTGGTAGCATCTCCTGTGTTATCAGAAATATTGAATCAGTTAGATGATTTAAACCCATCAGCCTCTCCTTGTAAACCTAACAGGTTCGCTATTTGTCAGAACTGACTCGATGCCACATAACAACAATGGCAAAGGGACTTTGCTGATTTGCAAGGATTTTTAGATTATATCGAATTACTTCAGTGGATCTACTATAATCAAAACCTATTAGCATCAAGTTAATTCCAGGATACAGTTAAACTGCCTCTTAGAGTTTCCATGGCTATATTCTTTACAGAAGCTAACCACCACATTGTTCCCTCACAAAGCAGCTGGTGGATTTGAACCTTCAACCCTTTGGTAAGCACTAAGAAAATAATTGCATCACCAGGGTTCCTCTTATAATCAAAAGAGACCTTAAAATTGGAAGATAGACACAATAGGATGTCAGAGTTAAGTGATATGAAAAGGGCTTGATCCATCATTTCTGCCTTTTAAAGATGAAGGAAGAGGACCATTAGCCAAGGAACACAGGTAGCCAGCCTCCAGGAAATAGACAAGTCTCGGGAATACTTGCATCCACAATCAACACTCACGGCAGCAGCACTCAAGAAATTAAACAACATATTGCATGAGGCAAATCTGCTGCAAAAGATCTCTTTAAAATGTTGAAGAGCAAAGATGTCACTTTGAGGAATAAGGTGTGCATAATTATGGTATTTTCAATCTTCTCATTTGCATGTGGAAGTTGGACAATGAATCCTTATTGAGAATTGATGCATTTGAATTACAGTGATGGAGAGGAATGTTGAAAATACTCTGGACTGCCAGAAGAACAAACGAATCTGTCTTGGAAGATGTACAGCCAGAATGTTCCTTCTCTTGTACTTTGGACATATTGACAGGAAGGACCAATCCATGCAGAGGAACATTATGCTTGATAAAGTTGAGGGTCAACAAAAAAGAGAAAGACGGCTCATGAGATAAACTGACACAGTGGCAGCAATAATGGGTTCAAACAATCGTTGAGGATGGCACAGAACCAGGCAGTGTTTTGCTCTGCCCTGCGTAGGGTCATTAGGAGTAAGAACTGACTCTATGGCAATTACAGCAAAGGCGGCTAAGTCCTGGGTGTTAAAATTGTCTCAGATATGAATGAATGACTGAGGGAGTGAATAAGGATGAAAATAAGATGGCAAGAAACTGAGAAGCTAGAATTTTGTATCAAGTATCTACATGTTTGTTATAGTGACCAAGAATTATGACAAAAATACAGTATGAAGTGGAAAAATGTAGATCATATATTAATGTCTTCAGTAAATTGGAGGAAAATACTGAGAAAAACTTTGCTCAAGAAAGAAGTGAGGAAGGTGGCTTTGAATGATAGTGAAGATTTTGAAAAGCAGGATATATTACATGATGCCAGAAGTGGTTACGTGCCATTGAGTCATTTCTGACTCATAGCATTCCTTTATAGGGTTTCTTAGGAGCAACTGGTGGGTTTGAACCACCAACCTTGCAGTTAGCAGTCCAGTGCTTATCCTACAGCAACACACCAGTAATGGTCTTTAAACAGTGCCATCAAAAAGCATAAGCAAATAGGAGATGCAAAGAATTAGAGCGAATGCTCAATTTCAAATATATTAAGTATTTTAGCAATGAGGTTTTTGGTTTATTTTCTAAAGTGTAGAACTTTTCTTGGAAATATACCTAGTTTTGGGATCCTAGATATTTGGGGCTTTATGGCTTATTTTCTTAGAATCAGTTGTGGTTTGGAAGATCAGAGATCAAAATGTTATTTATTTAAAAAAGAAAAGGGTGGCTACGGGAACCTAGCATGTAGAATATTAATATATTGTTGTTGTTAAGTGCCATCGATTTGGTTCTGACTCACAGCAACACTGTATAGGATTTCTGAGGAGAGTTAGTGGGTTAGAACCATAGATTTTGTGGTTACCAGTCTAGTGTTTATCCTACAATACCACACCAGGAATTGGATATTAATATGTTGCTGCTATTAAGTGCTATCAAATCAGTTTTGACTCATAGCAACCCTATAAAGAATTTCTGAAGAATGGCTGGTGGATTTGAGGAGAGCTAGGAACTCTGGTAGCGTAGTGGTTACGAATCGGGCTTCGAACCTTAAGGTCAGCGGTTCGAAACTACCAGCCGCTCTGTGGGAGAAAGATGAGGCTTTCTACTCCCGTAAAGATTTACACCCTCGGAAACCCTGTACAGGGTCGCTATGGGTCGGACCCGACTCGATGGCACTTAACAACAACAAACAACAACAAGGAGCTCTAGTAGCATAGTGGTTATGAATCAGGCTGTGAACCACAAGATCAGCAGTTCGAAATTACCAGCTGTTACGTGGGAGAAAGATGAGGCTTTCTGCTCCCATAAAGATTCACAGCCTCGGAAATCCTGAACAGGGTCGCTATGAATCGGTTCCAACTCCGTGGCACATAATAACAACAACAGTGGGTTAGAGGAGATCTGTGTGCATGTGTAGTAGAACCCTTCAGGGGTAGGGGTGGGGTATCCATTCTCTCAGGTACCCCCTCTAGTTACCAGAATGGAGGTGCACAGTCAGCGAGAGACCAATGAACAATGGACAGATAACAAAAAAAAAAGAATGTCCACACCTGTATCTCTCCAGTTCTGTCAGGTGTCCGTGGCTGTTCTGATCCTTCCCCCGCTTGTTCTCTCCCAAGATGGAGGCTCTGGGAATAGTTGAGCATCTTGAATTAGAAAGCAATGGATATCGTATTTCTCCTACAAATTCCCATAGCACAAATCTCCTCGAAATTTAAAGTGACAGTTACGACATAAAACCAAACGGCCACCACTCATCTGTCTGTTGTACTGTGGTGGCTTGTGAGTTGCTGTGATTCTGAGGGCTATGCCACTGGTATGTTAAATAACCAGCAGGGTCACCCATGGTGAGCAGGTTTCAGATGAGCTTCTAGACAAAAACAGACTAGGAAGAAAGAGTGACGAATTACTTCCGAATCTTAAGTCACTGAAAACCTTATGAATAGCAGAGAAACACTATCAGATACAGTGCCAGAAAAAGAGCCCCTTAGGCTGGAAGGCACTAAAAATGTGACTGGGGAAGAGCTGCCTCCTCAAAGTAGAGTTGACCATGACGACGTGAATGGAGTTAAGCTCGTGGGAGAAGAGCCCACAAAATGTTCATTTGCTGATGGGCCACAACTCAAAATGAAGAGAAACAGTTGTAAACATCCATTGAAAATCAGAACATGGAATGTATGAAGTATTAATCTGGGAAAATTGGAAGTTGTCAAAAATGAAATGGAA
>NW_006408531.1:25829057-25835883 GCF_000296735.1 Chrysochloris asiatica
GCAGTTGTTCGAACAGAACATGGGAACACTGAACATTTTAAAATTAAGAATGGTTTGCGACAAGGTTGTATTCTTTCACCATACTTATTTAACCTGTATGCTGAGCAAATAATACGAGAAGCTGGGTTCTATGAAGAAAAACGTGGCATCAGTATTGTAGGAAGACTCATTAACATCCTGCGATATGCCGATGATACTACCTTGCTTGCTCAAAGTGAAGAGGACTTAAAACATTTACTGATGAAGATGAAAGAGCACAGCCTTCGATATGGATTGCATCTCAATGTCAAGAAAACAAAAATCCTCATCACTGGACCAGTAAACAACATTTTTATCCATGGAGCAAAGATTGAAGTTGTCAAGGACTTCATTCTTCTTGGATCAACCATCAACTCTCTTGGAACAGCAGTCAAGAAATCAAAGGACATATTGGATTAGGCAAATCTGTTGCACAAGACATTTTTAAAGTGTTGAAGAGCAAAGATGTCAGCTTGAGGACTAAGGTGAGCCTGACCCAAGCCATGGTATTTTCAATAACTTCATATGCTAGCAAAAGCTGGACAGTGAATAAGGAAGACTGTAGAAGAATTGATGCTTTTGAGTTACGGTGATGGAGGAGAATATTGAAAGTGCCATGGGCTGCCAAAAGAACCACTAGATCTGTTTTGGAAGAAGTGCAGCCAGAATGCTCCTTGGAGGCCAAGATGGCCAAACTTCGTCTCTCCTACTTTGGACATATTGTCAGGAGGGAACGGTTGCTGGAGAAGGAAGTCATGCTGGGTAAGATGGAGGGTCAGAGAAAAAGGGGAAGACCCCCAACGAGATGGATTGGTCAGGTGGCAGCATCGATGGACTCAAGTGTGGCAGTGGTAGTGAGGTTGGCCCAAGATCAGACATTGTTTCGTTCTGCTGTGCATAAGGTTGCTATGAGTCAGTGCTGACTTGATGGCACCTAACAACAACAGTGGGTTAGCACCATAGACTTTGTGGTTAGTAGTCTAGTGCTTATTCTACAGCACCACACCAGGACTCTATTAATATAGTATATAAAATATTGTGTCATTACTGGAATTCTTAGAATTATAACCCACTATTTGGCACTGTAGGATAAACACTGAACCTCAAGGTCAGTTTGAACTGCTAGGTTGGTGGTTCAAACTCACCATCTGCTCCTCAGAAATTCTATACAGGGTAACTGAGTCAGACTCAACTCCATGACACTTGACAAACCAAGTTTTATTTTAATACTAATCTGTTGGGTTATTCTAAATATAGTTCCTTTTAGCAATAAAATATTTAAATTTTATGAAACAACTATAAAAAGTATGTTTTTTAAAAAATAAGTACAAGATACAAATTTAAAAAATTACTTATGTATATTATTTGAAGATTTTTAGTATGTATCTATTTCTAGTTTGTTGCATAATAATTCATTATCTGTCAGTCTGTCTGATACCAAAATCAAACCCATTACCCTGAAGTCTATTCAGGCTTATCACTACCACAAAGGAAAGAGTAAAACTGCTGCATAGAGTTTCAAAAGACTATAATCTTTACCAAAGGAGCCCTGTTGGCACAGTGGTGAAGCACTCAGCTATGAACCAAAAGGTCAACTCTTTGTACCCATTGGTAATTTTGCAGGAGAAAAAAATTGCTTCCTTAAGATTACACAACCTATAGGGTATCTGAGTCAGAATTGACACATTAGTAAAAGATTTGTTTTTTTGTGGGCTTTTTGATTTAATCATTACCTAAGCCAACTGCTGGTGTGGTGCTGTGGGTTAACGCGCCAGACTGCAACCCGTTTGAACTGCAAGGTCAGCTGTTCAAGCTCACCAGCTGCTCTTCGGAAACCCTATACAGGGTCGCTATGGGTCGGAACCGACTTGACGGCACTTCACAACAACAACAAAGCCAACTGCCACATCTTTCTACTGTGGAGTGAACTCTAGCCTTTAGGTTAGCAGCTAAGCAATTAACACTGTGCCCCCAAGGCTCCTGTAAGTATCAGTAATGTTAAGTGGTCCCAGATTCCTCTGTTCTATACATACAGACTGAGTAAACAAGCATTCCTTTCCTGATAATTAAAAGGAGAAATTAAATGTTTTTAATTTTCAGCATTTACACATTTAGAAGCCAAATGTGATGGAGACTTTTCTTTTAATGTAGCAAACTGGAAAGTAAGGAACTCTGGCTTGGTTTAGTGAAACGGACATTCCTTTAAACTGGGCCTTTTTAGGTCACACCCAGGCCCTAAAGCTACTTAAGTCCTCATTGTTTCTGCCTGTCAAGCAAGATAGTTGGTAGCCTCTGTGAATATTTCCCTAATAGCTCCACCAATCATTTTTTATCTCTATTGCCAACCTGAGCTTTCATTAGCAAGCTTGAAAAATGTGCAGGAAGCAACATCAAGAGGTACTGAACCAATTCAGTAGTTTGGAGGAGTTTTTAATTTATATCCAGTGAGAATTGTTCTATTACAAGGGAAGAATTTGGGAATTACTACTTGCGTAAGATTATCTCTTCTTCTCTATAAAATGACAGCTTCTATTCTTCCAGCTGCTCAGGCCAAACATCATGGAGCGATATTACTTGTTCTTCCTCTCACGTACCATTTCCAAATCTTCAGCAAACCCTGTTGGTTCTACCAGTGAAAAATATGGAGAATCTGACCACATCTTATCCCTCAACAAATAACACATCACCTACCATCCTCATTTCTAGCAAATCAGTAACCTCTCAACACTTGTATCTTTTCTACATTAGTCCCACTATAGTCTATTTTTCACACAGGCATACTTACTTTGTTTCTTTTCCACATAAACCAGATTATGTCTTTTTGCAATTCAAAACCTTCCAGTATACTCTAATTTTATAAAGAACAAAATTCAAAACCCTTACTAAGATCTACGGAGTCCTGGTGTGGTGCTGTGAGTCAATGCGCTAGCTGCAAAGTCGGTTTGAACCTCAAGGTTGGCAGTTCAAGCTCACCAGCTACACCTCAGAAACAGGGTTGCTATGGGTCAGAATCAATGGCACTAAACATAATATTAAGATGTACAAAATCCTATGTATCTGGGCTCCAACTAACTTGTCCGACCTAATTTCCTATCAGCTCTAACTGCAACTTCTCTTTGCTAGGCCAGCTGCATCACTTCTTTGCGATACTGCAAACATGCAAAGCAAGCTCTTCCCTTTACCAAAAATTCCATTCCTCAGATACTGTTGTGGCTCCCTCTTTCATTTCATTTATATATCTAAATGGAGTCTGGTGTGGTGCTGTGGATAAAGCACTAGACCACAAGGTCACCAGCCACTTCTTGGAAACCTTATACAGGGTCGCTGTGAGTCGGAAACGACTAACAACAGCAACAAAGGTATCGCTAAATGTCACTTCCACAGAAAGGCATTCCGAACTAGCTAAAATAGCACCCCTGTGATCTTCTTCTTACCCGTGCTTTGCTTTACTAATTTTATTGTTGTCGCTATTGTTGTTAAGTGCCGTCGAGTGGGTTCATACTCATAGCGACCCTATATAAGGTTTCCGAGAATCAGCTGGTAAGCTTCAGCCACAGGCCTTGGGATTGAAATCAACCTTGCAGACCAGCGCATTAGCCCACAGCACCACAACGACTCCATCATTTTATTAGCTCTCATTATCGTACTTATATGTTTTAAAATATTTCTCAACCACACTATAAAACTGTAAATTCTAACCAGACTATAAATTCCATAAGAGAAAAGATTTATTTTACTGTCTCTTTAGTCCCTAGGTGGTGCTAATGGTTAAGTGCTTGTCTAACTGAAAAGCTGATGGTTTGAACCCATGATTGAAGTACCTTGGAAAAAAGCCCTGGTGTTTTGCTTCTGAAAAGTCAAAGGTTGAAAACCCTACATAATGTAGCTCCACTATGAATAAGAGAACCACAATGAGTCATAATTGATTTAAAACTGGTTTGGTTTAGGAAGTTTTTGGTGTTTGTTCTGTTGGGTTTTTTTCTGTCTCCATGACCTAGGACCAAACCCAATGCCATTGAGACAATTCTGACTCATAATGATCCTCTATAGGATTTTTGAGACAATAAATCTTTATAGAAGTAGACATCCTCGTCCTTCTCCCAACAGCATAACCCACAGAGGCACCGGGGCTCCTTATGACGTAGACCAGTATTTGTCAAATAGTGGTGCTGTATGGTGTGCTGTGGAGTTCGTTCCAAGTCATAGCGACCCTGCATAGGGTTTCTGAGGCTGTAAATCTTTACAGGAACAAGATAGCCTCATCTTTCTCCCACAGAACCACTGGTAGTTTTGAACTGCTGACCTTGAGGTTAGCAGCCCGACTAGTAACCACTACACTTCCAGAGCTCCTTTTTCAAATAGTAGACAATGAATATTTTTTCAATGAATAAATTAATTTCTAAAAAATCCCTATAATCTAGAGTTTATACACTTACATATTTCATATATAATAAGAACATTTGCCACCACTCATCTGTCAGTTTTCTGCACTGTAGTGATTTATGTGATGCTGTGATGCTGGAAGCTATGCCACCAGAATTTTAAATACCAGCAGGGCCACCCGTGGTGGACAGGATTCAACTGAGCTTACAGACTAAGACGTACTAGGAAGAAGAAGAGACTACTTATGAATATTAGCCACTGAAAACTTTATGAATAGGAGGTGAACACTTCCAGATAGCTCCAGAATATCAAATATTGAAACATTATAAATAGCACCAGTATACTGTCAGATACAGTACTGGAAAATGAACCCTTAGGTTGGAAGGCATGATGGGCTCAAAATACAATTGGTGAAAAGTTGCTTCCTCAAAGTAGAGTTGACTGTGATGATGCGAATGGAGTACAGCTTTAGGGACCTTTATTTGCTAATACGGCAAAAATCAAAATGAGGAGAAACAGCCGTAAACATTCTTTAATAATGAGAACATGGAATGTTTGAAGAATAAATCTAGGAGAATTGGAAGTTGTCAAAAATGGAATAAATAAAGATTGATATCCTAGGCATTAGTGAGCTGAAATGGATTAGTATTATCCATTTTTAATCTGATAATCACGTGGTTTACTATGCCAGGAATGACACACTGAAGAGGAAAAGCATGGAATTCATCATTAAATTGAATATTTCAAGATCTGTCTTGAAGAACACTGCTGTCTGTGATAGGATAATATCCATATGCCTATAAGGCAGACCAGCTAATACCACAATTACTCAAATTTACACACCAACCACAAAAGCTGGTAATGATGAAATTGAGGAATTCTACCAATTTTTTCAATCTGAAATTGATCAACATGGAATCAAGATGCATTGCTAATTCCTGGTGACTGGAATTCAGGAAACAAAGAGTAAGGATCAGTAATTGGAAAATAAGGCCTTGGTGATAGATACTGGAGATCACATAATACAATTTTGCAAGACCAATGATTTATTAATTGCAACATTGTACTTGCATGAATATATATGGTGAAAGAATACAACCCTTTCTTGATTTAAATCCATTCAGTGACCTTGTTCTATTTGAATGACTTTTTCTTGGTCTATGTACAACTTCCTCATGAGCAAAATAAAGTGTTCTAGAAAACCCATTCTTCACAATTGTATCTACAGCATGTCATGAGCCACATAGCAGAAATCAGTTGCATAGTCAATAAAACACAGGTAAGCATCTTTCTGGTATTCTCTGCTTTCTGCCAAGATCCAACCGACATCAGCTAGGATATCCCCCATTGCACGTTCTCATTTGAATTTGCCTCTGCCCAGACAGATTGAATAGTACCTACTGGAGATTCTGCCTTCCGCCATGCTCCCTAGCACCAGGGTCCCTCTTGAAAGCTTGTAAGCCAGTCACTTCTTGCCTTTGTAGACTCCCCCTCCCCATTTGAGTATCCAATGTCCAAGCTGCCCTGTTCACTCTGTGTGTGGGGTGTTTGTGTGTGTGTGTGTGAATGTTTCTTGCTATGAGGATTTGTTCCCTCTTTTGAGTCGCTGCTCCATAGGTATAGGTCAAGTTCATCAGACTGTATCAGCTCACTCTTTTTTTTTTCCCTCTTCTTTCCTCTCCTGGTTGAGCTCCGATCATCCAGTCATCTGGTCCAGGTCACATGGGTATCATCTGCAAGTGTGGGCGCTCCTGTGCATATGTCCTCTCTTCCCGTCAGCCGGTAGCTCCACTCTCCTCTAAAGTCCTCCGTGGCCACGCCACTGACTCTGGGCCCAAGAGTCCCCAGGCCTCTTCACCCTGCTTGCCAACCAGGTCCCCAACTGGGTCCACAGAAGTTCCTTACTTTTTGAAAGTATCTTTTTCTATGATTTGAAATCTCCTTCATTTGTATTATTACACTGGCTCCAAAAGTTTGCATATTTCCTAAAAGTTTCAAATTTCAGAATTAAATCACTATTATTTACATGTGAATCCAGCATAATTTGTTCAATTTGAAATTTTTCAGGTTGAAAACAGGAAGAAACTATTCTCATAAGGAAAGTGGATTTCAGAGGGAAAAATCTTAGGTATAGGATATAGTCCAAGAAAGCTAATCCTGGAACATATTCAATGGTAGAGACTCGGAGTATCCTGGTTGCAGTGTAAATAGAGTTGCCAGATAAAATATCAAACACCTGATCAAACTTCAATTAAGATAAACCATGACTGATACAATGTTTTTGGAGTTCTGGTGTGGTGCTGAAAGATAAGACTGAAGCCCAAGTTTAATTTAAACAGCAAAGTGGCAGGCAGCTCAAACCCATCAGCCACTTTTCAAAAACCCTATACAGCATCCCTATGATTGAGAAACCACTTAACAACAA
>NW_006408531.1:25836638-25841390 GCF_000296735.1 Chrysochloris asiatica
ACAGACTAGGAAGAAGAGACAGACTGCTTCTGAATATTTAGTCACTGAAAACTTTAAGAATAGCAATGGAAAACTTACAGCACCAAATTACTGAATATTGAAACATAATGAAGACAACAAGAATATTGTCAGATAGAGTGCCAGAGCATGAGACCCTCAGGTTGGAAGGCACTCAAAATGCTACTGAGGAAGAGCAGCCTCCACTAAGTTGAGTTGACCATGATGATGAGAATAGAGCAAAGTCCTTGGAACCTTAATTTGTTGATAGGGCACAACTTAAAACAAAGAGAAATAGCGGCAAATATCCACTAATAGCCGGAACCTGGAATGTATGAAGTATAAATCTAGAAAAACTGGAATTTGTCAAAAATGAAATGGAGTGCATAAACATCAGTATACAAAGCATTAGTGAGCTGAAATGGACTGGTATTGGCAATTTTGAATCTGACAATCACCTGGATCACTATGTCAGGAATGCCAAATTGAAGAGGAATGGGGTCGCATTCATCATCAAAAAGAAAATATCAAGATCTGTCATGAAGAACAACGCTGTCTGTGACAAGAAAATATCCATATGCCTATGAGGAATACCAGTTAATATCACTATTATTCAAATTTACATTCCAACTAAAATTGTACAACCATTAAAGCCACTGATGAGGAAGTTGAAGAATTCTACCAACTTCTTTAGTCTGAAATTGATCAAATATGCAATCAAGATGTATTGATAATTCCTGGAGATTGGAATGCAAAGGTCTGAAACAAAGAGGAAGGATCAGTGATTGGAAAATATGGCCTTGGTGATAGTAACAATGCTGGAGATCGCATTGTTTAGAATAACATCATGATAAATTTCGTGAGACCAATGACTTCTTCATTTTAAATACCTTTTTTAAACAACATAAAAGATGACTGTACACATGGACCTCACCAGATAGAATACACAGAAATCAAATTGACAACATCTGTGGAAAGAGAAGATGGAAAAGCTCTATATCATCAACCAAAATAAAGCCAGGGCATACTGTGGAACAGACCATCAATTACTCATATGCAAATTCAAACTGAAGCTGAAGAAAATGAAAACAATTCCATGGGAGCCAAAATATGACTTGAATATATCTCACCTGAATTTAGAGATCATCTGAAGAACAGATTTCATGCACTAGACATAAAGACCAAAGACCAGAAGAGTTGTGGGATGACATCAAGAACATCATACAGAAAGAACCCAAAAAGTCATTAAGAAGACAAGAAAAAAGAAAAAAAATAATAAATTGGATGTGAGAAGAGACTCTGAAACTTACTCTGCAGCATAGAGATGCAAAAATAAATGGAAGAAGTAAGGAGGTACAAGAACTGAACAGAAAATTTCAAAAGTCAGCTCAAGAAGACAAAGTCAAATATTATACCAAAATGTGCAAAGACATGAAGTTTGAAAACCAAAAGGGAAGAACACACTCAGCATTTCTCAAACTGAGAGAACTGAAGGAAAAATTCAAACCTTGACTTCCGGTATTGAAGGATTCTTTAGGCAAAACGTTGAATGATGCAGAAAGCATCAAAAGAAGATGGAAGGAACACACAGTCACTGTACTAAAAAAAAAAAATGGCCAATGTCAAACCATTTAAAGAGGTAGCATATGATCAAGGAAGAAGTCCAAGGTGCATTGAAGGCATTGGCAAAGAACAAGGCTCCAGGAATTGATGGAATAGAAGTAGAAAACTTTCAACAAACTGATGCGGCTCTGGAAGCACTCACTCATCTATGCCAAGAAATTTGAAGACAACTACATGACCAACTGACTGGAAGAAATCCATATTTGTGCTCATACCAAAGACAGGTGACCCAACAGAATGCAGAAATCACCGGACAATATGATTGATATCCCTTGCAAGTAAAGTTTTACTAAAGGTAATACAAAAAAATGGCTACAACCATACATTGACAGAGAACTTCCAGAGGTTCAAGTAGGATTCAGAAGAGGATATGGAATGAAGGATATCATTGCTGATGTCAGATGGATCTTGGCTGAAAGCAGAGAATATCAGAGAGATATTTACTTGTGTTTTATTGAATACACAAAGGTTTTCAATTGTGTGGATCATGACAAGCCATGAACAAAAATGCAAAGTATGAGTATTCTGGAACAGTTAATTGTGTTCATGAGGAACCTGTACATAGACCAAGAGGCAGTTGAACTTTCAAACAGAACAAGGGAACACCAAATAGTTTTAAATTAAGAAAGGCATGTCCCCACTGAATAGTTATCATCTTGTCTAGATGGGTCTGGTGAAACGAGATGGGGATTCGTAAGATTCAGTAGTGAATAACTGTTATCATGACTAATCGCGACTGTCACAATTGTAAAGGTAGAAGTTTTGTAACAAAAAAAAGGGGAGTGATTAATCTTACAGTCCAGAAACAGAAGACCCTAGGACCATCAAGAGAGGACCACACAAATAGAATGTGGGACCTTATCCAGAGAAGCAGCAGCACCAGAGATGGAGGTAGAGATGGAGGCATGGAGGACTCTAGATTCATCAACTAAGAAGAGAAGGACTAAGAACTGGTGCCCAGGAGCAGACTTGCAGAATGTGCCCTTTGAAGATGTAATTTATTTTATATGCCTGAGTGGGGTTTTTTGTTTGTGTGTTTTTTTAAAAAAAGCTAAAGTGGATAAAGAGAAATACTTTTAACTGATGGTATATGGAGGGGATTATAATCAATGTAATGAAACAAGTTATATGAATTGTTGAATGTGAAACTGATGATGTGCCCTGTAAACTTTCACTCAATCCACAATAAAAACCTTAAATTAAAAAAAAAAAAAAAGGCATGTGCCAGGGTTGCATTCTTCCACTATACTTATTCAATCTGTATGTTGTTGTTGTTAAGTGCCATCGAGTTGGTACCAACTCATTGCGACCCTATGCCCAACAGAACGAAACACGGCGAGTCCTGGGCCAACCTCACAATTGTTGCCACGCTTGAGCCTATTGATGGCTTCCACTTTGGCAATCCATCTGGCTGGGGGTCTTCCTCTTTTTCTCTGACCCTCCACCTTACCAAACATGATATCCTTCTCCAGCAAACAGTCCCTCCTGACAATATGTCTGAAGTATGAGAGATGAAGCTCAATACTGAGCAAAAAATCAGAGAAGATGGATTATAGGAAGAAAAATGTGGCATCAGGATTGGAGGAAGACTCATTAACAACCTGTGATATGCAAATGATACAACCTTGCTTGCTGAATGTGAAGAGGACTTAAAACATTTACTGATGAAGGTCAAAGACTACAGCCTTTGGTATGGATTGTACCTCAATGTAAAGAAAACAAAATTCCTCACCACTGGACCAGTAACATCCAAATAAAGGGAGAAGAGATTGAAGTTGCCAAAGACTTCATTTTGCTTGTACCAACCATTAACACTCATGGAAGAAGCCATCAAGAAATCAAACAATATATTGCATTACACAAATCTGCACAAGACCTCTTTAAAGTGTTGAAGAACAGAGATGTCAGTTTGAGGACTAAGGTCGCCTGACTCAAGCCATGATAATAATCTCATATGCATACGAAAATTGGACAGTGAATAAAAAAGACTATAGAAGAATTGATGCATTTGAGTTATAGTATTGGAGGAGAATATTTAAAGTACCATGGACTGCAAAAGATCAAACAAATCTATGTTGGAAGAAGTACAGCCAGACTGCTCCTTGGAAGCCAGGATGGCCAAACTTAGTCTCTTATACTTTGGACATATTATCAAGAAAGATCGTCACTGAAGAAGGATATCATGTTGGAAATGTGAAGGGTCAGAGAAAAAGAGGAAGACCCTCAATGAGATAGGTTGGCACAGTGGTGGCAGCAATGGGCTCAGGTGTAGCAATGATTGTGGTTTGGCCTACTTCTAGGAGGTGTTTTTTTCCCGTTGTGCATAGGGTTGCTTTGAGTCGGTACCAATTCAATGGAACCTAACAACAACAACTTCCGTAAGTGTTGATGGTTGATCCTAGCAAAATGATGTCTTTGACAACTTCAATCTGTTTTCTATTTGTATGGCTGTTAATTACTGATCCAGTTGTGAGGACTTTTGTTTCGTTTACATTGAGGTGCAACACATATGGAAGGCTGTCATCTTTGATCTTCATCAGTAAGTATTTTACGTCCTCTTTGTTTTAAGTTAGCAAGGTTGTATCATCTGCATATCACAGGTTGTTAATGAGTCTTCCTCCAATCCTGAGGCAACGTTCAACTTTATATCAGTTTATCAATTTATGTGCTCAGCATACAGATTCAATAAATATGGTGAATGAATACATCCTTATTGCACAACTTGATCATTTTAAACCATTCAGTTTTCTCTTGTTCTGTTCAAACAACTGCCTCTTGGTCTGAAGTATAGCTTCCTTATGAGCACAATTTCCAGAATACTCATTATCTGTAATATTGTCTATAACTTGTCATGAACCACACAGTCGAAAGCCAATAAAGAACAGGTAAACTTCTTTCTGGCATTCTCTGTTCTTAGCCAACATCCATCTAATGTCAGCAATGATACCCCTTGTTCCACGTCCTTGTCGTACTCCAGCTTGAACTTCTGGAAGTTTGCAAAAAGAGAGACATCAGAGATAATTTTTTCTCCACAAACAAAAACAACTAACAGAAGAACCTGAAAATTGACAGAACTTCTGTATTTGAGCTCAATGTACAAAGACGCAAACTCAACAAAATGAAGTGAACTGT
>NW_006408531.1:25841687-25855997 GCF_000296735.1 Chrysochloris asiatica
AAAATCCAGGTGTTGCCTAAAGAAGCAGAGTCAAGACAACTTTCATCCCTAGGTTATATGCCTAGTCTGGGTACTGGTTTGCAGTTAAGTGGATCTGTCATAGATAGAAAGAAGAGAAACCTATCATTTATAAAGAGAGTGGACAGGCAGCATTAATTAAAATCTGGAAGGACTCCAGATTCCAAAACAAATGAATCTGCCTGAGAATTTCATTCATTCATAGTTCCCTGAATTTAGCTAGAAAGTAGCAGTGGAAGAATATTGTGAAATAGAATTTCTATGTAGGTCTCTTGGAGTCCTGGTGTGGCACTGTGTGGTATAATACACTGGACTGCAAAGTTGGTTTGAACCACAAGGTCGATGGTTGAAGCTCACCAGCCGCTCCTTGGAAACCATATACAAGATTGCTATGGGTTGGAACCAACTCAACGGCACACAATAGCAACAATAAATATAAAGTCACAGATAGGTTGCTAGTAAAGGCTTGAGAAAAGATATACTACACAAAGAATAATCATAAGAAAGCAGGTAAGGCTATATGAGACAGTGCACACTTGGAGACAACAGTACTGAAAAATATAAAGAGATAGTTCAGAATGATAGGCCAGTTGCTGTGGGGTCAGTTCCGTCTCATGGAGAACCCATGTGTTTCAGAGTAGAACTGCACTTGGACCATTTGGAAGCCAAATGCCAGACATTTCCTCCATGGTGTCTCTGAATGGACTCAGACTGCCAAGTTTGGAGTTAATAGTTGAATGCTTAATGGTTTATGTGTCTCAGGGATTCCTTCATAATGATAAATAGGTTAATTCATAAATAATACATAATAAGCTTAAGTCAAAACGAATGAAGCAATACTTGACAGAACTAAAGCATGAAATAAATGTCCAATTATAACTACAGATTTGAACAACATCCCTTTGTTGTTAAGTGCCCTTGAGTCGGTTCCTACTCAAATTGACCCTGTATAGGGTTTCCCAGGCTTTAAATCTTTGAAGTAACAAAAAGCCTCATCTTTCCCTCTGGATGCAGCCAAAGTGATAATTAGATAGAAATTTATTTATTCAAAAGGTGATAATAGAAAAAAACACAAATCTAAAAGAATGCATATGCTTTCATCATCTTGTTAGGTGCTATTGAGTTGGTTCCAACTTATATTGGCCCTGTATAGGGTTTCTGAGGCTGTAAATCATTACAGGTACAAAAGCCTGATCTTTGTTCCACAGAGCAGCTGGTAGATTCAAACTGCGGACCTTTCAGTTAGCAGCCCGATACGTAAATCTACTATGCCACCAGGGCTCCTTCTATGCTTTCATCTTAATACCTACACAGAGAAAACTAAACCTAAAACAAAAGTAAAAAGAGGAAATAATAAGAGTGTGAATCAATGAGAAAAAAACAACAAAACGAAGTTATTTGACCAAAAAGAAAATAACATAATAAACCACTAGTGAGAATGAGCAAGAGAGAGAGAAGATTAATAATTACTAATATTAGAAATGAAAAAACAGTATTAGATACAGTTGACCCTTGAACAATGCAGGAGTTAGAGGGACCCACATTCTGCACAGTTGAGGATTTGTGTATAAATTATGAGAGGGCTTGAAAATGTTCATGGAAAAATGAAATGAAAAGATAATGAAATTTTTTCACAAACTTTTGAAGGCCCCTAGTCCAGTAGATATGATATTCTTGATGTCATCCCACAACTCTTCTGGTCTTCGGTGTTTAGTGTTTAATTCATCAAATCTGTTCTTCAGATGATCTCTAAATTCAGGAGGGATAAATTCAAGATCATATTTTGGCTCTCGTAGATTTGTTTTCATTTTCTTCAGCTTTAATTTGAATTTGCATATCAGTAATTGATGGTCTGTTCCACAGTCTGCCCCTGGCCTTGTCTTCACTGATGATATGGAGCTTTTCCATCTTCTCTTTCCACAGATGTAGTCTATTTGATTTCTATGTGTTCCTCTCAGAAGAGGCCGTGGAACGAGAGATATCATTGCTGATGTCCGATGGATCTTGGCTGAAAGCAGAGAATATCAGAAGGATGTTTACCTGTGCTTTATTGACTACGCAAAGGCTTTCGATTGTGTGGATCATGACAAGCTATGGACAACACTGAGAAGTATGAGTATTCCAGAACACTTAATTGTACTTCTAAGAGATCTATACCTAGACCAAGAAGCAGTTGTTCGAACAGAACATGGGAACACTGAATGTTTTAAAATTGGGAAAGGTGTGAGACAGGGTTGTATTCTTTCACCATACTTATTCAACCTGTATGCTGAGCAAATAATACGAGAAGCTGGGTTCTATGAAGAAAAACGTGGCATCAGGATTGGAGGAAGACTCATTAACAACCTGCGATATCAGATGATACAACCTTGATCGCTGAAAGTGAAGAGGACTTGAAACATTTACTTATGAAGATTAAAGAGCACAGCCTTCGATATGGATTACATCTCAATGTCAAGAAAACAAAAATCCTCACCACTGGACCAATAAACAACATTCTTGTCAATGGAGAAAAGATTGAAGTTGTCAAGGACTTCATTCTTCTTGGATCAACTATCAACACTCACGGAAGTAGCAGTCAAGAGATCAGACGACGTATTGCGCTGGGCAAATCTGCTGCACAGGAACTTTTTAAAGTGTTGAAGAGCAGAGATGTCAGCTTGAGGACTAGGGTGCGCCTGACCCAGGCCATTGTATTTTCAATAGCCTCATATGGATGCGAAAGCTGGACAGTGAATAAGGAGGATCGTAGAAGAATTGATGCCTTTGAGTTGTGGTGTTGGAGGAGAATACTGAAAGTGCCATGGACTGCCAAAAGAACCAACAGATCTGTTTTGGAAGAAGTGCAGCCAGAGTGATCCTTGGAGGCCAGGATGGCTAAGCTTCGTCTCTCCTACTTTGGACATATTGTCCGGAGGAAACAGTCGTTGGAGAAGGATGTCATGCTGGGTAGGGTGGAGGGTCAGAGAAAAAGAGGAAGACCTCCAACAAGATGGATCAGCCAGGTGGCATCATTGATGGACTCAAGTCTGGCAGCGGTAGTGAGGTTGACCCAGGATCGAACATTGTTTCGCTCAGTTGTGCATGGGGTCGCTATGAGTCAGTTCTGACTCGATGGCACCTGACAACAACAACAACAACAACAAAGTCCAGTAGACTTGAATAACACAGGTTTGAAGTGTGAGGATCCACTTATAGGTGGATGTATTTTTTTTGTTGGGTCTACATCACAAATTTGAAATTGTGGACCTACTTATACGTGGATTTTTTTTTTTTTTTTTTTTTACTGTTGTTATTGTGGCGAGCTTAAGAGTTGGTAGTATCTAAACACCACATGACACTAATCACCTTGACTTGAGCAATTTGTGGCACTTCTCGCTGCTCATGTGGAGATGATTAGCATCGCACGGAGCTTTGAATGAATATTAGACCCTTCAGCTCACCAAAGTAACAACAGTCAAAAAATTTCATGTATAAGTGGGTCCACAAAGTTGAAACTTATGATATTGAAGGGTCAACTCTAGATCCTTTAGACACAAAACAGATATTAAAAACAAGTTTTGTCAGCAACTGAGCACTTTAGATGAAATAAAAAAAAATTCACTGAAAAACTATTTATCAACATTAATGAAAGAAATAGAAATTTTAAATGTTTCCTCACTACTAAATATGTGTTTAGTATTAATTAGAGATAAAAGTCAACATTATTCCCCAAGAAAACTTCAGACGTAGATGGCTTTAATGATACACAAAGTTTCTTTATAGTGATGATGAGAAAGGATTATTTTTCAATTCATTTTATCAAGTCAAAATAATTCTAAGAGTCACATTTGACAAAGAATTTAAAAGCAAATAACATCTAATAAAGGACACCAAGGAACTCTGGTAGCATAGTGGTTATGAATCAGTTTGTGAACCACAAGGTCATTAGTTTGAAACTACCAGCTGTTCCTTGGGAGAAAGATGAGGCTTTCTGCTCCCGTAAAGATTTACAGTCTTGGAAACCCTGTACAGGGTCGCTGTGAGTCAGAACCAACTCCACGGCACATAACAACAACAACTATAAAACTTAAGTAAATTGTTGAATGCATTTCATTTACTATTTGAAACAAGGCAAAGATGTCCACTTTCAACATTCCTACCTTATATTTTACTGGAAGTCCTGGGAAGTACAATAACACAAGAAAAATAATTAAAGGATAAAAGATATGACAGCAACAAGTAAAACTGTTAATTCATAAAAAACATCATTATATTGTAGTCATTAGGTGCCATTGAGTCGGTTTTGACCATAATTATCCTATGCACAACAAATTGAAACATTGCCTAGTCCTGCACCATCCTCACAATTGTTATATACAAAAATTTAGATAATCTATAAAACAATTAGAATAAATAGATGAATTCAATAAGGTCATAAAATTAAAAGTTGATATGAAAAATAATTTTGTTTTGCTATGTTAGCAAAAAACAATTGTTTAAATACCACTTATGTTAGCATTGAAAAACACAAAACACCTTGAAAGAAACTTAAGGTCATACTTTAAATATGTTGTAGAAGGAATCAGTTCCTGGAGAAGGACATCATACTTGGTAAAGTGGAGGGTCAACATAAAAGAGGAAGGTCCCCAATGAGATGGATTGACTCAATGGCAGCAACAAGGGGTAAAACATAACAAGAATGGGCAGTGTTTCATTCCATTGATTATAGGGTGGCTATGAGTTGGACCCATCTGATAACACCTAACAAGAGTGACAATTCAAGTCCTTCTCAATGGAAATCACAAAACTTTTATGAGACAAATGAAAGAAAGCTTAAATAAGTAGAAAGATAGTCAATGTTCATGGAAGAGATTGATTTAAATAGCTGATACAAGGCAACTTCTCATCCATCTCTGGTGAGGCATGGGATTTTCACCTTGCATGGGAGCCCTTAGGTTCAGCCTAAGTTATAGCCTAGGTTATAACTGCTTAGTTATAGTCAAATATAAAATATTTCTAAGACATAATTGCTACTCTCAACTAATTTACAAAGCTTATAGATACCAAACTTTCTTTTTTGTGACAATGAAAGGTATACGTTAAAAGTTCTAATGTTGGTTCTAAAAGTAAAATAAGAAACTCAGATAGGTCATCATCTACTTCATCCATTGAGGGAGAAATCCCCCCACAAAACTTCATTGTGAAATTCAGATAGAAATATTGCACAAAATAGAAAGAAATTCAACAAACTGATTGTATTTTCATGATTAGAGTTGAAAACAACTTATTTGTTAGCAGGCAATAAAAATGCAGCTACTGTATTCAATAACAAAATCAAGGACAAAATGAGCTGCAATAAAAATTCAATATATATTTGATCAGATCTAATTGTCATTTAATATGATGTTTTAAACATTTTAATGGTAATTTCATTGTGTTGAACTGGATGGTGCCTTTTGTACAGGAACTCAACTTCAGTGAATGAATCCAATGCTTTATAGACACAATTTTTTTTACACTAATTGGATAACTGGTGAGAGATTTTCATTAACTCTAAATATGTTCGGAAAACTAATAGAAAACATAAGCTCAATATATGAGCCAGAGCTGTTTTTAAACTACTATCTCATTTGATTCTGAGCTGCAAATAAATATACCCATAGACCAATGTAATTGTTTTAAATATTGCTATTTGTAAACTAAAAACCTTAAAAAAAAAAAAAGTTAAACACTTTGATATATATTGTTTGCATGAATAATCAAGAAAAACATTTAATTCAAATTTAAGATTATAAAATGTGCTTTTATGTGTTATATTGCTATTGCATCTCACAAAACATGTTCAATTAATTGGTCTTGATACTGTCGAATGTATCTCATATAAGCATAAATGCCTGTGAATTTAAATTTGCATTGACAAAATAGGCATCTTTTTCCTCTGAAAGTGCAGACTCAGGTCTCAAATGAGAGGACCCTAATTATCATTTGTTTCTTCCTCTGTTAAAAGACACATATATGGAATTTAACATAATTAAGCATTTCAGCACAATCTCTTTAAATGTGTACTTTTTAATTTGTTTTATAATTTCTCTCCCCATGCTTAGAAGGAATGATTATTGAAAATTCTAGAACTTTATTTCTATCTATGGAGTCCTGGTGTGGCATTGTGGATTAATGCATTGAACTGCAAAGTCATTTAAACAGCAAGGTCAGCAGTTCTTGCTCACCAATCGCTCCTCAGAAACCCTGTCCAGGGTCGTTATGGCTCGGAACTGACTTGAAGGCACTTAACAATAACAATGAAAGATTTAAAGGAGGATTTACACAAGACCCACATCTAAAAGAACAAATAACTAAATTCAAAGGCGAAAGAGAGTAGGGAACGGAGCTCATATAAGATCATTCTTTTCTGTCATCATTTATGAGACTTCCACAAATAAAGCATTCAACTAATACTCTATTTATTTCTAGTATCTTTAGCAAGTTAAATTAAATGGATTGCAGATAAGCCCTCATAAATTAAAAATAAGAATATTTCTCTCCATTCAAATGTATGTATTTTTCAATATGTATATCATTGAATTATTGCTAGGCTGTTTTTCAACTTTCTGCTTGCTCTTTTAGAAATATATATTCCCAGATAAGTGACTAATTTCCCTGGTGATCTAATGGTTAGGATTCAGCACATTCACCACCACAGGCCTGCTTTGATTCCCAGTGAGGGAAACACGTTTTGAATTCCTGGTGTGGCGCTCAGCACTGGATTGAGAACCAAAATGTCGGCATTTCCATCCCACCAACTGATCCTAGGAAACACTATATGGGGTCTCTGTAAGTCGGAACCAACTCCAATAGCACTTAACAACAACAACAACAACAATAAGTGATTAAACTAAAATACTTTTATGTAGTAGTTTACAACATAAGGTTTTTCCATTCTCAAATTCTAGAAACCTCAACACCCACTTAATTATTATTTATTTATAAAGTTATTGTAATGGGAAATAAAATTTGTTTACACATATAAAACCATTGTTATTTATTCAAAAAGCCTCTATGACAAATTTGGTTAAGCATCCAACAAAAATTCAGGATCTTTCTCTAGTAATTTTTAAATTTCTATGAGGAAACAATTGCCCATCCAAAGTCTACAAATCCAGTCCTTTCTTACCTTTGGGCAGAGACAGGAATGTAATGTTAATCAAAGTGATAAGAAAGAGCTCTACTTTTAAATACTCTTTTCCTAATTGCCACTAAATGCGGAGGGTCTAATTGGGCAGTGTTTCGTTCTGCTGTGCATATGGTCATTATGAGTTGGTACGGCCTCGATGGCACCTAACAACAAACAACAATGGATGGTGAAGGTGGAAGATGGAAGGAACCTAAGGTCCAGAATCATTAGGTGCAAGGTTACATATCAACCAACAGCATTTGTATTGAACTAATGTGTAAACAAACATAATCTTTCATTATGTAAACCCATTGAAATGTTGGGGCATCTTGTTTGTTTTGTTGGTTAATTTTACAGCATGTGACATAATCTTAAGAAATGCAGATTAGAAAGAGAAAGAGAAACAGAAAAGATAAGGGTTCATATTACACAATGATAAAACATTTGTTAAAACTGCCTTACACTTTGAATATGATTATTGATTGTTGTTGTGAAGTGCTGTCAAGTCGATTCCAACACATAGTGACCCTGTATAGGGTTTCCAAGGAGCAGCTGGTGGGTTTGAACTGCCAACCTAGTGCTTATCCTAAAGCACCCCACCAAGACTTCATGGTTTTTGGTACATAGAACTGCATGAATGCATACAAATCAGAAACCTATTAAAGTTTTTTGAAGGAATTATAATGCCAAGGAAACCATGAAGTCATTTAAAAAGAAAGAAAGAAAGAAACTTATGGCTGTAAAAACCCTTAGTGTCCCAAATCTGAACCAGCAATAAGAATTGCAAAAGCTGTGTAAGTCCCAGGAGCCACACTGATGAAATCTATAGAAGATTCTCATGAAACATCATTTATAAGAAGAATCCCAGAGGCAGCAGAAATCAACGAACAAGGACTTCATCCTAAAAACAAAACCAGGATTTAATCAAAAGACATCTTCCTTCACCAGTAGGCTTGCTTTATCCACATTAATTTCCCCTGATTTCTGCTCATTCAAAGCAAAGGGCCCTAAAGCCCTGAAGATTGGCAGAACTACAGAATGATTTAAACAGATCCCTGCATTATAACATAGAGGAAAACGTAACTACTGGAAAGAAATATCAGACTGATTCATAAAGAAGAAATAAACTTCTATTTTGATAAATTGCTGAGATTTTGGAGTTTTATCGTTACAGTGATATGCCTCATTCCATATCCTCTTCTGAATCCTGCTTGATTTTCTTCAAGCTCCCTGTTAATGTACTGCTGCCACCATTTTTGAATTATCATCAGCAGAACATTCCTTATATGTTATATTAATGTGATATGAACTCCAGAGGTACACTCGTTTGGTTAAAACTTGTTAGGTGCCATTCAGTTGGGTTCAACTCATAGCACCCCTATGCTTAACAGAACAAGACACTGTCCGGCCCCAAAGGACCTCTGGAGTCCTAGTTTATTACTGTAGGGTAAGCACTGGAAAGCTAACCACAAAGTGGATGGTTTAAAACCACCAGTATCTCCTTGGAAATTCTAAAAAAGGTCGCTATGAATAGGGACTAATACAGCAGTAGAGGCACTCACTCATCTATGCCAAAAAATTTGGAAGTCAGTTACCTGGACAACTGATTGGAAGAAATCCATATTTGTGCTCATTGTAAATAAAGGTGCCCCAAAAGAGTTGAAACTGACTCCACGGCACTTAAAAACAGATGTGGAATGTCAACAACAACAATAAAAAGACCCCCAACAAGATGATTGACACAAATGCAGTAACAATGGGCTCACACATAATTGTGAGGATGGTAAAGGATCTGTCATTGTTTAGTTCTGTTGTGCACAGGAGGACTATGAGTCAGAACTGACTCAACGGCACTTAACAACAACAATACACCTTTATATCATTCTTATCAATGAGTACAAAGATGTAATACACAAGTCTTGTCCTCAAGAAACATATTACTTGTTAAGAATGAATGGACAAATATTTGAATGGCTACAAACACCTACTACACCACAAAGATTATACTTAATGATATCATAAAGCTTATCTCCTTAATCCTTTTAAAACCCCTTTGAAATAGGTATAGCTGTTCTCATTTTATAGGAAAGGAAGCTAGAACAGAGAGAAATATGCACAAACTCGTGCAGATATTAATTATAAAATATTTGATAAGTAGGTGACCTGAAAGAGGTGAATAGTGAACCCTTGCCTGCCTGACTCTAAAGCTGATACTATTTATACAGGAAACCATGTGACACAATTGATTATTAGAATTCACCATTGGTTGTGTGGATAAAAGGCCAGGTGATTACTCCCATACAGATTACAACCTGTGACCCCATGGGACATTTCTACACTATCCTATAAGGTTACTATGAGTCAGAATTGACTTGATGGTGCACAACACCCTTTCCACTAATCATATGCCTCCCAAGGTAGAGTTTGAAACATGCAATAAATAGAAAAAAGGCAGCAACAAAACAATTATTTAAATTAGTTAATTTATTTAAAGATGGGACAATCAGAGAAATCTTCCTGGCAATTTAATCAATTTTGAAGAATCAATGTGTTTTAAATGCATAAAAATAGAAAACAGAGAGCAAAATATATATTAGATGTTGTTGTATGCCAGCCAGTTGATTCCATGTTAGAGTATAACTACCACATGGTGCTTCCTAGACTGAAATCTTTGCAAGAACAGATTGCTGGGTATTTTTTCCATGGATTTCCTAGTGTACTCGAGTCACCAACTTTTCAGTCAGCTGTCCCATACATAACTATCACACCACCAGAGACCCTCAAATGTTAGGTTGTTTTCTTTGACAGTTTCATCTTTTCTCCATTTATTGTAATGCTATTTATTGGTCCAGAGTCCTGGTGTGGCATGGTGGGCCAATGTGCTGGACTGCAAGATTGGCTTACACTGCAAGGTCAGCGGTTCAAGCTTACCAGGCTTTCCTTGGAAACCCTACACAGAGTTGCTATGAGTCAGAACAGATTAGATGATACTAACCAACAACAAAACTTAGTTAATTTATTTAAATTTTGGTAAGAATTTTTGTTTTGCTTACATTGAGGTGCAATCCATACTAAAGGCTGTGGTCTTTGATCTTCATCAGTAATTATTTTAAGTCCTCTTAGTTTTCAGCAACCTAGGTTGTATTGTCTGTTAAGTAATGAAAGGGAACTAATCCTGTTTTGAAATGGGAGACAAATCTATTTGGAATGGTATGGAAACAGTAGCAAAACTCAAGGTAAGAAATGTAATTTAAGATTTCATTATATTGAAGAATGCCAAGATAGAGTATTTTAGTTTTATTTTATATGTAAAAAGAATGGTGTGAGTTTCTAAGAGGAGAGATCATAAGATTAAAATAAAATTTTAGGGAATTTATGTTTACGAACTTTATAAATTGGACTTACAAAGCAAAAGACTAAGACTGTACAGGATAGAGAATATTTAGTTATAGTAAAAGACTTTTGTAATAATCCAAATAAGAGGCTTTGGGTTTTGAACAGTGAATTAATACATGATTCAACTGTTGTTTTTATTGTTGTTATGTGGCATCAAGTCTGTACCGACTCATAGCGACCCTATGCACAACAGAATGTAATACTACCCGGTCCTGGGCTAACCTTTCAATTTTTTCTACTCGTGAGCCCATTGATTCTGCCACTTTGCCAATACATCTCACTATGAGTCTTCCTCTTTTTCTCTGACCGTCCATATTAGCAAACATGATATCCTTCTCCAGTGACCAGTCTCTCCTGACAATATGTCCGAAGTATGAGAGATGAAGTTTAGCCATCCTGGCCTCCAAGGAGCACTCTGGCTGCACTTCTTCCAACACAGATCTGTTCTTTTAATATTCTCCAACACCCTAACTCAAATGCATCCACTCTACAGTTTTCTTTATTCACTGTCAAACTTTCATGGCTTAGGTCAGGCGTACCTTAGTCCTCAAGCTGACGTCTTTGCTCTTCAACACTTTAAAAAGGTCGTTTAATTTCTTCGCTGCTGCTTCTATGAGTGTTGATGGTTAATCCGAGAAAAAATGAAGTCTTTGACAACTTCAATCATTTCTCCATTGATAAGAATGTTGTTTATTGGTCCAGTAGTGAGGATTTTTGTTTTCCTTACACTGAGATGCAATCCATACTGAAGGCTATGGTCTTTAATCTTAATCAGTAAGTATTTTAAGTCCTCTTCATGTTCATCAAATAAGGATGCATCATCTGCATATTCAGGTTGTTAATGAGTCTTCCTCCAACACTGATGTCATGTTTTTCTTCATGTAACCCAGCTTCTCGGATTATTTGCTCAGCATACATGTTGGATAATATGGTGAAAGAATACAACTCTGATGCACACCTTTCCTAATTTTAACCCATTCAGTGTTCCCATGTTCTGTTTTAACAACTGCCTGTTGGTCCAGGTACAGATTCCTCATGAGCATAATTAAGTGCTCAGGAATACTCATACTTCACAATGTTGTCCATAGCTTGTCATGATCCACACAATTGAAGGCCTTTGCATAGTCAATAAAGCACAGGTAAACATCTTTCTGGTATTCTCTGCTTTCAGTCGAGCTCCATCTGATATCAGCAATGATATCTCTCGTTCTATATCCTCTTCTGAATCCGGCTTGAACCTCTGGAAGTTCTCTGTCAATGTATGATTGCAGCCATTTCTGTATTACCTTTAGCAAAACTTTACTCACAGAGGGTATCAAAGATATTGTCCAATGATTTCTGCATTTCATTGGGTCACCTCTCTTTGGAATGATTCAATTAGATGGTGGTATACTGTACATGTTGTACTATAGGTTAATGCGCTGGAGTGCAAGGTTGGTTTGAATCCCAAGGTCAGCGGCTCAAGCTCACAATTGGTCGGAATAGACAACAACAACATAAATATTGGACAACAACAGCTGCATAAATATTGAAAATGATAAAGGAATCCTCAAGAAATATACCAAAAATATAAGCCTCATTCCCAAAATGATTCTTCAAAATAAGTAGTCTTATGTAAGATGACAGAAGCTACTAGGTTAAGTCTGTCACTCTGCCAATATATTCACCTTCTTCTATATTTTGTATTGCATATTTTAATTCTTCATATATCTTAAATATCACAAAGCATTATTATTTTTGTTGTGTAGTCACATAATTTGTTTGCATTTACTCGTATGTTTATGTTCATCTTCTGAATGTCCATGTTTTCATCTGGAATTATTTTACTTTTGTCTGATGAATTCTTTATTAGGTCTGCTGGTCGTGAGTTATCACTTTTTGTTTTTCAAAAAAATGTCATTAATTATTTCCCCTACAATTTTTAAAGTATTATTTTCCTTGATATAAAATTCAGGTGGCATTGATTTTCTTTAGCATTTTTAAGATGTCATTCTATTGATTTCTGACATTCATCATTTCTGCTGAATAATTAGCTGTCAGGCTTTGAAGATGAACTGTCTTTTTTACTTTGGATGCCTTTAATATGTTCTATTTGTCTTTGGTTTTCAATTTTACTATGATGTGCCTGGGTATGGCTTTCTTTTTATTTATCCTTCTGGAGATGTTCTGAGTTCACCAAATCTTTCATTCATTTTAGAAAATTCTTGTCTATCATCTATTCAAATATTGTCTTTGCCACATTTTCTCTTCCCTCTGGAATTTCAGATTATTTCCATGTATCTTTAATGCTCTTTTCTTTTAAGGATTCAGGTCAGATATTTTTCAATTGAATCACGCCTTCTGCTCTTCTGGATCTGTATAGAATCCATCCTTAATTTCAGCCTAAGAATGCTAATCGTAGGCAGAGAGATATAAGTCTGATATTTAGGGGAATTGTGTTGCTGGAGGTGGAATTGTGTGCGTTGTATGTAATTTGAAAGTGACATTCATCTCAAAAAAGCATAAAAAATCCCTAACTGCACTAAACCAAACTGAAAAGTAATATTATTTGTTGAGATATTTCCCCCCTTTTTCTGTCATAATTTTTAGGCTCTGTTTTTCATGACAAACCAGGATAACCACAAACCAGGATAACCACAGCTAATAAAGGTAATATTGATTTTTGCTAAAACAAGCTTTAGAATTCAAAGTTTGAAATGTATTACATCTATTTTCTCAATGGTAAGAAGGCCTTGACAGCAAAACTCAGGCTATTAAGATATTGAAGTCATTCATATTTCTCTCTGGGAAGCTAACATGGATTTTACTATTAGAGTATATCCTCTTCAAATTCTTGCCTTATTGTTAATCATGTCTATTTCTGCCTTTTTCACTGACATATCACAACCTACCACCTAAAAATTTTCAGTATGTCTTCATGTTGGTAGAAGAGCAGTAAACTAGTTATGACATATCTCACAAGTGTTTGGCAAGAAAATAAGCTGATAAAATCAAAACAAAACAAATTAAACTAAAAGATGGAAAGGAAAATCACTAGATATCTTGTCATAATTGGGAGCAAAAGATATAGGGAAGAGTCTACATGAAGCTGAATGATTTTGACAACAATGTTAAATGGGTTGGTGATACTTGCTTTGTTTTGCAATTTTTGAAAAGAACTTGCACTTAGAGAAAAGTGGAAAAATTAAGATACATCTGAGAGCATTTCAGAATGTCAGTATCCAAATAAGTTGGTAACAAAAGAGAATACATTAAATTATTATTAATTTATGAAGCCACTCTTAAAAGTTAGATTATACGTCATGTATATGTATATACGTCATGTATATGTTTGTATGCATGTATATAGGGAGTGAAGTGACTCTATAGTATAGATACTGGACTGTGAACCACAAAGTTGACAGTTTGAGTCCACCAGTTACTCCGCGGGAAAAAATGAAGCTTTCTGCTCCTGCAAAGACACAACCTCAGAAACCCTTTACAGGGTCGCTATGAGTTGTAAACTGACTGGGTGACACTTAACTGAAACACCATGTCTATGTACAAGTGTGAGTTAAATATTATCTGCACTCTGGCTACAGAACTCATTTTAATCAACTTTTAGAAAAGACAAATCCATCATTTTTTTTTTACATTATCTCCTTATTTTTCAGTATACTTTATCCATCTGCCAATAAGCTTTTGTATTCCCTTATTTAAAAAATGTTTGAGTCTGAACTGTGAGCCATAAATGCACTGCTGTC